>NC_138048.1:30602543-31169790 GCF_964194185.1 Rhinolophus hipposideros
CGGGTCTAAGTCCCCAGTCTGAGGCTATCTGCTTCTGGCCCCTGATATGAGCAATACATTTGAATACCATTATTGTAATTTTATGGAAACCTTTACCAAGGAAGGTGTTGGGGGAAGGTACCCTCCCTTACTGTTATCTGTGTTTTATCTCAACTCTTCCCAAAACCTGGGGTCTCAACGCCTGAGCTTTTCCCAACCTCATCTTCGTGGGTATCCCATGCTTCATTGGATGGTATTTCATGGTATTTCAAAGGAAAGAAAATCTTTAAATAACTCAGTGCAAAATCAGCCATGGCTGTTGATGTGATACCGACTCCTCAGAGATTTCTGTGCCCTCCAGTTTTCTTTGCTCGGGAGACTACGTCCTCTGATTGCACTAACTTCCAGCTCATTGCTGAGATGGAAGGTGGTGTCATGACCATCTTGATGTACTCCTTACCATCATTTTGTCACTAAAAGGCTCATCAATCAAGGCTGTATTAATTGTACTCAGATCTTGGATGTAGATGAATGAGTAGTGTAGGAGTCACCAGGGGCCACAGGAACAATGAAAATAGAAAGAAAAACTGAGAAGTGAGGCATTCTCCCAAAACACAAGAAGTCAATAGATAAAAAGTATGAAAGGAAAGTTTGTACACTTGGAGAATAGATCCAGAAATTCTATATACTGACTAATGTGAATTCTAATTGGAGAAAATTGAGAGAATGGAGGTCAAGCATGTAATATTAGAGAAGAAGTTCCCTGAAATAAATGGCAGTAAAGGGAGATTTTTGTTTTAAGCGTGGAGAGACATGCAGTGCATAGAATGATTGGGTTTCTGGACTAAACCAGTAAAAATGAGAAAAACTTCATCCTTTCCTATAGTTTTAAGTTCAATTTATGCATATTATTATTCTATTTTTAATTCTAGCAAATTTTAACACTCAGTTTTAAGGAGATTTTAATGTTTGGGCATAATTTTAAACTTAGATAATTAGATTTGCCTTTAAACCTCTTAAATTGTATTTATGAATTAAATACTTTTGATATCCTTCTTAATACTTCAATGAACTGTTAAATCTTCCCAAGTTAAATTTTTCTCAGAAATCTAATTTTTTAAACTTATAAATGTAGTGACACTTGAGTTTTTTTAATGTTCCAATACTACATATAAACTTAGTGAGAATTCAACTATTTAAATATATTTCCTTCTAAGTGTAAAGACTTCTGAACTTGATGGAATCCTGCACATTTATTGTTATGTATTTCCTATCTGGTAAAACTACTCAATTTTTACAGATATTAAGGTGGTATCCTAATGAATCCCACTCTCTTTTAAAGGTAATTCAACTAACAGATCTAATATTGAAGTTAGTATTTCTTAACCTTTAATGCCTTAAAGCAAGGATGGCAAATCCTTGTTTAATGCATCCTATGAGCAGTAAGAGGAATTATTATGATTAACACAAAATGTTAAAATGGAGGCAAGAAAGTGCTTCTTACTTGATTTCTGTCATGAACTCAGGCTATTTTGCCTATTCTCAAATGTCTTAAAGGGAGGATTAAAGAATTTTTAGTGAGACGGTAGGAATACAACCCACTCGATGATTTGTGTCTGAAGCCAGAATACATACAGGCTCTAAAACATGCAGGAATGAGCTCGCCCAAGTCATCAAGGGGCTTAGCAATTTAGAATGGAACAATTCTTCCCTCTGCTCAGAAATTGACCCAGCTTCCCTTAGCCTCTCAGATCAATTCTAAATTAATTAGCATTGTATTCAAAATAAAATGAGTTCGATTGAGTGTATTTCAATATATAGGTATGCTGTCATGTTGTTCAACACAACCCTTGTTCTCTGTTCCCCCAGACATATTTATTTCAATTTCCATGTTGTATTAGCAACCCTCCATTCCCTTCTACTTGCAGCTTAACTTCTGGAGATTCTTTAAGGCCCAGTTCAAAACTTTGCTACTGCTTCATACCACGGTCTTCTGTCTATAAATTCCTACAGCACAGAGCCCAGAGTAGCGTTGAATCATATGCTGCTCAGTTCTTAATTATCTATACATAAATTCTTCCTTCTTACTATATTAGAATTCCCTAAAGACAGCCATACTTCTTTGGTTCCTACTGCAGCACCTAAGAAATCCTCAACCTGTAGCATTGGAAAGTGAGCTACAGGAGCAGAAAGAAGAGAGAAAATCCAAGGCAAAGTCTGTCTGTAGGTGAGGACTCGGAGACTAGAGCATTAGTGATTTGTCCCTGTCAAGACTCAATTCGCGGCCAAGCCCATCACGGGATATCAGTTTCCTGACACCAGAAGTGAGGGCTCTTTCCATCTCAGAAGTCATACTACTGCATAGTGAATGGCTCAGCTCCTTGTTAGATGGACCTGCCTTATTCTAAAGACCATCTATTCGCACCTCTTCTCCCCACACAGGTGTCCCATTGAGAGGGGAGACTTTGGCTTCTGTTTGAATATCTCTGGTGATTTAATTCTAGTCAGAAACTGCCTTAGTCAGTTTGAGCTGCTATGATAGAATACCATAGACAGGGTGGCTTAAACAACAAGCATTTGTTTCTTGCAGTCTGGAGTCAGGAAGTCCAAGACCAAGGCACCAGCAGATTTGATGTCTGGTAAAGGCCTGCTTCCTGTTTCGCAGATTGCTGCCTTCTTATATCTGAACATGGTGGGGGGACAGAGTCTCTTTCTCCAGTCTCATTATAAGGTTGTTGATTCCATGATGAGGGCTCCACAGTGATGACCTAATTTCTTCCCAAGGCACTCATCTTCAAATACCATCACTGAGATAGAGGTTTGACATAAATTTTAAGGGGACACAAACATCCAGCCTATAGCAGAGATACAAGAGAGCGATCACCAGGACAGAGATGATCAGGACACACCATTATTTCCAGCATATGATACCGTTCCCACTCCTCAACCCCCAAGAAATGCATCTACATTTGTTTCACATCTGATGTGCCTTCGTTATGGATGAATGGCTGAGTACTGAAGACACCATGTAGTGTTAGATGTTAACTGCGGGAAAACAACAACAACAAAAAAAACCAAAAGAAACTACAGCAATGATGCTACCCTCTAGTGGCAAAGCATGGAAACACACCTCATAAGCCAAAGTACCAGGTTCACATCCTAAAAGAAACTTTCTTAACCCAAACAAGTCAAACCACAAATACTGTTAGCGATAGAGTTTGGGTTACTTTAAAAATATCTTAGATTCTAATTTATTAGTACTATACCCCATTGTTACGGTGGAGAGACAGATTCTTTCTGTCCAGTCTCATCTTTATAAGGTTGTTAAGTTTATCATGAGGGCTTCACCGGGATGGAGCCCTCCCCAATTCATATGTTGAAGTTCTAGCCACCAATACCTCAGAATGTGACTTTCTTTGAAAATAGAGTTGTTGTAGATGTAATTTGTTAAGATGAGGACATACTACAGCAGATTAGGTCCCAATCCAATATGACTGGTATCTTTACAAAAAGGGGAAATTTGGACATAGACACACACAGGGAGAATGCCATGTGAACACAAAGGCACAGGTCAGGGTGCTGTGTCTACAAGTCAAGGAATGCCAAAGATGCCAGCAAACCATGGGAAGCTAAGCGAGAGGGCGGAACAGATTCTTGCCTCACACCATTAGAGGGCGCACCAATAACTTGATGTTACACTTTTAGCCTCCAGAGCTGTGAGACATTAAATATCTGTCATTTAAGCTCCATTTGTGGTACTTTGTTATAGGAGTCATGGAAAACTAATATGTTCATTACTCTAACATTAGTTTTAAGCTGAATGTTTTAGACTTCAACATAAGGCATGCACTTGAGCTGGAAAAGGGAGTGCTGCTGTGAATATGGCAAATGCCAGGTATGAAGATATTATCTCTCCCATGTTTTATGACTAGCCGTAAAATGTATTATCCTCATTGAGCAACCTGTTGACAACTAGGCTTGGTTATACATTTATGTGGTTTAATGGCCCCACACAGGTTGGCAAATTTCCTTCACTGGTCATTCCAACATTTCTCAGGTAGACACTTGTAGTGTTGACTAGTGACTCATGCATTGTTATCTTTGTTGTGCTCTGACTTTTTCTATACCAGCTCTCTAACTATATCATAACCCTATGAATATCACACACTATTTTTAAGCTTTCTGGGGAATTATGGACCTTATTTGGAAAATGCACAGTGTGTGTTGCAAAATGGCCACTGTAATAGTCATGGTTCTCCAGAAACACCCCATGGGATAGAAAGATAGATAGATAGATAGATAGATAGATAGATAGATAGATAGATAGAGATTTGTTTTAATGAATTGGCTCATGTGATTTTGGACATTGGCAAGTCCAAAATCTGCAGAGTAGGATTTTAAGCTCTTGAGAAGGCTGGGAAGGCTGGGCAAAGGCCGGCTGGGAAGAGCTGGTGCTGCTGGCAGTCTGTTGGCCGAATTCCCTCTTCTTCAGTAGAAGTCAGTCTTTTTCTATTAAGGCCTTCAATTGCTTAGATGAGAGTAATCTGCTTTACTCAAAGTCTACAAATTTCAAAGTTCATCTGAAATAAAATAAATGCCTTCACAGAAACATGTAGAATAATGTTTGACCAGTAATTAGGTACCATGGCCTACCCAGGTTGACACACAAGAGTAAAATTAAACATCAGAGCCCTCAGTGGACTCTGCCTCTTTGAATGAATTCATGCCTTTTTCTAGCCGCCTCTAACATTGAATCTGACTGGCCACGTGATTTTCTTTGATCAATAGAATGTAGTAAAAGTGACCTGAGCAAGTTATGAACCTAGACCTTAAGACATCTTGCAACTTGCACTGTTGCCGTCTTGGAACTCAGCCTCCATGTAAAGAAGGCAAGGCTATTCTGTTGAGAAGGCTTCAGGGAGGAGTAGGTCCCAGAGGAGAAAAAAACCATGAGGTAGAGAGAAGTCCAGCCAACGTGACCTTTCTAGTCCTCTCCACTGAGACCCCAAACATATGAGAAAGGCCACCTTGGATTCCTGAAGCTCCAGTTAAACTTCCAGGTGACTTAGCTAAATGATCATGTGATATGAAGCCATCTCTGCTGAGTCCTGCTCAAACTGCCTGATCATGAGCAAATAAATGGTGTGTTTGAAGTCACCGAGTTTTGGAATGGTCTGCTAGGTAATGATAGATAACTGATATTTGCAGTAATGATTTCTGTAAAATAATTATACTACATGGGGAGATTTAGGATACAGCGTTTATCGTGCTAAGGTATAAATAATAATGCTAGCTTCTGCAAGACGTTGAACATATCAACTCATCTTGCCTCAAATAAGCTTATGATTTCATACTTTCAGAAGGACTAGTGTTTAAATGGGATTCAGTATTTCTTGGCTGAAGATCTTGTCTAGTTACTACAAATTCTGGGTTTGGCTTTCATCTGAATCAGGCTTTCTAGAAGAAAAAGAAGAAAATCAAGTTATTTCCTACACGATGCTTCTTTACCTAACCATAGTTGGCCATTGCTGTCTTCTTTAATCTTGACCCATCAGCTCAGATTTGGGAGATGTAAAAGGGAAGAAATAAAAGAGGAGAGAATGGGAAAAGGAAGACATAAGGAACAAGTTGGAAGAGAGAGAAAAGGAATTGAGATTCTCTGGAGCAAGATACAGAACTAAATTTAACACTAAAAAAGAATTTAAAGATTCTTTTCTTTCATCTTCTGTAGCACAGAGATGTTAATTCAGGATTACATTAATAAGAGTCCATGTATTTTCCATGGATACATATTTCAGTTTCATAGGCAATAAACTTCTATTGGTGCTAAGTGACTCACTTTTCACAAAAGATGCTAATTTTCCCTCTCTGAAGCAATCCACCCTTGAGATCCTATCTGGAACACCTGGCTCTGGGGAGCGTGGGTGGCACCTGAAGAACAAACGTATGCAGAGCAGAGGAAAGTCGGAAGGCACAAAGAAAGGTCAGTAATCTGGTGACTTTTTCTTGGCTCAGAAAGATAAAGTTGTCTTTGTTGGTTTTTTTTGAAGCTTTTTATTTGAAATTTAACAAACACAGAAGAAGGCAAAAATCCTAACTGAACAGTTCAGTGAATTACCACAAAATGAATTCACTTATAACCAAGAGCAGGTCATTGCCTTGAACATGTCAGCACTCAGGGGCCTCTTGTGTCTCCCCAGTTGTGGACCCTTCACTCCTTCAAAAGAAAATTAACTGTCGTTAATACTTAAAACGGAGTTGACCTGTTTATGACTTGAAATAAATTGAATCACAAAATTAAAATTTTTTGTGTCTGGCATCTTTCCCCAAAGATTTTGAGATTATTTAAATTGTTTCATGTAACTGTTGTTTGTTCTTCAAGGGCTCACTCACTAGTAGGCAATCCATTGCATTGCTGATTAACTTGAGTTGCTCCCAATGTTTGGCTGCCAAGAATAATTCAGGTCTGAACTTTCTTGTACGTGTGTCTTGATATCCACACGCATACATTTCATGGAAAATACCCTGAAGAATGTAACTACTCCGTCACAAGATGTGCTTCCAATTAACGTGAGGATACCCTGGCTGCCACCCAGTCGTCCCAAGTGGCTGTACCCATATACACTTGCAGCAGCCGTGGAGCTTCTACAGCCTGCTCAGCTGTAGGCATAGTGAGCAGCTTAATCAGAGGTGTGTAACGATAACTCCTACAGAATTTATCGATCACTTTTGCACTCAATCATTATAGGGCTCTGTCTGTTTAAGTTTCTCACCCTCGTTTCTATTGTGTTGTCTGTCTTTTAAAAAATTACCTGGCAGAGTTTTGGTTATTCTGGATGTGAGCCATTTTTCAATATGTGTCCTGTAAATATCTTCACTCCCTCTGTGGCTTGCCTCAGAAAAGCTTTTTAAATAACTTTCTCCCTGTCCTCCATCGGCTACTAGGTAGAAACAGAGGGTGGTAGGGTTGTACAGATATGTAACAAGTGAATTCAAGGGTTTTTCTATTAGCAGTAGCTCAGAGTTTTCACGAATGAAGGGGCAGCAAATGCTACCGGGAGGTTTTCCAACAGAGGAACTCAGAGGCTCATTTCTGTGGTATAACAGGTGGGGCAGTTGACATTGGCCTTTGTCATCAGTGTCATAAGAGGTAAGGTAAGCAGGTTTCTGTGTACTTAACTCTCCATTGGGGTCACAGTCCAGATGGTAGGGAAATACAGACATGCCCGAGGATATTGTGGGTTCAGTTCCAAACCACTGCAATAAAGCGAATATGGCAATAGAGTGAGTCGAAATCTTGTTGCTGGTGGAGGGTCTTGCCTTCAGTTTGCATAAAATGCAATACCTGTGAAGTGCAATAAAGTGGAGTGCAATAAAACAAGGTATGCCTGTAAAAGGGATTTGAGGACTTCTTGACACTTCTGGGTATAAAGCCATTCGAAATCTGGTTAAATAAATGAATGAGATAAAACAAAGAATAGTAGTATCACAGATGACAAAAAATAGGCTCCTCATGAATTTTAGCATACTTATCTGAATATCTGGCAGTCTTTAAAAATTATTTTATTTATTTATTTATTTATTTTTATTGGGGAATAGTGTGCTTTTCCCAGGACCCATCAGCTGCAAGTCAAGTCGTTGTTTTTTCAATCTAGTTGTGGAGGGCACAGCTCACTGGCCCATATAGGAATCGAACTGGCTACCTTGGTGTTATGAGCACTGCGTTCTAACCAACTGAGCCACCTGGCTGCCCATCTGGCCGTCTTTAAAGTCGTAAGATTTTCCATAAACATTAACAAACGAATGCCTTATTACACAAAAAAGCCAATTAATCTCTTGCTGTTTGCTGGTTTACTGCAAACTTGATTCACCCCATTTGGGAGAACAGTGGTTACCAAAGGACTAGTTAAAACACAGATGGCTGGGTCCCATCCCCAGGGTTTCAGATTCAGTAGATTTCCTATTTTATTTAATGGATATAATCTGTTATAAGAATTATTGATTTTGATCCTCAAATTGTCCTTCATTTGGTAATAGGGAGTCACTTCATGCTGGATTCTGTGTCCATTTGATAAGTACCCATCATTCCTTGAGCACATCTTTGCTTTCTGTCATAAGATATTCTAGCCTCATCTTGGACTTTCCCTGCCTCAGTCTTGGAATTAGCCGTTTTCCCAAGGAGCCATGATCCTTTTAATGAAAAATTGTTTTTAGAAATGAAGATCTGGGCTCTAGGTGTTGCTAATGGGTTATCAGTGCTTCCACGCCCTGTGAGTGGCCAGAGCTAGAGAATATATGTATGTAAATATGTCATATGTGTCATAAACGTGCACACACATAAATTATTGTTTGTTAACATACTTTTGTATCTATGTTTACTTCTATCTTGTTTGTGTGTATATATATATTTATATTTATTGAGTACATATTGAAATATATATTATTTCTATATATATATTTTGAAAACAATGAGTTCATATTTACACATTCAACCAATTCCAATCCAATCCAACACTATAGTTTTTTTTAAAAGCACAATGGAAATTATTTAGTTCAAATATTAGAAATAGGCAATAATATCACACTTCGTTTTTTGAAATACTTGTCTTTTTGTAATCATAAGTTTTCCTCTTTTGGATAGCAACTTCATTACTGATTCATGCATTTGTCTGACAGCCATCTTCCTTGGAGAATAACTGTTTCCTTCAGAATTAACTGCACATAGCTTTTCTTTCTCCATGTTTCTGACTACTTGTTTTCAAATTCTTATGGAATTCAAGTTTTCTTCCTTCCCATATTTGTAACTCCCTTCTCCTAGAGTAAAGAACTTGGTTCCAATTTTTCTTATACGTTTACATGTTTGATTGCTCATTCTGTATATAACCAATCTCTGACCTTTACCTCCACTCCCACCCATGTGTGGACATCCTTCTTCCCTGCTTGGAGTCTGGACTCCCTATCACTATTGTAGATCGCCACCCAGTGTGGCCACCCTCCTCAGTTACTATTTCTCTAACTTCCCACACCCACCACCTGTCCTCCTGACCCCTCTTAGTCTCTGAAGGAATGCCCTTCTCTCCCTCTCTGGCTTTGATTTCCCACATTGGCTCTCTCTCACCCGGACACTGTCCTCATCCCTCGGTTCTGACAGCTTATGCCAGGCCCCCTCTTCCCAATCATATGGGTGTCTTTTTTACTCTGCTCGGGGTCTGACATTTCATACCAAGTATTCCCCCTCTTTTCCCTCCTTTGTAGATTTCCTTTTTACCCCGTTGGGCTCTGACTAGCTAGAGCTCCTCTCTACCCCTACCACAGACATCTACATTGTTCTTCCTCAGCTAATAACTTTAGGATTGAGATTTTCACGAAGGGGAGACCTCAACTAGGTTATTTAAAATATGAATAAACAGAAGTTCAGATACTTATGGAGCTTCTCCAGGGTCACAGAACAAATTAGAGACATTGTTAGCACAAATCCAGTTCTCCCTGAATTTAAACTGTGTTTGAGCAGGGACCTTACCTCTCTTGTTCACTATTTTATCTGCAAGACCTAGCACAATGTCAGCATTGAGTAGAATGAATGAATAAATGAATTATTCCCTGTTCTTTTTCTTTTCTTCTTTGTCATTTTGACATATATGTGTGTATAAAAACTGATGACTTTAAATATTTGTCTATAACAAGTAGAAATTCATGCCTTTATATAAATGTCAACATCTAAATATCTATGTCTAGTGATTTCTTTCATTTCATGAATTTTGAAAGTTCTTAGGTGGATAGTTGGCATGTAGATGCAGATATAAAAGCACTAAGAAGCTACAGCCATTGTAATATCCCATGATTCTAGCGCTTCTGTGAAGTGTGGAGGAAAGAATATCTGAGCACCACCAAAATCAGTTTTTCAGTTACTAGACTACCACCCCTTCAAAATATTGAAACCCTACAACAGAAAATCGTCATCACCATATAGTACACATGGGTCTGGTGAGCAGTTCCTGTCACACTGTTCAATTAAGCTGACCATGAGAATGCTAGCTCTGATTCTTCTCAAGAAGAGGATTCTATGGTAAAATAATGTGGGGAACTTTACAGTTCATAATGTACATGAACATATTAAACACTCTGAGAAGTCAGGTGGGTTGTCATGCTGGGCTTCCGTGTTTTCACTCCCTGCCAGGAGTGCTCACTTCCAACTGCAGCTGTCAAAATGTGTGCTCCTTCTAGAAGAGCAAGTAGTGGCCTCATGTGTAGGTAGCACCGTGTAACCTCTTATTGACAACCTACTGTATTTCCCCAAGAAGTAGTCTATGTGGCCTGAAGTTCTGCCAGAGCCTCCTAACAAAAGCATAGGAAGACGCCATATATGACCACTGAGTTACCTTCCTGGCTTCCTCTCTTTTGTTCCCTTTCCCACTTTCTTGCTTATCAGGACATTTACACTTTGACCTGGTTAGCTAGTCCCTCCCCTTCTTTGTTATTGCCCTGAGTTATCTTCCTTTTCCCATAACTTCAATCACTTTTTTCATGTTCTCATTCAGTGAAGGTGAGAAAATTGCAAGCAGAGTAGGTCATTCAAACTGCATTCTGCCTGATTAACCTCAAAAAGCCTAAAAAATATATATATATACATATATATATGAGGACATTTGCCTGATAGGTTACTGAAAGAAGAAATTATTTAATTTTTTTGGAATAGTTTCGGATTACACTTCTTGGCACAAGAAGAAAAGAAGCTAGTTGTTTTTCACACAGGAGTGGATTTGTGGTTTGGCTTCCCCATGGCTTTCTGCTGCACGTGTGACTCCAGGGTGCTGGTGGCCGTAGTATCTGGGCTGCTGACCGCCATCATTTTGGGACTGGACATTTGGATGACCGTGGTCAGGATCAACAGAGGTAATGTTGTCCTACTATGTTTAACTCAGAGCGAGAGAAGGCATTGAGCCTCTGTCTGTGCCACCTGCCACAATACTGGAATGTGCCATGTCTAGGCTGAGCTGCCCATCAGGGTGCTATTTATGAAATATATGTAAGGGTCAATTGATGGCAAACATGTGGTTGTATATACACAAATGTGTGTGTGTGTGTGTGTGTGTGTACGTGCTCGTGCATGCAGGGTGAGAAATGACACGGTTGAATTGACCTCTTTATGTTCTTTTTAACTCCTGACTGAATAGATAGCAGAGTAATAATGAAAATCATTAATAACACGTGTTTGGGTTTGTTTAGCTAAATCCAAGAGAAGAAAATAGTTACGGACATACACATACACGTACACACATAAACATACGCAGAATAGAATTTTATCTCAAGAACGAAGTTTAGAAATGTTCTCTCTAGCATTGTAAATAAAATGATATGGTTTGCGCACAAAGTTCCCACTTCTCAGGTGTAGAAAACTACTCAAAAATTAACATAATTTTCCTGGTTATTCAGCAAAGATTTGTTAGCCACCTGCTGTGCTACAGCTGACAGCAGATTGGGGGTTGGAGGAGAGGGGTTATGGTGTTAAATACAGTATGTTTAAGGGAAAGCCCCAGAAACTAGCAGCACAGACTTTCCCTTATCCTCATGCTGTCCTCTTGTTTTGCAGAGGTTCTCCATGAGGGATTCAAAGCGGGATCTGCTCAGCACTCCCCTTTTGTAAGAAACAGAGAAAGTACCTAAGGAAACTGAATAAATAAGAGTAAATAATGCCAGTTAGGAGAAGGTAGAAGGAGAGGTGGTCTGCCCTCTGAGAAGATAACTGCAGACAAAGGGTTGGAGCCCGCAGGAGTACAGTGTATGGCATGGCTGCAAAGATCCTCTGTGGAGCACAAAAGAAATCAAATATATTGGCAGCTGACAGCGTGGTAGCTGAGAATAGATCTGATTTTCTTCCACCAAAGAACAATATTTCGAGAATACTGTATGAATAGGATTTAGAGAACGTACCATAACAAAATTCACCAGAACAAAAACAATCAAATTTGGACTTGAGAAAAATGTATTCTGTTTCTTCATTTAAGTTTTTAAAAATAGTTTAGTTGTGGTTTAAAAAAATTATGAACGATAGAGTTTACCCTATGAAGTCTGCTACATTTATAAGACATTATTTAAACGCATACTTTTAAGAAATCTTTCCTTCCTTCCTCCCTTCCTTTCCTTTCCTTTCCCTTCCTTCCTTCCTTCCTTCCTTCCTTCCTTCCTTCCTTCCTTCCTTCCTTCCTTCCTTCCTTCCTTCCTTCCTTCCTTCCTTCCTTCCTTTCCTTACTTGGCATCTACTGTTAAAGGGAAATTTGTGGTAGGTACAACAGAACCATTAAAACAAGGACCAAAATACAAAAACATTGTAAAGAAGAGGACAGAGTGGGGAACAGAAAGTACATGAAAGTCAAAGGCTGGGGACAGTTGCTAAAAATAAATACAAAACCTAAGCCTGAGCTTCCTGAGGTCTAAGGCCCGAAACGTAGCAGAGTAAGTAACAAATATCCTGTGTCTAGCAGTAGAAGCACACCAGCTCCTCAGAAAAGACAAGCGTTTCCTTGCTCTGAGCAGAAGTTTAAATTGGCTCTTTTTACAAGGGATATCCCTCTGTTTGGGGGTAAACCCAGTTGAAAAGGAAGGGGTTATTGCTATCATTTAAAGAGGAAGATTGAAAGACTGATACTGCTTACTGTTATATTTTGCCTTGTACATTTTATTCAGATTTTGTTTCAGTTGGTAAATTCTGGTTCATTCCACGTCACTCCCTTCTACTCATTCCATCACTCTACTCCATCTCTTTCCATCTCATCTCATCCCATCTAATGTAATTACTGAAAGGTCTCGCTTTGGTTTCTTTACTTGTATACAGATGAGTTGTTTTTAAATTTATTTTTTAAGGAGAGAGTTATGGATATTTCATTATTATAAAACTCACAATTTAAAAATTCTTACTATATTTTAGGTACTATGCAAAAAAATTCACACACTTTATTTCATTTAATCCTGACAACCATCCTTTGCAGCAGATATGAATATATCCATGTTATAGATGGGGAAACTGAGGCTCGTAGAAATTTTTTTGTTTGTTTTAATTTTTTTATTGGGGAACAGTGTGTTTTTCCAGGGCCTATCAGCTCCAAGTCCAGTTGCCATCCTCAATCTCAGTTGCAGGGGGCACAGCTCACCATCCCATGCGGCAATTGAACTGACAACCTTGTTGTTAAGAGCTCACACTCTAACCAACTGAGCCATCCGGCCTCCCTAGAATGTTTTTAAGCTTACATAGTTAGAAAGTGTTGAGTCTGGATTGGAATCTAGATTATTCTGACTTCAGTGTCTATGCTTTAGTCCCAAACTGTTCTGCCTTTCTAGAAGCAAGATAGTGGTAACTCAATCAATTAATTCATCTTTTCTTTTTGAGACAACTATGGCTGAAAACCCTAATTCACAAAGATATGCAGTAACCACTAGAATCTGAGCATTTTGTAGTTTGGTTAGGCAAAGTTAGGCCCTTTGGGATGTCACATTGTCTTCAAGTCAATGAGATTCTACTTTATTAATGGTGCTTATAGAGAGATTAGCATTCCTGCTTCAATTTTAAGGTTTTCTGAGTTTTCAAATGTTGTCTGTAGATTTTTGATGGCAGAGTATCTGCCATAACTTTGCCACCTTTTGCTATGTTGTGCAAAAGCATTTTCTCCAGCTTTGCAAAGTTATATGATTGTCTAATATTGATCTTCTAGTCCAGAACAGCAAAAGACACTACATACAACTGCAATGCTTAGAACACTGTTCATTTTCTGATAGTATTCATGCTGGTGACTGCCTTTCATAGAAAGATTTCTCCTATTCATGCACCTCACCATCTAGTAGCCATCAAACAAGCCACAAATGAGCTCATCTCTGTCTAATTATTCTGTGTGTTACTTTTTGTTTATAAAAATGAATCATTGGTTTAAATCGTAAGCAAGTGCTTTAAGATATGTCCTCTAGAATGCCAGTGATCTGTGTTGTATAGAAAACGTTTTTATTCTGCTTATTTACGATAAGGCCTCTTGTAAAAGATCATGATTCAAGGCTCTGGTCCTGATGAAGCTGACAGCATTTCATGTGGGTAGACGAGACTTCTTTTAGGATTGCTAGAATAGTCTTTGGCATTTTTATACGTTGGCGATGAAAACATTAAATAATAATGATCTTTTTTCACCAAAGCATCACAATATTTATGAAATAAAATGCATTTCACTATGTATTAAATACACACACACATGCACACACACACAGTATAGAAGTAAACACAGATGCAGACATGTTGATACACAAAAATATTGCCAAGAGAAACACCTTTCCCATCTATGCTCCCAGGAGCAAGATGTCCTATGCATTTGAAAGTTTTACATAGTAAAATATTTTTCAAAACTATTGATGACTTTTGCAATTTTCAAAAGGGGCTCAAGACTTGGAGTTTTTCTCTGATGATACCAGTTTGCCTGAAACTCTTCATCAAAAGTTTCACATGGCTGTCTCCTTCTTTGGTGGTTTAGGTCTTAGGTGATATGTCACCTTCTCAAATAGACCTTTCTTATCCACTCACTCTAAGGTTATTACCTCATTCATTCTCTTTCACATGTATTTTTTTCATGGCTCTTATAACCTCATAATTTCTTATTTATTTGTTTGCTGGTTGACTATCTCCTCATTTCTAGAATGAAAGCTTTTATAATAAGTCAAAGACCTGCCTGACTTGTTAATCTATATTTCCTGCACCTAAAACAGTACTTGGAATATAGCTGCCAATACAAAGTTGATGAGTAAATGAAAAAATTATGTGAAAACTGGACTAAGAGCTGTCAAATAACTACATTCAGAATTTCTTGTGATTTGCCTCAAAATATTAAAATAAATATAATTCTGGATTTGTTTACATCAGTTAACATAGACACTATTTTAGTTTTCTTTCCCTGCTCCAAGCGATGTAACACATTGACAATTTCTGAGGCTTTGGCTTCATTAAGATCTCTCCAACTTTGTGTGGCTTCTTTTGTTTAACTATACGATCAACAATCTTGTAGGATGCTTTTATGTTTGAGAAAAATATACGTTTTGCCGGCCCTTCAACCTTTCACATTGGGCATTTTTAAAAGAATAATGTCCACCTTATCTTATGTATTTTTCAGAATGGACAGACATAAGGTGCTCCATCTCTGTTGGAGTCGTACTTCTAATAGCAAGAACATTGTAACACAAGAAGCAGCATGGCTTTTGGGTCCCATTCACATGATGAAAGTAAAATAAAAACATAAATAAGCTTCGTTGTCTATCTTTCCATTGACATTTTTCAACTTGACCTAAGCCTGATGTAAATATAGACAGATGTCCAAAATCATAATAGTAGGAAATGTTCTCTTTAACTCTGACCAATGTGAGAGTATCTTAACCTCACAACCTATTAGCAATGACAATTATGCCTTATTCAACCATATCCTATGCCTCTTCCTGCTCTCTGCCATCATGACTCTTTCCTACCCCTCTCAACATACTCTAGCCTTCATTACCTATCACAAGACTCACTTGTGCCACAGGCTAACAAGAGACTTTTGTAGGTTAAAATATTCCCAGGCCCTAAGGTTAGACTTTATAGCACTGAAATTCTTGCACAGTAAGAATTGTGGGTTGTGAGGGAAAGGTCAAGGACAGTTTATTGATTCTCGGAAAATAATTTGTCTATAGATATTTGGCTTTCATTTTCCTGAATTACAGTAGTTCCTCAAGAGACAAACTCGATACTAAATCAGACTCATGTGACTATTCCTGGAGGACAGGTTGCATTTTGGGGTTAAAAAAAAAGTCTAAACAAGTGTTTTCTGAATGGAGGAAGTTGGGTTTTAGGTAACCGTAGTGTTATTTAGTCTTACTTGTCAGCTGTAAATCTCTCTTCTGCTCCTTTATCAGTCACCCTTTTTGCTTCCTCATATAATCACGCTCTAAATCAAGAGAATAATTTCTATGAAAGGAAAGGAATTTCTTGAGGAATAAATTTTGTTATGTAATTGGCTTAAGGGCATGAATTACTTTAACATCAGAATTAGTGATGTTTAAATTTTTAAAGTCACTTCCTTAAATTAGGAGGCAAGAACCTCGGCTTAGTGGATTTTTTACTTGATTTCCAGGTATTAGATATTTTTACTTGGAATTCTGAATACAACCACCATCCATGTGTCTTTGATAACACATGCTATTAAGGGAAATCTACTATAGAATATGGTAGTTAAGAATGTGTGTATTAGAGTTGGGGAGAGAAAACAGCTCTGAAGCCAGACTGCCTGGGTTCACATAAGCCATACTTTATAGGGCTGATATGAGGAATAAATGAGTTAATATACTGACAGATTTAAGATGATGTCTAGTACGCTGTAAGCACTCAGTAAATGCTGGCTACTATAGTTTAGAGCAGTTTTCTCCAGTCCCTGAATTACGTCTTGAATAGATGCCATTGACTTAGATTGAACCTTTGGATTGAAACTCGGTTTGTCAAACTGAAGGTCTGCAATAGGTTTAATCATTAAGCTCAATTGACTAGCTCAAAACAGAAACAGAAACAGTTCTAAGAACTGCTATATTTTCCTGTATTTTTAAAGATTCCTGTTTTTTTAAAGATTTTATTGGGGAAGGGGAACAGGACTTTATTGGGGAACAGTGTGTACTTCCAGGCCTTTTTTCCAAGTCAAGTTGTCCTTTCAATCTTAGTTGTGGAGGGTGCCGTTCAGCTTCAAGTTGTTGTCCTTTCAGTCTTAGTTGTGGAGGGCGCAGCTCAGCTCCAGGTCCAGTTGCCGTTGCTAGTTGCAGGGGGCGCAGCCCACCATCCCTTGCGGGAGTCAAACCAGCAACTGTGGTTGAGAGGATGCGCTCCAACCAACTGAGCCATCTGGGAACTCAGCGGCAGCCCAGCCAAGGTGCCATGTTCAATCTTAGTTGCAGGGGGCACTGCCCACCATCCCTTGCGGGACTCGAGGAGTTGAACCGGCAACCTTGTGGTTGAGAGCCCACTGGCCCATGTGGGAATCGAACGGGCAGCCTTCGGAGTTAGGAGCATGGGGCTCTAACCGACTGAGCCACTGGGCCGGCCTGACCATAATTATTTTAAATTCATGATCTGATAATTCCAAAATCATATGTAAGTGTGGTTCTGATACTTGGTTTTTCTCTTCAAGCTGTGTTTTTTTGTTGTTCTTGTTTTGTTTTTTGCCTTTTAGGATGCCTTGTAATTTTTTATTGAGAGTCAGACACGACATATTAGGTAAAAGTAATTGAGGTAGAAACCTTTAGTGTAAGGTTTTATGCTTTTCTGTCTAGGAGTTAGGAGATGTTCACTTTTTGCTGTTGTTGTAGGTGTTCCTTGCCAGCCAATCTCTCTATCCCTCCTCATTACCCCTTGGGCAAACACTGTTCTGATTTTATCACCTTAAATTAGTTTTGCTATCCTTGAACTCATATAAAAAGAATCATACAACATTTGCTCTTTTATAGTATTCATATTTTTGTTAACATAATGTTTTTGAGATGTATCTGTATTGTTGTGTTTGTTGCTTTTTTATTGCTAAATAATCAATATTCCATTATATGAATGAAACATAATTTGTTTATTCAGTCTCCTGTTGACGGACTATTTGGGTGTTTTGTTTTAACTACCATGAATAAAATTGCCAGGATTGGGTTCCCTGGTAAACAAATTTTGAATTAAAAATTTGTCTCCATAAAGATTGCAACAGGTGCTCTTAGAATCAATATTTATGGGGGAATGATGAAAGCCAGATTGGGTAGAAGGAAAAATTGAACTGCAACATAGCTGAAGCTGGGTTGCCCCATCAGAGTTGCCTTCTGTATTAGTTATCAATTGTTATAGAACAAATAACCCCCAAACTTAGTGGCTTAAAATAATGATCATTTATTATCCTTCATGGCTTTTCTGGGTCCAGAATTTTGAAGCAGCATGCCTGGGTAGTTCTGAGTGAGAATCTCTCATGAAGTTACCCTCAGATGGTTGTTGGAGTGGGGTCATCTTAAGTTTCTTCACCATGTGTGGTGTCTGGGCTCAAAAGACTCAAAAAGTTGAAACAGCTGAAGCTCCTCATGCCTCTCTCTGTGTGTCTCTGTGTAGTTTCTCCCCTTGATATCTCCAGCATTGAGGCTTCAAAATAGCCAGGTTTCTCACGTTACCTATAGGCTCAAGTCTCCCAAGCCATATATTCTAAGTGAGAGAAAGCCAGGTGGAAGCCAAATCACCTTTCATTATCTAGCTGGGAAGTCACAGAATGCCATTTCTCCCACTCTGTTGGCTGAGGCACATACAAAACTTCATTTGATTCCCGGAGACGGAACATCAACCTCACCTGGCAATGAGAAGTGTCATCATCACATTATAAGAAGAGTGAGATGGGATACATAGTGCAGCTGTCTTTGGATAATACACTTCTTGAGGTATTGAGGCTGGGGCATGAGCCTTATTTCCTGGCATTGACCAACTATGGCATGCATCATAGGATCTTGGATGAGTTGACTCTTTAGTTGAGTCTGTTTCTACAATAGGACTCAGCTAAGTGTTCTCAGTTACCAGCATTCTCAAAAGTTGGAGGAATGAATGGTTCAGTCCTAAAGGGGAGGATCCAGGTGTCATATAATAACATCCACAACAGATGTTAGTAACATTCTGGTACTAGTCTCTTTTTGGATGTATATTTCCATTTATTTTGCATATTTATCTAGAAACGGAGTTTTTGTGTCATAGGTAGGTGTATCTTTAGCTTTGTAAGAATTTGCCACACAGCCTTCCAAAATGGTTGGACCATTTGAAATTCCTAGTAGTAAATTGCTAGAGTTCCAGTTGTTCCACATACTCAGCAACATTTGGCATCATTGGTTTTGTAATTGTAGACATTCTAGTGGGGTGTGAAATGATATTTCATTGTCGTTTTAATTTGCATTAGTCCAATGACTAAGATGCTGAGTATTTTCATGTGCTTAGTGCCATCTATATACCTTTTTTCATGAAATGTCTATTTAAGTCTTTTTCCCAATTTAAAAAGTGGGCTGTTTATATTCTTAGAAGTAATATATATATTTTTTACAATTTACAATTCTAATTTACAATTAGATTTACAATTCTAGTTTACAATTCTAGTTTATACTTATACTTCCTTTGTCAGATATGTATATAATATCTATCTATCTATCTATCTATCTATCTATCTATCTATCTATCTATCTATCTATAATATTTTCTCCTGATCTGTGGCTTCCATTTTTATTTTCTTAACAGTGTCTTTTAATGAGCAGTAGTTTTTAGTTTTGATTAAATCCAAGGTATCAATTTTTTCTTTTATGTTTAGTGCTTTTTGTGTTCTCTTTAGAAAAAAAATTGTCTTTCCCAAAGGGGTAATATACTCTTATATTTTCTTAGAGAAGCTTGATAGTTTTAGCTTTTGCTTTTATATCTATGGTCTATCTCAAATTGAATTTTGAGTGTGATATTTTTACCCATTTAATCTAGCACCATATGTTGAAAAATCTTTCCTTTTCCAATTGAATTGCTTGGGCATATATTTTTTTTAAAAAATCAACTGACTGATTATGTTATTTATTTATTTATTTATTTATTTTTTTATTGGGGAATATTGGGGAACAGTGTTTTTCCAGGACCTATCATTTGTTGTCCTTCAATCTCATGGAGAGCACAGCTCAGCTCCAAGTCCAGTTGCCATTTTCAATCTTTAGTTGTAGGGGGCACAGCCCACCATCCCATGTGGGAATTGAACTGGCAACCTTTAGTTGTTGAGAGCTCATGCTCTAACCAACTGAGCCATCCGGCCGCCCTGACTGGTTATGTTTGATCTATTTCTAAATACTTAATTCTATTCCACTGATGTATGTGTCTGTCTTTATGCTGATCTCATACTCTCGTGGCTGCTATGGCTGTATAATGAGTCATAAAATTAGTCACGTGAGCTATCCAAATCTGTTCTTCTTTTAAAAGTTTGCTTCAGCATCTCTAGGTCTTTTATACTGCCATAAGACTTTTAAATAACTTTGTAAATTTCTGCAGAAAAAATCTTTTGTTTCTGGATTTTTAGCTGTATCATTTTGGGGAAAATAGTCATCTGAACAACTTTGAGTCTTCCATACATACATGGTATATATCTCCATTTATTTAGATCTTTAAAAATTTCTCTTAATAATGAGGTCTTGAACATATTTTGTTAAGTTTATTTCCAAAAAATTGATAAATTTTATGGTAATTTCAATAGAAATGATTTTATAGTTTCATTTTCCAATTATTTGCTGCTAATACATGGAAATAATGTTTTTGTATATATTTTGTATCATGCAACCTTGCTGAATTCACTTATCAATTCAAGTAGCTCTTTTCGAAAAAACCTTAGGATTTTCAACATAGATGATGATGTCATCGTCAAAAAAAGATAATTCTATTCCTTCCTTAAGTTTATGTTCTTTATCTCTTCTCTTCTCTTCTCTTCTCTTCTCTTCTCTTCTCTTCTCTTCTCTTCTCTTCTCTTCTCTTCTCTTCTTCTTCTCTTCACTTCGCTTCGCTTTGCTTCGTTTTTCTTTCTTTCTTTCTCTCTTTCTTTCTCTCTTTCTTTCTTTCTTTCTTTCTTTCTTTCTTTCTTTCTTTCTTTCTTTCTTTCTTTCTTTCTTTCTTTCTTTCTTTCTCTTTCTTTCTGTCTCTCTCTCTCTCTCTCTCTCTCTCTCTCTCTCTCTCTCTCTCTCTCTCTCTCTGTCTCTCTCTCTGTCTCTCTCTCTGTCTTTCTTTCTTTTTCTTTTTTGCCTATAGCACTGGCTAGCATCTTCAGTACAATATTAAATGAAAGTGGTTGGAGCAATTATATGAAACTTTTTTCTATCATTCTTGGGGGGAGGCGCATTCACTATTACACTATTTAGTATGATATCATTGGGAGGTTCTATGCAGATGAATCTTATCAGTTTGAAAAAGTGTCCTTTCATTCCCTGTTTGCAGAGAGTTAAAAAAATGTCAGATGCTTTTTGTTCCATGAACTTATTGAAATGAACATATGGTTTTCCCCTTTTATTCTGTCATATGGTGAATTAAATTAATTAATTTTCTATTGTTAAACCAACCGTAAACTCCTGGGATACATCTCACTTGGTCATGGTGCATTATTGGTGTTATATATTTCTGGATTTGATTTGCTACTATTTTTAAAAGATTTTTGCATCTGTATAAATGAGATTTATTGGTATGTAATTTTCTTTTTATGTCTCTCATATTTTGGTGTCAGGGTTGTCCTGGGATTATGAAATGATTTGGGAAGTTTCCTCCTTTCTCTGTTTTCTGAAAGAGTTTGTATAATTGATGTTATTTCTCCCCTAATTCACTAGTAAAATCCTCTGGGTCAGTAGTTGATTGATTTCTGGATTTTTTTCCTTATCTCTGAGTTTCAGCAGTTTGATGATGATGTGTCTAAGTGTGGTTTTCCTCATATTTATTTTGCTCGTGCTTTACTGAGTTTCTTGGATCTATAGTTTAAAGTTAATTAAATTTGAAAAATGTTGACCATTATTTCTTCAGATGTTTTATCTGCCCTATTCCACCTCTTCTCCCCTCTGGGAATCCGATTGCATATATATTAGACTGCTTGAAGTTGTCCCACATGTCCCTGAAGCTGTCTTTTTTAAAAAATGTTCTCTCCCTAGATTTGAGAAGAATTTACAGACATGCTTTGAACCTTTCTTCCATATGGCTTCCTCCATTCTGTAATACCTCCATTCAATTTCTAGTTGTTGTGGTAGCCCCAAACAGGTTTCTTTCACACCTTAACTCATTAAGATTGTGGCTTGCTGCTGGAGTGTCAGCCGCCCTTGCTATATCGACTGGGTAGTGCCCTTATTGGAAAGACTGTATAAACTTGGAATGCATTTCAGTTTCTATCTGCTTTTTATTTCTGTCCAATGTCTTTTAGTAGTTTGTCTGTTTTACTTTTGTCAGGAGTTTAAAATTACTATCTGTAGGAGTATTAATATGGTACAACGTACTCCATCATTATTGGAAATGGAACTCTTCCTTTCCGTGTTCTTAAGCTTAGTTAATTTGGTCAACATCTACCTTGTCTTCAAATTTAGAGACTCCAGTGTCTGCAACTCAAAATAACCAGACACTAGATCCTAATAATCGTGTCTCAGGTATGCGTCCTGAATCTAATGACTCTTAACTTCCTTAGAGCTACTGCTTTATAAGGTCTGACAATTAAGTTCGCGAACTTGTCAAAATGTGCTTACATTGGCAGCACTGTGTAAACAGCTTGGCAAGGTTTCAGAATCTTGGTATATCAGTGTCTCATAGCTGTGTTCGTATCAAGGTGTGGCAGTGTCTTGCTGAGTGGTGTTCATTATTGTTGCGTGTTTTTATGTGCCATTTTGAGAATGTCTGAACTTGAATTAGAGCAATGAAAAAATATTACATTTCTTGTTAAACTTGGCAAGAGTGAAAGTGAAATGAGTCCAACTTGTTAGTCCAAGTTTATGGGGATAATGCCATGAAGAAGATGGCAGTGTACAAATGGCTTAAATGTTTTTCTGAGGGGAGAGAATGCATCACTGATGAAGAGAGGTCAGGGTGGTCAGTAATGAGTAGAACTCATTGCAATGATGAAAACATTGTAAAGATTTGGCGAATTGTGTGTCAAAATCATCAGCTGACTGTGAGAAACATAGCAGACCAAGTAAATGTCGATAGAGAAACAGTTAGGACAATTTTAACTGAAAATCTTGGCATGAGAAAGGTGTGTGCAAAAATAGTACTGAATAAGTGCACTGATGAACAAAAGCAGAGTCAAAGTTTGCCAAGACCTTTTAGAGAGGCAAGTTGATGTTTTGGGCCATGTTATCACTGGTGCTTAAACATGGGTGTACCAATATGACCCTAAAGCAAAGCGTCAAAGTGCACAATGGAAGTCAGCCAATTCTCCACGACCAAAAAAGTTCCGTTAGTTCAAATCAAGAGTCAAAACGATGTTGCTAACCTTTTTTTAAATATCAGAGGAATTATTCATTATAAATTTGTACCAACTGGACACACAGTTAACCAAGTTTACTATTTGGGAGTGCTGAAAAGGCTGCGTGAAAAAGTTAGATAAAAACGACCTGAACTTTTCACCAACAGTTCATGGCTCTTGCATCACAACAATGCACTAACTTACGTTGACACTGTCTGTGAGGGAGTTTTTAGCCAGTAAACAAATAACTGTATTGGAACACCCTCCCTACTCACATGATCTGGCCCCCAATGACTTTCTTCTTCACCCAAAGATAAAGGAAGTATTGAAGACATTTTGGTGACATTCAGGACATCAAGCATAATATGGCAACAGCTCTAATGGCCATTCCATGAAAAGAGTTCCAAAATTGCTTTGAAGGGTGGACTAGGCACTGGTGTAGATGCATAGCTTCTCAAGGGGAGTACTTCGAAGGTGACCATAGTGATATTCAGCAATGAGGTATGTAGTACTTTTTCTAGGATGAATTTGGGAACTTAATTGTCAGACCTTGTAGATTTGATCCTTGTTTAACTGGTCTTACTTGCCTCTTAGCCTCAGTCACTTCCCATATTGCTTGAGGTTTCTTCTTAAAAAACATTCTTTATTATGTTGATCACTCGTTTCAAGACTTCTCCAGGCTCCTGCAGGATTAAATCTCCTTGGTGTGATTAAATCTCCTCTATAAACCACTCAAAATCCATTCTATGTCTTGCTATTGCTCTACATAGAAACTGTGCTTCTGATATATTAGGCTTTTCTCTGTTCCTTGGACACATCAGAACTTTCCATATCTTTGTGATTTAGTACTTTGTATCCTGACTACTTGGGCCATCCATTTGTATTTCACTTTTCTAGGTTTAGTCTTAAAATTCGATTCAAATACTACCTCTTCTGGAAAGTCTTCCCTGGATAGGTTACATCTCTCTTCTACATTCCTACGCACTTATAAATTTGTGTATTGACTTGGTTGGTCTGTCTATCTATCTATCTATCTATCTATCTATCTATCTATCTATCTATCTATCTATCATCTATCTATCTAATCTCCTGTTTCCCTCAGTAGATTTTAATCTCTTTGTTCAAGGTGTTGTGTCTTTCAGTATGTTTTTTTGGTACCTCTAACATTGTATATCCCGTATAGATTCTCAATGTATATTTTTGTTGATGATGATATTACAAAGAATATTTCCCAGCAATGACACTCAAAGTAATAATTTTTTTGGAAATTAAAGGCCACAGACCCCAAAGGAGAAACTAATCAGCCAGTTCATATACTATTCTGTTATTTATTGTTTCTTTAGGAAAACCTCCCCCCTCATCAAGCATCATTACAGGGATCTGCAGCAATGGTGGAACCTGGGAAAATGGCAGATGCATTTGTCCAGAAGAGTGGACAGGACTGAGATGTACAAGGGGTAAGCTTCTTTGGATAAAACTAGGGTGTGAATTTTAGATGACGCTTGTGTTAGTAAGGACAGCAGCAAAGTTTCTCGAAGCTTTTGTTAATGATTCTAGTAACAATGGCCATAATGATGATGGCTTTAAGATGTATTTATTAACTCAGTAGCAAAAAATGAGTTTTCTTCTTGGGCTATTTACCTATGTGTTCAATAAATCTTGTCTATTTCCCAACTATCAAGTTTCTCTGTATATTCATCATTGCTTTTCCTTCAGGTTTCAGTGTCTAATACAGGATAATTGGTGATATGATTTTCTTGGTGATATGATTATCTTTCAATTGGTAATATACCATATTATCCCATTTCTAATGTCACAATTATAACATATTCAACTCTTTTGAAATCAAGATGCAGCTTTCTTTCCAAGTATATACTTAGATGAAGTTTTTGTCTTTTCTTACTTTTTCTTGGAGTGATCTTATTAATTTAGTGGTTTGATTTCAATCAATGGTATCTCAGAATCAAAGTTCAAAGCCAGTTCATGATCTGCAGTGTGCTTCTCGACATCCTGCAAGCTTCATGCTGCCTGCTTAGGCATCAGAGCCCCAGAAGCACAGTCCTGCCATTTCCTGTATTCCTACCAGCCAGAATATCCCACGTAACCATGACTTCTACCTTTTTGCTTTGACCCACATCCTATGATGCCCTTTGCCACTGTAGGCTCTAGAGGGTAAAAGGGGTGGGGAGAGGGAGATGAGGGTAAGGCGGATCAAATATATGGTGATGGAAGGGGAACTGACTCTGGGTGGTGAACACACAATGGGATTTATAGATGATGTAATACAGAATTGTACACCTGAAATCTATGTAATTTCACTAACAATTGTCACCCCAATAAATTAAAAAAAATAAAAATAAAAAAATTAAAAAAAAAGATTTCAACTAATCTGATACACTATCCTTGCTGATGTATTAGGAACCACATCCCACATCTACCAAGTTATATATTGTGTGCATTTTAACTGGAAACTGTTACTTAACATACTAGTTATTCTAATGGTAGTAACTTAACCAGATAAGAAAGTATGGCATTGCTGGTGAGTCCTATAAGCCTTCTATTACCCTTCAAGTGATCCTGGAAAGTTTTTGAACTTTGACTTTTATCTGGTTTGAAATTTGAAAAAGAAAAGTATAATGTATGATGAAAAAAACTTTTTTCTTTTCATTATAGCTAATTTCTGTGAAAACGGTACCTATGGAAATTTTAGTTTTGGCAGAATTCCAGTGGGCAGATATGGATCTTCCTTGCAAAAATGTGGCAAGAACACTCTAAATGGTATGTGCTTTTCCAAACATCTCCTCTCTTTAGGCATATGAATCGCTCTGCTGGCTCATACCTATCATCCCTCCAACTAGTATTAAGTCCCTGGAAGAGGCATCAAAGAAGGTTTTGTGGAAAGGTTTGGCTCCCTTTCATGATGCCAATGTTTAATGTTTAGGGTGCTACCTCACATAATTCTAATTTTCCTGAAGATATTAATATGGATCAGTTGTAAATTCCTTTTAATACTTCTTTGATTGGTTTATTTTTACAGCTTACTCTGTCTCCTGGAGTTTGATCAGGTTTACACCTGCTCTTTCAGTTACATAATTTGTCTCAATTTAAAAAATAGCTAAACTATAGACTTACACCATATGTGGTTTCAAACTTCATATTTCTAGATAGAGATGCACAATTAAGTCTGTCCTCAGCTGGGAGTTCTTCTTCTCCATGGTCATTTTAGGTGTCCATCTTGGAACCTTCTCTATCTTCATCATACCTTTCTTGAAACATGACAATCTTGCTTGTATAGAGGCATTCCAAGAATATAGGAACAAATAACATTTTATATTTCTAATATGCTCCCTAATGATATCCAGGATTTTGGTGATTTTTTTCGATTTCAATGGCACATTGTGTAACATCTTCTGAGAGTCGCCTTTAGAAATTCGTGGCTCTCTTTCCCGACAGCTTACAACCCATGAAGCAATATGATTTTCCCTAAATGTTTGCCTGTCTTTTACTTGCATTGACTTTCATCTGACAAATTCTCCTAAGTCTCACATCTTTTTGCAGGTTATCATCCATTTCCTGCAGAACCGGATACCTCAATAACACAGCCAATTCTAGATCATTTATGAAAATGTTTGATAGGACTTCTGTTAGTAATGGCCCTGGGGAGAATTTAACATTTTATTTAGATATTTATTTTTGTGCATATCGAGGGCTCTTTGAAACACTAAATAATGTACTGCTCTTCTCTCTGTGCTTTTTCACCTTATTTATTGTAAGCGATTATGTAGACTGGCATTCCATTTGCAGAATCCAAATTGCTTCTGCCCACATACATCATTCTTACTCAAGTATTTATGATAGATACTATTCTTTACATAGGTACTTCCAGGCTCTTGATTAAAAGCTCAGAAGGTAAAAATGGGATTTTATCTGTACTGTACTTACGTCTTATACTTTTATGGTATGTTCATGGATACTTATTATCTTAATTTTTATATGTCTTGTATGTCTTAAGTATTTCATAATAATTTATAAAACAGAGAGAGCTACAAAAGAAAAAACAAATAAACAACTGTGTGCTACTGAATCAGGGAGAGTAAAAATATCAGCAATATACCCCTCACGGGCTATCAGACTTGCTTGATATATGTTATTTTTGGGGGAGAGGACAAGAGAAACACTATCTTTCAATTGGTTATTTATTTTCTTTTCTGAGCTACTATTATGAACATATTTATTATATGTACCCTTGAATTTCAGATTAAGCCCTTAAGATAACTTTAAAAATATAGATTTCAACTATTGGCAAATTTGCTTTTGGTTTTATATTAGAAATTACTTCTAAGTATTCAATTTTATACAGCAAATTATAAAAATACTTTTCAATGATTTTGAGTGGATACATATAGACGAAAACATGCATTTCAAATATGGCTGCTTAAAAGACAAAATCCTATATATACGTTTGAAATTTTCATTATGTAATAGTAGAGAGGTGGAGCCATCATACAAGTTCAGATGAATTTAACCTTCTACTTTAAATGTTGTAGAAGCAATCTCTAATTTCAGTTTTTCTAGTTGTTCCCCAAAAAGCAGCTGCCCAAAGCTGGTCCTGAGGAAAGTTTGGTCTTCTGAGAAGCCATCTCTCTAATGACAGCTGGAGATGATCGCATCTGTTAGCAGCCTCTTAAGTATTGGCCACAGGAGGAGACTGAGTAAGGGAAGCTCAGGTGACAATTCTAGGAAATAAACCCAATGATTCAACAAATGTTCACTGAGAGCCAACCAAGTATCAAATAGGTGCTGCAATATGATAGAACTCTTTGCCTTTCAGGTGTTACCCAGATTTGGCTAATAAAGGAAATATCAATTTATAATTCAATATCTAGTAGGAATTTTCATATTGTTTCTGTTCCCTCAGCCTAGTATTTCCTCATCACATCCAATGCAAATCCCTGTCCTTTGTTGTTGGAAGGCAAATCTTCCGTGCAGACTTCAAAGGAAGAAACTACGTAGTCAACTGGTCTTTTGAATTCCAGACTTAAAAATCAAAACAAGTGGTAGTGGTATCTGCCTAAAATATTCTTGTAGTAACTGTCTGATTCACTTTTCTACTGCTGCATATCAAACCACCTCAAATCTAATGGCTTTAAATAATAATGATTTAGATATTTCAGTTTTGCGGCTTGACTCTGGCAGCTAGACTGGCTGGAAGGTCAACAACGACATCACTCGCATGAGGCGTTGGTGCTGGCTGTTGGCTACAGAACAGTAGCTGTCCTCCATGTGGCCTCTCATCCTCCAGTAGATTAAACCGCTTCCTGTGGGGACAGAGTCCCAGAGAGCAGTTTCCAGGCTCTCGGCCTCACATGGAAAGGTGCTGGCTCGGGCAGTAGATGGCCGTCTGCTATAACTGGTTGGCCATCAGCTGTTACTGGTTAGCCATTAGCCACTAATATAACTGCCGTGGCTACGGTAGCAAGAACAGATTGCAGTTAGCAAGTGAGGTTGGTTGGCAGAGAAGCGGAGGACAGATTGTAGATCATGTGGCTCCTGCTTCCTGTGTCTCCAGCACAGCCACCAGCGAGAATATAGTGCTATGAACCCTCAATCCATGGCTCCATTGGTCATTCTTGTGCGGGGAGTGGGAGCTGAGACCCCGCATGACACCCCGCATGACACACTCATGACAGTCTCAGGGCAGCATTCCAAGCAGGTAAAGGCCAAAACTCCAAGGCTTCTTGAGGCCAAGGTATGGGACTCGCACAATATCATGTCTACAACATTCTGTTCACCAAAGCAAGTTTGAGGCCAGCCTAGATTGAGGAAGTAGAGGAACAGACTTGCACCTCTTGGTGGGAGGAGCAGCAAAATCACACTGTGAAAGAGACATGTATACAGGAACAGGCAGTTACTGTGGCCATCTTTGCAAACACTGTCTTTTCTTTTTTCTTTTTATGAAAGCGGGCAATCCAATAGCAACCGCGCTGTGTGATCATACTGAAAATGGAACGATACAATTACAAAATGTGACAGTAGGAAATTGCAATGAAAACCTACAAACCCTGGAAAAGCAGGTATGCCATATGGTCCATGTGACAATGGGCAACTAGAAAAAACCTGATGGCTAAATCAATGCTTTTTAAAACTCTTCAATTAGAAATAACAAAAACTAGTACTAAAATCATTTTTTTATAAGTTGACATCTGTTTGTGAAAAAGGACAGTTAGACACGTTGGTTCGCCAAATTTCAGCCTTATCACAAGCTAAGGACTTTTTGAGACAGGAAATTCCAGAACCTGATGGTAATCTCAAGGCTGTATCCATGAGCAGGTGAAATAAGGAAGTAATCTGAGTAGATGTTTTTTCATGCAGATTAAATTATTTTGACTAAGGATACACCCAAATGCAAATACATGGAATTGCTCACATCTGGGGCTAAACAAAGGGAGGAGGGGGAAACTTTATGTGGTCCTTCTATGTGTGGGCACATTACATATTGTGGGAACAAAACCCCCAAAAAACAGTTTCCAGGCTCTCGGCCTCACATAGAAAGGTGCTGGCTCGGGTAGTAAATGGCTATCAACTGTGATCAGATGCCAGCAGCTGTGGCTAGTTTGCCGTCAGCTGTAACCCGTAAGCCATTGGCCACTAATATAACTGCCTTGGCTACGCTAGCAGGAATGGAATGGGGGCTAGCAAGAAGATGGTGGCTGGCAAGCGCGGACTGCTGTTAGGCAGATTATGTAGATCCTGCTTCCTGTGTCTCCAGCCCAGCCACCAGCGAGAATATATTGGTTTGACTCCCCTATCTATGGCTCCGTGGGTGTTCCTTTTTGGCCTTACCGTGTCCTGCGTTCTTGGGCGGGGAGTGGGAGCTGAGACCCTGCACGACACATATGTTATCTCATTTAGTCTTTATAACTTCTGTGAGTTAGATGTTTTTCCCGTGTTATGGATAATTAGAGCAAATGGCACTGATTATTGAGCACTGACTGCATGCTAATCACTGTGGAACAGTTTATGTACGTTATTTTATCATATTTAATTCTTAGAGCAACTCTATTGATAGGTTTTAAGGTATCCATTTTATAGATGAGGAAACTGGTTCTGAGAGATGCAGTGTTTTGCTCAGGAACCACAGCCAAAATGTGATAGGGCAGCTCTTGATTTTAAAATCCACACTGTACCACACTGGTTCCCTAATTAGAGATGGGCTGGGATGGGGGTGGGAGTGGGGATGGTAGCGGTGTGTGGAGGTGGCTGCCAACCACGTAGGTTGTGCTAATCACACAGACTTCCTTTTTTGGAATCTGACAAGCCAGTGTTTGCCTATTAGCCCTGCCACTTCCAAGCTGCGTGAAGTTTGGGTGAGGTCCTTTCCATCTCCAAGGCTTTACATAGGGATGAGGATGGTCAAGTCACAATGTTGTTTTGCATATTACATGTGATAATACCTGTAAAACATTTAGCAAAGTGCTTAGGATGTAGCAGAGACCAGGCTATTGAATGAGAACATTGGTTTTGTCTACTAATTGGCTATTGTTTCCCATTCTTTCCCAAGCTTGAATAGCCTGTAACCTTGGTTTGATTTTTGAAATGATACTGCCATCTAGTGAAAACTGAGCCACACACACAAATGCACACGCACTCATACACACACATGTTGACCCTCAGCTCCACTAAAGACAATATGGTGCACAACACCGAGCCCAGGGACCAGTTGGTACCTGGAGAAGTTGTCAAGCTCAGTGCTTCCCAAACTATCTGAGCTGAAAAGCTAGTTTTAAAAATTTCCAACCCATTGCAGACCAATAATCTTGTAAAATGCAATAAAAATGAATTACTTGGAAAATGAAATGAAAAAAAAACCAAAATAAACAAACCCATTTAAATTATTAGCTTCAATAGCATAGAACTGTTATATAAGTTTACAATTGTTATATAAGTTATGCAAGGAAAGAAACAAACATGAAAAATCGGGCGAATGTGATGTTCAGGAGATTAAGGCTCAACTAAATTCTGATTTATTCATTTGCAGTTGCTTGCAAAGTGTTCAGACATAGTTGTATAAAGTTAGTTTTTGTTTTATTTGAACAGATAGACAATATCACACACTTGTCTTCAAATATTTCTAAAGAAGCCCAGGTCTTAACATCTGATGCCAGTAAATTAACTCCTGACAACGTCACTTCTGCTGCTAAAGTGGTTGGACAGATCTTCAACACATCCAGAAATGCTTCACCTGAGGTAAAACTCACAAAGTTTTTAAAAAGGGGAGGGAAAGAAAGTCATCCCACACTCCATTCCTTATTCCTTGAGATGGGCTTGGGCATGGTTTAGGTTGCTGAAAACCGTGTTGTACAGCATGCGTTCTGTGTGATGCTCAAAGAAATAAACAAGGGCTCCTTGTCCAAATAGTCTCTTTCAGGATAATCACAATGATCATTATCATGTTAAATCTGGAAAGATCTGGAACAAAAAAAAAATCTATTTTTCCTTATTAATATATTTACCAACTGCCTTTGACCTCAGCATGCCTATTCAATTCCGAGTAACTAGTGTTCTAAGGAACTCACTTTGGCACATGCTATTTTAAACTCTGATCTCTTTCTGCTAAGTATATTTGAATTTAAATGTTGGCTTTCCAAAAACCTGTAAGCCTAGTTTACATTTCTGATATTATAACCTGTTCCTAGTTTGCATTTCTGATATTATAATCTGTTAAACTCTTGTACCTGAAAACAAGAACTACATTCAACAGTAAACATTTACCAATTGGCACAGCTTGAGTTCTGGTCAAACTGGGCTATAAACCACCAATACAGACTGACTCCATGTCTACCAACTGAATATCAGCAAGGCCTAAAAATATCTACCCCTTTCTTCTGTTCCCTTTACATGTCTAATTTCAAAAAATAGTTTTATGTTACTCTAGGTCCTTTGGTAAGTAAGTGGGATTAAAATCACAAGTTAATAAAAATAGACTTGAGAGACAAAAAATAATGATCATCAAATGTAGAATTTATGTTTCTTTATTTGTTTGCCTTGTTCCTCTGTTGGTTCACTTTTACACCTGAAACCTATGCAATTTTACTAACCATTGTCACCCAAATAAATAATTTAAAAAATGTAGAATTTATGGAAGGATTAGCCAGTAAAAACAGAAGGGTATCAATACCCCAAAAAAGGGCAGTAAAACAGTAACCAAATGACAAGAGATCCTTTCAGATGTACTCCTGATTTTTTAATTATAAGAAGACTAGAAATAATTTTATTGAGTCTAATAGTTACTAAGTATAACTAATAAATTATATTCAGTATTGTGGGCTGTAACATTTTGACAATCAGAGCCCTGCACTCATCTTATTTCATTTCTGCTTTTGTATCCACCCATCTGTTTTTGTGTTCTTGGGAGTGGGACAGAGGCTCTGTGAAAGACCTTGCTATGAGGCCATATTCAGAGGACTAAGCTGTCTAACTGACTACCTCAATTTATATTTTCACTGTGCCTTATTTTTATTTTCTCTGCTGTCTTATGTGTGGAAAAAAAAAAGCTTTTAATTCTGAAAAATACTTGCCTCTAGGTTGCCACCATACGAGTAGTACCACTTGATATCATAATAATTCATGATAACAGTGGTCATGATATATGTCCTCTATAACCATTGGTGTCTTCTTCCTGGCAGGCAAAAGTTGTTGCTGTAACCACAGTGAGTCAACTTCTAGATGCTAGTGAAGAGGTTTTTGAAACAGCTGCTGCTGCTGGTGATAATACCCTTGAAACGTAAGCACGATTCCAATTTGAAAGAAAACCTGACAAAGTGCTGTTTACTTTCCTAGGTTAAAGCATTAACAGAGATGTCTTTATTTCTCTCACGGATGCACTAGCTGGCTGATTCCTCTGGAATTAAGACTGAAACCTTGACTTTCTACCTGATCTTCAGTTACTGGATGGAGTGATGTATGTTAGCTCCTAGTTCCAAGCGTGGCCATGGATAGAGAGTAACTGGCATGATTTAGATTAGCACTTGTTTTCCCAGTCTTAGTTTGATATGCCTACCATTCCCGGGCAGGAATTCCCGCCCATTCTCAGGAATATTTTTCGCTTTCCCATTCTGGAATCCTGAAATATAAACTGTTTTCTGTTCTCCACGATGAATCATTTCCACAGAGTGATGGTTGATACTACCAACCACCTGGGTTCAAGGAGCCGATTTTCCCAATTTTCTGACCAACTTTTCTCAGGAGTCGAGAACAGGAAAGAGAAAACAATTCATGAGAACAGGTGGAAATTCCCACCTGGAAACCCTAGATATGCCCGTGGGGCAACCTGCATACACAGCAGAAGCTGTTCAAACTCCTTTCTCAATTCACAGAGCTGCAAATAACAACATCACTTTGCAAGACATGTTGGTAGCCCCTACTCACAACTCAGTTCTCCCCAAGATCCTGGTATATTTTGATTAAGCTTTCTTTAGCTTTCCCAAGGCTATACTGAACAATGACAAAAAGGATCCAATTCTACCTGCATTCTCTTTTCTTGAGTTCTATGTTTTGGATAACTTTTGGTTGTATATTTATACTAAAACTCATGCACTTTATTTATTGAGGTCCCTTTCTAAGATTCACTGTGTTTTTTCAATCTTACATGCAATTTTCTTACCTCTTTTAAAATTTAAGTAAACATGCATGCTCATTATATTAAAAAATATAGATAGATGAATAACACTTTAAAAATCATTCTACCTTTATTAATTTACTGGCATCAGATGTTAAAACCTGGGCTTCATTAGAAATAGTTGAAGATTGGTTTGACATATTGTCTATCTGTTCAAATATAAAAAAAAAAACTAACTTTATACAACTATATCTAAACACTTTGCAAGCAACTGCAAATGAATAAACTGGAATTTAGTTGAGCCTCAATCTCCTGAACATCACATTCCTTCTTTCACTCATAGTTTCCTCAAGCTACTGAACTGCCCTTCTACATTTAGTGGGAGAAGTGAAGGAAAAATGGAGAGTAACAGGAAAGAAAGAATCCATCCCAGCTTCAGCCATCTCAAGTTGTGATAGTAAAGTTCTCTAGCATCCATTCATCCATTCTCTTTTTCTCAATTTGGAGAAGGCAGAATGTTGGAGTGGGTGGAGCTCTGGAGCCTCAAGCAGAGTCTCTGCTGGTAAGGGCATCCTACCATAATCTGTGAATCTAAGACCTCATTTTTCCATTTTAGACATTTGCTAGAAAGACTCATAACCTTGAAACTTTGCTGTCATATACAAGCTCATAATTGTCCTTGTTTACTTCACTTTGGGAATACAAAACCGTTTCCCTAATACAGACCACCTTGAACATTTACATTTCACATTTATGTTCATATTTTCTGTTCCAGCCAGCAAGCCTTCTTTGGTTACAAGACACACACTTAAGTTATTTCAACCAAACAGAGATTTGTTGGAAAGGGGCATATGGAATCTCATGGGGACCTAAGGACAGGATCATAATGCAGCTGTGCCTGGAGCAGGGGGATGGCAAGACAGCCATGGCAACATTGAAGGTGTCAGTAGAGGAGTCTGTGGGTCTTCCTTCTGGGATAATATAATGTCTGTAGCCACAGCCTTTGGAGTCAGACAGTCTTGAGTTCATATCTTAGCATTGGTATTTAGTAGCTACATGATTTTGGCTAAAATACTTCCTGTCTCTATGAAGAGCCTCAGTTATTCAGTGTAATATGGGAGTCATTTTGGGACTCACTTCAGTAGGATTCTTGTGAGGCTCAAATGAGATGATGTATGTAAATCACTAGCATCACACCTGATTTATACTTGTTAAGTCTTGAAAAAAATAAAGTTAGCAGTTGCCTTTATAATTAATGACTCAATAAACATCTTTACCTCTCATCTAGTTTCTGCTCTCTGATAATTAGCCCTGTTCATAATGTTGGGGAAATATAATTTAAAAAAATCTTCTCCCAACTCAGAAATGCTCTCCACAAAAGTAGTAGAGAAAAAATACACTTTTATCATTGAGTAAGCTTTAAACCAGAATACAATGAGCATCACAAGCAAATCCTAAGAGATTGCAAACACAGAAAGGAATCTCTCTTTTAGATAGACAAACATATATAACCTATTACATCCATGTTTTCAGATAAACAATAATTAATCCTCAATTAAGAGAATTTGACAGCACTATTTGTCACCCATAGCACTTCCTAAGTTTACTTGGTAAGTGAGGTGACCATTTGTGTTAGCTAATTGACTTTATCCAGAGGAAAAACAAACTTCTATATCTTTATTATAGGAGGTAGTTTTGCAACTTGGAGCAAGGTGCCCAATCACTGAAGTTAGGCTCCTACTCTCCCACAGAATCTGGGATATTAGATGCTACCTCCCTTGATGTTTACATTTCAAAGAAATAGCTCCCATGTGCTTGAGAAAGACATTCCTAGGTCACAAAGCTGATGAAATGCCCATCTAGTCTTCAAAAGGATTTTTTCATGTTGTAAAGAGAGGAGAAAATACTTACAACTTTTCTAAAGTAAGTGTTCTATGAAAAAAGAGGGGAGGGAAATATCCTCCCTTATCATGTTTAATTTGAATGAGGCTATATCCTTACAAATGATATAATGACTTCTCTGGTCCTTTCTAAACCATGACTTTCCTAAAATAACTGTTGCATGAAATGGAAAGTTCCTGTGTGAAAGAATCTGATTGCTTCTTCTCGTCCTTTGTATCAAGTTGATGGCCAGCCTCCAGATCGGGTACTCTGAGTCAGGCACCCATCTCTAATCCAGTCAGTTATTACAAGAGCAGGTAAAATTCATATGGAAGAAGAAAATGGCTTTAGAAATGGCTATAATTAGAGCAAAATTTTGAAAGCGGTTATGAACATGGCAAACACCCCCATATATTTAGTACATCTTACCCGTTAGCCTTCAAATGTCTGAGGGAGCTCCTATAAGTATCCCCAATGTTTCCCAGGATACTGACATCTTAGTAGGTGTTTGACAGATATTGTTGGTTGCATGAATGCATGAAGTGTGCTCTTAGCAGATTGGAGTTTTTAAAAAGTATTCCTCCAGTTGAAAGTAACTCTGGAGTATGTTATTCATTAAGTGGGAAATACATAGTGTGAATTGCTGAAAATTACAGAAAATTGTGTTATGAAAGGAAAACTTTTGAAACAGCAAAGCTGACTTGAATGTTTCCATGTAAATGATTATCACATCCTCTTTATAGAGCAATCTTTATTTAAAAATTTATTTCTCTTTTTATTTCACTTGGGGAAGGGAAACCATTTCAGTGACAGCAATAAAGATTTAGAATTTTGAACAATTAGATTTTAATAAATTCTTTCATTTCCGGGAAAGCTAGATTGAACCAGTTATCTTAGACATAGAGATTTTGTTTTGTCAAGTACAGAGACAGTGCAAATATTTCTAACAGGAAACAAGAAAAAAAACAGGTCTTGTGACTTTTCTTTGGAGAACACTAAATTGTCAGTTCCCCCCACTCCCTCCCACCTTCTATCCAATCTTTGAACTTATCTAAAGTAGAAAAGAACATTGTGAAAACCTGCAATATTTTGTTAATAGCCAAGGCAATAAGCTCAGGGTTCTGTTCTTCCATAGTTCCATATGAACTGTCATCTCAGGAAAGAACAACTTGTAAGATTTGCTTTGGAACCCAAGGGGTTTGGGTGAGAGGAAGGAATTGAGTAAGTGGAAATTGATTCTCACCACAGGAGAAACAAGAATCTCATTCCTGGCCAATTGGGGGTGGCAACACCATCCTTCTATGTGAAGAGCAGCATAATAAAGATTATTTTTATCTGGAAATTTATCATTCTTGAGTTCCAGTTTTCTGGCATCAGAAAGCTACCCTTCAGTGGGGACAGTCCACCAGAACTTTAAAAAAATAGTAGGTATGAAAATAGAAAACTCTGTTAAAGAAAATCAATGGTTTTTAGGTGATTGTGTCAATATTGCTGTGATCACGTGAGTTCTGTGGTCACACCTTTCTACTGGAATGTGGGAGATAACACACACCTCTGATTTTACAATGAATCTCTAGAATATTATGTTGTTATGTTTTATTCTGTGCAGCCTTACTGAGCAATTGGAGAATTATTCCATCTCTTTGAGCAACCAGACAGTGGTGAATCCTAATATAGCAATACAGTCTTTAAAAACCCCTTCAGGAAGCACAGAGGGGCTTACAAGTGTTCGCTTCACTTTGTATCAAGGTGAGTTTTTGTTTCATAACAGTGCTTGTAATAGGAGAGAGCATTCTGCTATCAACCATAAATAATGTTCTATTCATGAAAATGCAGACTTTTAAAATACACGTTTTTCCTTCTCATAGGAACTAGCAATTCTCTTACATCTGGTTCCACATGTATAAATACAAATGAGGACGGATGTGATTTGAATGGACAGACTGAACTTCAAATCCGTGCCTCAAAAAGTAGGTATCAAACTTTGTTATATTAAAAATGCACTCAAATTCATGGCATTAATAACTTAAAATCCACTGAGTGAAAAATAATATTTACTTAGTTTTACACTGAATAATTTGCATTTGAGTACGTTTGAGCTCTGACAGATTATGGTAATCTCTACTATTCTAGGTCATAGAAATGATTTGTCCCCCTTTCTTTCCAGAAACCTTTTGGAAGATAGCCAAACTGAAATGCTCTGACCATGGACACAAATCTGTTTTCTAACAAAAATCTAGCTAATGTGGTTCATTTCTACAGTTAAAAATACATTTAAAAAATATTCCGTCACAAACTCTGCCCTTGTTTCATAGTGGCGTGGCACCCACAGTCTTGGATTTATCCTATAGACCTGTGCTAGGGGTATTTTTCTGTAATTGGCACAGTTATCATCTACTAGTACCAGTTTTTCCGTTATTTCCACTAATATGTGGTACCCACCACGGGCTCCCTATTATCTTGCATATGGACCTTCAGAAATTCTCATTTTTAACTTGAAATGTTTGTAGTTCACAAAGTGTGAAAATAAATTGGCTGATTAATTTGACAATAATAATGAACTAACCATATACATTTATTATTATTTTCTCCCAAAATAAAAAAATCCAATGCCAGAATGCACATATTGTAGAAAGACTAAATTCAGAATTCTCATTGGTTGTATAATTGTAATTGGTTAACTAAGTCTTTATTGGTTATATAACTTGCAAACATCTTTCCTCCGGTCTCTAGCTATACACATATATATATATATATATATATATATATATATATATATATATATATATATGTATGTATATATACATTATGTCTTTTGTCATACCCAAATTTTAACTTATAAGTGGTCCAATATATCAATTTTTCCCTCTATAATTGGCACTTTAAAAAAGAAACCCTTCTCTATGTTAAAGTCACAAAGATAGTCTCCTACATTTTATTCCTGACTATTTCAGTGTTTGTGTTTACATTTAGGTCGTCAGTGCACCTGGAATTTATGTTTGTGTTTGGTGAAAGATAGGGATCTATTTTTTTAAATTCCACATAAACTATAATATAGGCAAATAGATTTAAAAACAAAACAAAACATTGTTTAGAGACAAAAACTCAAATTGGACTGAAAGGGACATATTTTTACATTGATTTTTAAAAAGCCTCCAAAATTTTATATATTTTAATTATTTGTTCCCTTAAAGAGACGTCATTAAAATGTATAAGCAAAAAATTTATTGGAAATACAAAACCACATTGACCAAACATCACTTTTACAGAGAGAGATTTTAGGGCAACTGTTCCAGAAATTGAAGATCAAGTAGACAAAAAATAACTAATAAACTTGGCCTTTATATACATTTGTGAGTATAATTATGTACACAGAAAACAGAAAATAAAAATTCTTTTTAAATATCAATGGACTGCTTTAAAAACTGACCATTTATTAGGCCACATAAGGAATATATATATGTATCTCATACAGGACACAGTTACTGACCACCATGCAATAAAATGAGACATTTACCACAATAGAATAGCCAAAATTTTATCCAATTAGAAATTTTAAAGCACCACTGTTAGAAAAGAAATTAAAGTGCAGATTACGAATTACTTGAAAATTAACAGCAATGAAAACATGATAGATCAAAACTTGTGGGATGTGGTTTGTACACCTGAAACTAATAAATAAATAAATTAATTAAAAAAAAAAACTTGTGGGATGTGGACAATGAGGTATTTAAAAGAAAATGTATATTCTTAATAAATTTATTAGAACAGAAAGGAAATTGTTAAAAAATAAACTAAACATTCAGCTAAAGAAGCATAAAAATAAAATAAAGAAAACTAGAAGGAAGGGATTAAAAAATACAAGGGTAAAAATTAATAAAAACAGAAACTAACAAATGCTAGACTTGATCAGCAAAATGAAAAATTGATTCCATAAAAAGACTAAGGAAATACACAAGCTTCTGACAAATTTGATCAAGGAAGAGAAAAAGGAGAGAATTTCAGTAAAGAGACATGAAGGAGGTCTAGCAATATGAGGACTTTTTAAATTTACAAGATAGTGGTAAGTACAATTTCTTCTAATGAATATGAATATCTAGATGAGATGATGATTTTTAATAAACAACCAAAATACTATAGGAATGAGGAGAGGGGTGAGCAAAAACTGCTATTTTTAAATCTATATACATCTATGGATTTGAATTTTACATCAAACATGTCATTCTTTTACAAAAAAATAAAAGAAAAGAAATCTTACTTCATTTTTAGGGTTAACTTTGTCATCTCGTGTCCAGGAGGAACAATTTGGTGAGGTTAATATGCCATGAAAAAAAATCCTAGACACCAATGTCTTTATTTCCAGGTGGAAGATAGAACAATGTGGCTAACTGTGGAGAATATATTGGAGGCTGTCAGGGCCTTGCCGGCTTATCTCTCAAATCATATGACTAAATTGGCTGGTTTTCCTTATGTCACTTTTAAATGATAGAACAATTTAGGGAATTAATTCAGTTAAAGTGTATACTTATTGTTGGTGCTTCTGTTTTTAAATATGGCCAAAAGCTGCATGAAGTGTTAGAAGGCATTTCTTAGATGGTTCTGTCTGAACGCTGCCATTGTAAGCCTCATGGCAAAACCCTCCGCTGTGGCCATGCTCTTCTAGGATCTCTGAGGAACAGCTGACCACTTTTTCCAATGTCTTGAACAAATGTATCACAGTAGCCCTCAGCCCTGGGAAAGCCTGTGATTGTCAGAGACCAATAGTTCTAGAGATGATAGAATTTGGCTCCATTCAAAGAGTCCCTGATAGAGCAACTTGACTGGCTCTGTGACTTAATAGACTGGTCCTTGCTCATTCCCTTTGAACAGAAGACAGACCTCACAAAGCACTTCTCTAGGCACAGCTGTCCTAATATTTGCTGTTTCTTGTCTGATGTCTTCTCAGTGGAGGAAGCAAATGGCCTTGGCCTACCAACACGTCATGTTCACTATGTCTCACTGTATAGAAAGCAAGATGTTTACTTTACATGTGAGATCTTAGCAATACCTTCTTGAGGTAGATTAGGCAGGAATTAGTGTTTCCATTTAAGAAGGTAAGGAATGTGAACCTCAGGAAAAACATTTAATGTGGGTAGAATGGCAAACCACAATTATATATATGTTAATTACATACTGTAATAAAGTAAAGGTTCAGCCAGCCAACCATTTTGACTGTACTTTACTCAAATGTTAAGCAGCTGTGCAGTTCAACAATGACATAGGTTTGTTTCTTGTTTACCCTAGGGCTTGTTTATTAATTTTCATGTCTTTTTTCTTCACAGGTAAGGCTACGTCATATGGCTTTATAGTGTATCAAAACGACAAGCTTTTCCAATCAAAAACTTTAAAATTAAAATTTAACCAAAAAATTGTATCAAGCACGACTAATAGTAGTGTGCCTAAGGGGGATCAGACTGTTTCTGTTGACATGGCCTTTCGTCCACCGGTGAGTTTTCCCACTAACAGAAGTTTAAAAATTCAGCTAACTCTTGATTACAAAACCAGGGATAATTTGGACAAAAGAAATCCACAGAAAAGCTCTTTGAAAGATTCTTTGAAAGTATTCATTGAAACCTTCCACCTACCCATATTTTTTGTCTGACTAGCTAAATATAAAATTGTCTAATTTGAATTTTATATTCTTTTCCCCACCCTAACCTCTAAAGAAGATGTTATACTTAGTACGTATGTAATTAATTTTTCCTATGCCTCTCTTATCCTGTTTGATTTTTTTCTGCCAATTAAGCATTAAAACAATTTGTTGCAATTGTCTTATCAATTCACAGTACAACCCAAAAGAATTCCAACTCAATTCCTATGCCTGTGTCTATTGGAATATTTCAATGAAGGATTGGGACACTAAGGGCTGTGAAAAAGAAGGGTTCACTGGAGGCTTCCTGCGCTGCAGCTGCAACCATATGACTAGTTTTACTGTATTAATGGTAAGAGTATGTATGCATAGCAATCTCTTTCCAGACAAGAATTTTCCTTGTACACAATTCTGATATGTACTAATTGGAGATAACTTTGGGGTTTAGTTTACATGGATACTCAACTCAGATTAAATGGAAAAACAGGGATGGAATGATGAGACTGAAAAGGGAAATGCTGGTAAAGGTAAGTAGAGGTTTTTTGTTTTTTTTGCAATTAGGTCTCAGGATAGATGAGTTCAGCACTGTATATTTAATAATGAGAAGGGAGCCCATGTACTAAAGAGGAGCTGACATACTCCATCTAACTAACTTGCCTGTTCTGAAGCATGAAGTTGTTCTAGACAGAGGTAAGGCTGGAAAGCTAGCTGTGTGCTGGGGACAAGTTCAATACACACTTCGCTATGGGTCGGCAGTTTAAATCAGTTACGCAAAGCTTTTTCCATTGTAATCATCTAAGTTATTAAGTTTATGCTAGAAGGTATAAGAGGGAAAACTCTTGAATTCATTCAGTTTGTCCCACAGTTCTTCTATGTATTCTTTAAATCTTTTAGCTCCAAATGGGCTGTACAAGTAACTGATAACACTTAGCTCTGGTGTACAGTTGTATAGCTGAAAGTTCTTGGGCTGACCCTTTTAAGAAGAGGATTTTCTGTTTGTTCCATTTTCAGAAACCTTTTATTCTGGTAAAACCAAAAATGTTAGTTTATACTCGATAGAATGTTTTTATATGCAACGGAATGCATGTCTTACTGTTATTAAGGGCCAGTTAATGCTATGAATCTCCCAAAGAGAAGCAGATGTTTTAATTCCCCAGTAGCCTATGACATAGCCATATTTGGGAAGCCAATGGAGATCAAAACATACTGGTACAACAGATAACATCAAACTAGAACATTGCTTTAAAAACTTTCGAGATACCTATATTTTTCTTATTTTAAATTAAAAAATCTTTCTTATTTTAATTGATTTTCTAATTAATTATTTTCTAATGTGTTACACAGAGATCTGCTTTCTCAACAAGAACATAATAAAGATAAACTTTTATTTTTTTGATAACTTAAGGTCATTAGTATCATTGAATAGCTATGTAAAACTCAGGTTGCTATACCTAGTAAATGATACATAGTACATTGTAATAGTTATTTTTCTCCTTTTTTGAGGTCAGGCTTTCAGCTATTTCTTCTCACTAATATCTGAATCTGTCTCAAAGACTACCTACTCACACTTATAATTAGTTTTGGGTTGCAAAATTTTTAAAAAGGCTGACTAGAATTATATATAAAGTAAGAGCAAGTAGGCTTTGAGTGAATAGATGATTTCTATGATCTGAAGATTTATGTATTCAATTATTCTTTTTCATCTACTTAGTTAAATTAGTTAAATAACTGTTCTCAAGCCCTACTTTATGTAAACTGCTTAGTGATAAGGGGTTAATTTATTTCCTTTTAAAATATTGCAGCAGTTTTATAAAATGAAGGCATATCTGAAACCTATCTGTAATTTTCTTCCTGCTCACAGGAAGAAACTGCACACAAAAATTAAATTTTTTTTATTTTTATTTTTTTATAATTTAAAATGACGTTTATTTTATTTTTATTTTCTATCTACAAAATCAATACATATTCATTGCATAAAATATGAAAGTTTACCTACTGAACAGAAACATACTGATATGGAAAAATGTTTATTAGATCTTAAATAGCAGTTTGATAATAATTCTATTATGTTAAACCCCTATGTATTTGAGATACAGATAATATTTGTAAACATATTAAAAAAGGCCACCTCTAGAGAAGAGATAGGATTTCAAGAGGTAAGGTATGATGTGGGGGAGCTGGCAGTAAAGAGAAACATGACTTTTTTTCTATTATGTTTCTACATTACTTTCATGTTTTATAAATAAGCATATATGGCTTTTTAAACTTTAACAATTAAAACATTAGAAAGCATAGATAAGCAAGAAGAATTATATACAAGTGACTAGATTTCCAAGAGTACATAGTCACATGCAATATACTTTTTTTTATGGACATATACTAAAATCCTGGGATAGATAAAGATATATTATACAAAAATTAGATCTCCTTTAAAACAATGAAAGGATCATATGAACCTTTTTCATGTCCTTAAAAATATTTCTGCAATGTTATTTTTAGGGCATCAGCTTAGATGTGCCAATTACCCCTTGGATTATAGTTACACATAAAAATAATGTAATGGAAAATGAAGCAACTCTAGCCAATTTAGATCTAATCCAAACAACTTTGAATTTAGATGTTGAGGAATAGTATATACATTTTTCCTTACTGAATTAGTTAAATAACTGTTCTCAAGCCCTACTTTATGTAAACCGCTTAGTGATAAGGGGTTAATTTATTTCCTTTTAAAATACAGCAGCAGTTTTATAAAACGAAGGCATATCTGATACCTATCTGTTATTTTGACCAATGTAACTTTTCATGATGTTGACATTTCAGAAATGATTATTTAAAAATATTAGTCCTGACTTATTTTGCAGAATTTCAAAAAGAACTATAAATATCCTGAATCACTAGACACATTATCCAACGTTGGATGTGCACTGTCCATTACTGGTCTGGTTCTCACAATTATATTTCAGATTGTCACCAGGTAAGAAGGGAAGCTGGCTCTTCTCATGAGAGAAGTTGCTAGGTTTATATTATTTCCTCTGAGCATATTCTCATAGCATATTCTCGAAACTAGAAGGGAAATCAGATTTAGTCCAACACGCCCATTTTATAGAAGACACTTGGTCCTGAAGAGGCAAAGAAGTACACACAAATAAATATATTACAAACTGTGGTAAGTGCCTTAAAGGAAAATTACATACCATGTAATTACAAGTTTGCCATGTAAAATTAACATGGTCTTGTAGCTCATTGATGTCACAGTTCCTTTCTGTGAATAGAACCATAACTACCAATTTGCATTTGTAAAAAAAAGAAATATTGCAAAACAGCAAAGATTTTGAAAATAAAAATAATTTAAAATATATACTAAGTTTTCAAATGGCAAAACTTTTTAAAGTTTTTGAATTCTATAGTTTAAAAACATCTAATTAAAAAATTACCGATACACACATATTTCTCTCCACCTCACGGTCTACCTCATGGCCCCCTTACTCATGGTCTAATTTTGTATGGCACTTGTTATTTTTTGTTACATGCTACTTTTTTAACAATCTGTAAATGTAAGCTTATTCATTTATTAGGTTACTTGTGTACTATCTGTTTTCTCCATCAGCATGAAAATTGATGAGGAGAGTGACCTCCTCTGATTTTGTTGTTGCTGTTGTTTGTTATGTTTTCATTACTGTATCCACAGGGCTGAGCACAGTACTTGGCCCATAGTAGAGGAATACCTGGGGAATAAATGAGTCTATTGTGCATTTCTACTTGGTTTTCCTGTCATACTTAAGCTGTCTCAAAATGAATTCATTTTTCCTTCAAAATTATTTCTCTTGACTTAATTCCTTCACACCTGTTTTTGTAGCTGTGCAGATTTAGAATTTTTTATTTTAAATGTATTGCTGTTTAAAATTTTTTTCCGCAATTTTATTTTTAAAAAAACCTACAGAAAAACTGAAAAAGAACAATGAACACCCGTATACCCTTCACCTAGATTCACCAATTATTAGTATTTTGCTCTTATCTTTTTTCTATTTTTTCCCCTGAAATTCTGAAAGTAAGTTGTAAGCATCATGACCATCTCTAAATTCGTCGAGCACATATCTTTTAAGAACAAGGGCATTCTCCTATATAGTGTAATACAATTATACTCACTCAGGAAATTTAACCCAACATTAATATACTGTTATCATGTTAATATACAATCCATATTCAAATTTCTTCTAATTGTCCCAGTAATGTCTATTATAGCTGTTTTTTTCCTCTCAATTTATTTAGTTGTCATGCCTCTTTAGGTAGTCTCCTTTAACCTAGAATAATTCCTCTGCTTTTTTTGATTTGTTTGTTTTGGTCTTTCATGACATTAAAACTTTTGAAGTGTTCAGATTAGATATTTTGTAGAAGGGAGAATATTCAAGAACTTGGGATTTATATGAAATTTTCCTCATAATTAGATACCCGGTAAATATTTTTATGAAAATACTAAATCATTAAGTTTTTCAGTGTGACACAGCAGGAAGTACATGATGTCAATTTGTCCCATTATTGATTAAGTTTGATTCCTGGTTTAAAGTGGTGTCTGCCAGGTTTCGACACTGTAAAGGTTCATTTTGTCCCTTTGTAAATAATAGGTAATCCATGGGGTGATACTTTGAGACTATCCTGTGTGACTATCCTGTTCCCCAACTTTTACTCAATGGTTTTGGCATCCACCGATGATCCTTACTGGAATATATTATTACATTGGTGGTTGAAAATGATAGTTTTCGAACCTATCATTCTTTCCATATTTAGTCACTATATTCCTTTGTAAAAAGTGCATTCTCTAATGTCATCAAAGGAAGTCATTCCCTTCGTGTTGTTTTGTCATGTCTCTATTAGGCTTTAAGCACTTCCTTATTCCATGCACAGCAAGATGACAAAGGTACCTCTTCCACTTTCTCTGCCCGATACTTAGAACTAGCCATTCATCCAAAGAGCCAGAATTCTTTTTGATTTCTCTTCTTTATCTTTCACACTCAATGAATGAGTCTCTTTATACTGAGTGCTGACTATCGGCCAAGCACCAGGGGAGGACTGAATACAAAACTGTGAACAAGACAGGAAAGCTTCCATCGCTCATGGTATTTACATTCTCAGAAGGGAAGACAAATGTTATACAGATATAGACAAAAATAAACATATGATGACAAACTGCTGAGTAGCTTGAAGGAAAATGACATGTGATGTAATTACAGGCCTGTCATACAAAAAGAAATGTCTCTTATATTTGTCTTTTCATTTGTATTTCTACCATCACCATACTTGAACAGACAATTATTTGATCTTATATGAATAATTTGTGGTAGTAGCATAACTAGTTTCTTTGCCTAAAATCTCACTCCTTCCAATTGGCACTCGATTTTTCTTTTTTTTTTGCATCCTCTATCGACACATTATTTAGCACAATTGTGCTTCCATAGATGTCACTAAAAACTCATCAGGAAACAAAAACAAAATTATATGGATTTTAAAATCTTGAATCAAATAATTTTCTTTGTTCATGGGCAGGTTCCCATATAAATAATATGATAGCATCTTATTATTATTATATATAACTTATACATATAATTTTATATTTTGTATATATTATATATAATATTATATATTTCTGTGCATACAAAATACACAGAAAATGCTAATATACAGAAGAGCCAGACTCTTTGAAAAATAGCCTATTCTGTGGATTATAATTTATGTTTGAAATTGGAGAAAAATTAGAAACTAATTTACCTTTGTATCAAAAGATTTTTTGAATACTTTCTGCAGTTCTAGTCATTAAGTCTTTCAAAAGAGTTCTATTTAAATATATGCTTTTTATTCAGTGTGGAAATCCAAAGACTGAGAAGCATCACGATGGAATGTTAAATCAGATAGTCAGCAAACAGACTTGTTCATTAAAGTCTGGGACATTAAAAATAGAGAGGTACTTGAAGATGTTCAAACTTTAAGCATAGTAATAAACTTAGGGAAATAGTTATTCCAAGAGGCCTTGTAATCAGAAAAATCTAGAAGGGTTTAGATGGTAGTGGGTGAAGATTTTATAACTTTCATTAATAGTATACCATGGCATACAGAGAACTGTAATGTGTCATTAGAGGGTATTTAAGGATATGTCTGCCCTTAAACATTAAGGAAAACAATACATGCACAGTAAAAAGAGTATCAAGCCTCACATTTGAGATCAACATAATTAAGGGCAACCTTGGATTTCTGCTAATTTGAAAATACACACATGGGACACCACAGATCTCTCTCTCTCTCTCTCTCTCTCTCTCTCTCTCTCTCTCTCTCTCTCTCTCTTTCTCTCTCTCATCTCTACATCTCTATCTCTGTCTCATCTCTACATCTCATTGTCTTCTGAAGACTACTGTTAAACAATGCCAGCTTGCAGACAAAATGAAAAAAAGCTGTTCTTTTCTAGCAAAATCGTTTGTAAAAAGAAAAAAGAAAACAAAAACCAGTTTTAAAGAGCACTTGGTTTTACACCAGAATTATATCTTCCAATGAAGCGACAGTCCTCAGGTATATTTGACATTAAAAGGCCCATTTAGAATATCTTGACAATTTGACTATCAGCAAATATTTCCCAAAGTGTGGTTCTTGAAACACTAGTCTTTGTTGATACTCCATGGAAAAAGGGCTCTGCAATGTCTTACAGAAAAGACACATGTGAAATTTTGTTGAGTATAAGCCATTCACAGGGATAGTCATCAATAGTCTACTCGAATTGTGAACAATATCATTAGTAGCAATAGGCCATTTAACAAATTTTAAATATTTTTGCTTAATTTAAAATGTGTATGGGAGCCTCACTTTTTAAATGTAATGTAAGCTAAAACCTTATACCATTTTGTTTTAAACTTATTACATAAAATTATAAAACTAGTTAAAATTATATTGGTCTTTATTGTTTTAAAATTCATACATGATTTTAAAAGTCTATACATGATTTTTAACATAAAATACTTTTAAAAACTCAAGACTTTTCTCTACATTTGCACATGGGTTCATCTACTAATGTGCAATAGTTTTCTATCTTGAAAAATTTTAAAATCCATTTAGAGCCTTTCTATAGATAGATTTTGTATGTGCTTGCAAATCTAGAGATGTTATCATCTATTGCAATATAAAAAACTGCCCTAAAATTTAGAGGCTTAAAACCTTAAAACATCAATTTGTTATCGGTAATGATTTTGTGGTTTGACGGGGCTCAACTGGATGGTTCTTTTGTTGGTATCGCTTAGGGTCTCCCGTGAGACTTCAGTCAGGTGGTGGCTGGGGTTGGAGTCACCTGGAGGCTCAGCTGGGATGCCTCGACAACTGGATTTCTCTGGATGTAGTTTCAGAGCATTTCCATGAGGAACTTAGCATGGTGACTCAGAACTCACAGGAACACAAAAGGGAAAACTTGTTATGACTTCCATAGGCCCTAGGCAGACACTTTTGCCTTTCTGAGACTCTTCCTCCATAAAAAAGGATAAAAGTTATATTTTATGACTGCATTGATATAAAGATAAATATATTAATATTATATGCTAAAAATTTTTTCTTTGACCTAAAAGTTCATTTTTTGTTTTCTTCTGGTTTTAAAAGTAGTTAAAACATTGATGTACGCCATAAAAGTGTTGTAGGCCCTAAGCACTATTGTGTCCAAAGGATAAGCTGGCCCTATCTTCCAGGCCTTCTGCTGTATTCTATCAGTTAAAACAAGTCACAGGCCAGCCCTGAGAGGAGACCACACAAGGCATAAATATCAGGAAGTGGAGTTCACTGGGGGCCATCCCTGGAGAAGAGTTATCACCTTTGATTAGAACACAGTTTCAAGAAAGGATGTATCAACCTGTTTTCCCTAACTCACTTCCCTGTGGAAATGATATTAGAGGAAAGTATGCTTTTCTGGTATAGTTGAGAAGGTAGATTTACCAGCTGGCCCACTGGGCTATGAGTTGGATTGACATTGGACAGTAACATTCCTTTGCTCCCTCACAATTTCACTAGAGTGTATATTTTGCATTTATTTATTTATTTAATTTATTTACATTTACTTATTTATTTATTTATTTTCAGGAAAGTCAGAAAAACCTCAGTAACCTGGGTATTTGTCAGTCTGTGCACATCAATTTTGATTTTCAACCTCCTTTTTGTGTTTGGAATTGAAAACTCCAATAAGACCTTACAGAATAGTGGTAATTACACCAATGATTTGGATTCTAAGGATAATAAAGTACTCACACAAGACATTACTGCCACCACAAATCTCACGTGCACGGTGATTGCTGCCTTGCTGCACTATTTTCTGTTAGTGACATTTACCTGGACTGGACTCAATGGTGCACAGCTCTATTTCCTTCTAATTAGGACCATGAAGCCTCTTCCTCGACGATTCATTCTTTACATCTCTTTAATTGGATGGGGTAAGTGTTTGCTTCACCACTTACTCAGGAATTTAATTTTGTTGAAGTCATTTAATTTAAACAAACACCTATTGAAGGAAGGCCTAATAGTAGGAGGCCTTGAAGTAAGGGAGATGGAAAATCAGGAAGAGTAGCCTTTGCCTAGTAGCTTAGACTCCTGTGATGGAGGCAGATGGATCAAGTCAGCTCTACTAGATAGTCATAAGCTTACTTCAAGATGTTAATTTCCTTTAACATCTCTATTAACTTGGTTGGAGATTTAGCCCACAAGTAACTTTCTAGCTACTTTAAAAAAAATGTTTAAGAAAGAAAATTAGGGTGACTCTGAGAAAAATAATTTGAAACATTTATTGGGTTCCAGCAAAGAATTGTTTTAGTGATAACTAAATTTAAATTTATTCAAGTGACAAAGGAATTAGACTATTTAAGAATGGTCAGAGTTACAAAGAAATCACAAGTAGTGTAGGATTTGTATGTATAGCCAACACTAAAAGGGAAAGGAAAACACAAAAATTATACCCAAGGTTGACTTACATCTGTAGGATCATTTAATGCATTGTTTATAGTGGAAAGAACAATAGATCCCGAAAAGGATTAGATGTATAATTCATTTATGGTCTTTTATAATTAATCCCAGTCTTGGGTAAATTATTAATTCTATGCATTTCTTTATCACCTAGGAGTCCCAGCTATAGTGGTGGCTATGACAGTGGGAATTATTTTTTCTCTGAATTTTACTGATCCAGAGTGGGAGTTACACTATCGGGAAGAGGCAATGTGAGTTTATATTTTTTAAAACACCCATTTCTTTGATATAAGAGTGTAACTATTTAGTGATATTGAGTCTAAGTATGACTGTACATATGAATCTCACTTTATAATTGTCATATTTTAAGTATTCTCAAGGAACACATTATATTTTAAATATGGTGACATGAAAATCTCCTTTGATAAACCCCTTTGTAAAGCAAGTAATTACCTTCTAAATTTATAAATTTGAACTTTCTTATATTAAATTTGTCCTCTTTTACTAAGTCTGAAAAATCGTAAGGCACAGTAGGTATGATCCTTAGGAATCCCTTATTTTTCTCCTCTCAAAATGAGAATAACAATAATAGTAATGCCTGCTCAGGGGTTACTGTGAGGGGTCAAACAAATAGGAAAATACTTCATAACTTGAAGAGCACTTTCCATGCTTATGAGCCAATTCTATGTTTATATGATTATAATGAATATTTTATGATGATTTGTCACACATAAAAAATGTTCCTCATGACTCCAGCATGAATAACTAACTTAATAATGGAAGTACCTGACTACATGGTGTTTGCTTTTTATGTGGGGAGGGGGAGAAAAAAGCTGAACTGAACCCTTTACATGGATTTCTGCTACTGAACAGCAACTGTTCTTTATCCTCCCTTCTCATTTTATAATCCAACCATTCTTATCCCAAGATTCCACCATAAGACCCAAACTAACTCAAACAAAAACAAAACTCTTGGAAACGTACACGTACACCCAAAGGAAGAAAGACTGTGGTGTCAGGGTGCTGACATATTTCCAGGGCTGACCATGCCCAGCTGTAGAATAGGAGGCTACCTATCTGGCTTGATTTTAGGAGTCAAATGCTCCAGGCACTATTTTCTCATTTAATTAAGATTAAGCATCTTTAATGAGTTTAAAAATTTTAATTCCACCATTAAAGATCAAGATAAGATGCAAATATCTTGTGGAAGAAGTAATTCATTTTAAATTGCATTATTAGTTTCCTACCCTAACCCAAGACGGGTCTAGACCTACTCCTATAAAAACCTTCAGGAGAAAGAAGCCAACTGTCTTCAATTTATTCACACTGAGCTATAAATAAGTGAGAGCAGATTCTTTCCTGAGTACAGTATTAGATATTGGGGAAGATACTAAGCTAAGTTGGGAAGAGAGGAAAGGATGTGTAAAATGGATATCTGCCTCCTCTTAGATTCTTCTCCCTTTTGTTCCACCCTGTACACAGGCATCAAGAGTCACATTTCTTCAGGATATATTGAGCAATAGGCAGGATTTTGTTTTGTTTTGTTTTTCTGAGTTATCCTTCCAGCAATTGCACTGGGTATCCCATGCTCTCCCCCACTGCACCCAGCTCTGCCAGTGATCCTGGCAACCCCTAACCCCGTTCCTCTGAAACACTGTTGTCTCTGCAAGCACCCAATTAAGAGGTGACTGCAGGGTAAGCCAAACCCCTCTTTAATGCTCTATCCCCCCATTCTCTCTACTATCATCATATAGGCTGTTTTCAGACTTTCCTGAAGGGTTGAGGTAATCATGGGAAATTGTAATGCATGATGGGGAAAGTGTATGCTGTATATGCTAAAGCTGTCTTCATGACAAAATCGCCAAGGAGTTAAACACTTTATCTGAGGTCCATCTATTATGCTCTCCAGACCTCAAGGTCTATGGCTGTTTGTCAGATCAACCTCAACTGTGTGACTCTCTCCAATCTCAATTGTAGAAATCCCACTCCACACCTACAACAGTTTGTCTCACTGTAGGATTCGTTGCTCTCCTCAGTTTGTCTCACTGTAGGATTCATTGCTCTCCTCAGCAGTTATTTCTGAAAATCTGAGTTACTGAATTCAGAATAACAAAAGGAGAGGCTAAGGTGAGAACAAATCCAGCAGACTCTCTCCAAGTAGTACAAAGGATAGAGGGGATAAGGAGCCCTCTCCTAGTGCCCACTTCTCAATGACCATGGTATCCAAACCTATTTCCCTTCCAGGTCTCACCCACCACCGCCTGCCCTCAGTGTGAGGTAACTGAGGAATCTGATAGACGTTTGTACACACGCATGCACATACGCACACACACACACAGGCACATGCACACACATGCACACATGTCTATAGTATAAATAGGAATTCTCAGAAATTGTAATGTCTAAAGTTTTAAACTACTCAAGACTCATACAGATAAGGATAAATATTTGTCTATTCGTTTCATAACTTACAAGTCTGCCTTTATCCAACAGAGTTGGTTTGCTCATTTTCTTTCCCGATCCTGTCCTCCCCTTTTAAAATTGTGTTTCTTTAGGCTACCTGGATAAGAAATGTGTTCATGTTTTTTTATTTAAAACTTTTTTAAAATTTAATTTAATTTTACTTTATTATTATTTTTATTAATAGTTTCAGGTGTACAAAACAATGTAATAGTTAGACATTTCACCCCTCACAAAGTGATAACCCCCCTCCCCCAATCTACTATCCCTCTGACATCCCACAGAGCCGTTACATTTCCACTGTCTCTATTCCTTATGCTGTACTCCACTTCTTGTGACCATATATACATATATATATATATATATATGTATACATGGTCACATATATATATGTATATATACATACATATATATGTACTCCACTTCTTGTGACCATATATATATACATATATGGTCACATATATATGTATATATATCATATATATAATTATAGTTGATGTTCATTATTATTCAGCTTCAGCTTCAGTTGTACAATGTAGTGATTAGGCATCTACACCCTCCCTGAAGTGGTCTTCCTAATGAGACAAGTGTCCATCGGATGCCCTAAAAAACTTTACAACTTTGGATGGCCACTTGGTTAGTCACCAAAGAAGCTTCTTGAGATTTGAAAGTACTTCCCAGCAGGATATCATTAAATCCTTAGCCAAGTGCCCTCCTATTTCTTCTGTGTAGGGGACTGTGAAGTAGAGAATGGCAGGAGGGTCGTCCTCCAGTTACAGATGAAGGAAAGGGAAGCTAGAAGTCCTGAAGATCAACTTTCTCACTCTCACCATTTTATTTAGGGATGGACTTAGTCTATGTATTAATGAGTTGGAGGCACTTCTTTTCATTTTTTAATTCATTACTAGGACTTGAATATCATTCCAGTTTTCCTATGGATCATTCAGAATAGAAATATGATTTGTAATCATTTAAATTATAACAACATTCCAAAGCAAAACAATTTATAAATCCTTCAGCATATATAATAATGGTGTTTTACCTGCAGGGGAAAGAAAAGATGCATTAATTGAATGACAAATATGTGCCAAGGCTTCTCACATTAAAACCCAAAGGCCTACCTAACGCTTGTAGTTGGCTGTGTAACAGGAGATGTCCTGGTCATCCCTCCCACACCTGCTCTTCCCATCATCCCCATCGCAGTTAATGGTATTCCATTTTTCCATATACTCAGGCCAAATACCTTTTTAATTCTCCTACATCTCACACCCATCCTATCAATAAATTCTTTTGCTTTACCTATAAATATATCTGGAACCAGACTATTTCATAACATCTCTTCTCCTGGTCCAAGCCACCAGCTAATTGCAATAGACTCCTAGCTGATTTCTTACTTTTGCATGTGCCCTTCTCTTCTCTTTGCATCTAACTAGAGCAATACTTTTAAAACTGAAGACAGATTATGTGAAATTTCTTTCTTGGCAGGAGTGCATGTAATCACCTATAAAGCTTGAATAATTTACATCTTTTCACTAAACCCATCTACTCTGTTCTAGCCACTCTAGCTTCTTTACTGTTCCTTAAACTCTCAACTCAGGGCCTTTGTACTTGCTGTTCCCTCTGCCTGGAATCCCCTTCCCCCTCATCTACTTCCGATCGATGCTCAAATAGCACTTTTTTCCATAAGGCTTTTCTTGACCACTGTGTTTAAAATGACCCCCTTACACACATACAGTACACCTACCCTCATTACCTGCTTTATTTTTCTCCCACAGCTCATGTCACCATCTGACACCATACAGATTTCATTTATTTGTTAGTTTTATCTATTTATTTGACCTAGAATAAATTCACTAAAGAAGGGAGTTTTGGTTTTTGGTTCGCTGCTAATATCTTGGTGTCTAGAACAGGGTCTGGCACTGTTAGAGCACATAGAATGTGCTCTTTAAATATTTATTAAATGAATAAATTAATTCTTAAAGCCAAGAGAAGATCACTACACCTCAGATAAGAAGAAAACACCACCAAACCCACCACCACAAATAGCAAAAACAAAACAAAAACTAACGCAATGAGGTTGAATAACTACTCAAATATTTTTTAAACATTTAATTTAAAACAATACCTATTTACTAAGACACTGTTTAATTAATTTATGGTATAACAAAATAATGGGATAATATGCAGGTCTAAAAATAATGAGGACAATCTTTATATTCTGAGATGGAATGATCTCCAAAACATGTTCGTAAGTAAGACATAGAAGTTACCATTTGTTTAAAAATCAGAAAAAAATATACATTTGTTGGTGTATATATAGCGTAAATCTGGAAGAATACAAAATGCTAATTACCACTGGAGACAGACTAGGTGACTACGGATAGTGACAGGAAGTAATCTTGTCTCTCTGATGATTTGTATCTTTTAAATTCTGAGCCATCTGAATGTGCTATATATTCATAAATAAAATAAAACAATAACTTTCCTGAAGTCAGATACCTAGTTAGTGAAAGAGAGTGACATTCCCATTCAGGACTGCCTGATTCAAAACCCTATTTTCTTTCCACTAGCCCATCGTGTCTCAGAGAGAAATATGGCAGTACCAACACATTTCTAGCAGGTGAATTTTTGAAAGTCGTCTTAAATATATAGGATACAAAAGGCTAATGTCTTCCTCTCAAATGAATGTCAATAATGTTGATAACATGAGGAAACAACATGTATACCATGATTAATCTTCTGAAATCATTTCTTTTGTCTTCACAGCTGCTGGCTGGCAATTCCAGAGGGCAAAAATTTTATAAAAAGCCCCTGGTTGTGGGCATTCATTCTACCTGTGACCATTATCCTCATCAGCAATGTTGTTATGTTTATTGTCATCCTCGTCAAAGTGCTCTGGAAGAATAACCAGAATCTGACAAGGTAAGATTCCCAGTAAATGGAAAGCTGCCAGGCATGACTCATCTCTCACATAATATAGCACTGCAATACATCCACAGTTCCTAGAAGAGTTTTCAGACTTAGAACAATGGCAGGAACATGTGGTTTGCAGGACAGATTTTCTCTTAAACTTTGTTTCAGAAAGTGGATCGTTTCATCTTCCAACATCAGTGCTAAAATATGGGTCTACTGCACTATATAACACATTTTTGTGAACCCAACTGCAAACTAAACGCAAAGACTTCAAGGAAAAGCTTTTCTCCCTCAATCTCAAATATTCAAGAAATCAGAGTTGAATAACTAAAGAAATGAAAGTGTTGTGAATAGATCTTGGTCACTATATTTTCATTTTGCAAACTAGTAGTTGTAGACTATATTTTATACAATTACTTGAATCACATAATGGCTTTACATTTTTTAAAAATTAGTTGCAAATATATAAAAATTGGGAAAGTTCACTTAAAACTGTATTTTCTCTTGAAAAAGTTGGAACATCTGGCAATGTTAAGCTTACATTCCCTGCAAATAGGGCATGTACTTTCTACCTTATTAGTTCCCATGTGGACTGCTTCTCTCCTTTCTGTAACCTTTCTGACACCAATAAACATTTTCCTTGTCACCCCTCATATACAGGAAAAGCTTTCAGTGGAAGAGACAAAGAACAGGAACTATTAAACACATACATCCATCCCCCCACAATCTCCCACGAATTAGTTAAGACACAGTGCTAATGAGGCTATAAATTCAGGTTTAATTCTACAAAACTGTAGTTAACCCACATGGATTTACTAGAAACACATCTGTGAGCTTTGGTGGTCACCAAATGAATCCATTTGGTATGAACAGATGGGTGACGACAACCATCATTAGTAAGAATATAAACTTAAATATGCACTTTTCTGATCAAGAATAAGTATCATCTTTTTTATAAGAATAATACCGTAATGCAGTCTATTTGAGAGGAAATATGGGGAAAAGATTGTCACTGATAATCATTTAGACCTATGTTTTATTAGCAATGCAGGAAAATCTTGGTGAATTCTCCTTAGCATAATTGCAAATTAGGTTATATTTCTTTTATACAAAACAATATCATTTTGACCACAGACATCAACCGAACTTGTATTTCTAAACTTTGACTGATAGCTCATGGTTCTTAAATTGGCTTAGTTACAACAAAAAGTGGGTTACAATTTAATTGTTTAACAAATTGTCTTCCATGTATCAGTTAGCTTTTGTTGGATAACAAACCACCCCAAAACTTAATGGCTTAGAATGACAAATATTTATTATTTGTCATAAGCTTGAGTGTTGGTGGGGTAGTTGTTCTGGTTTTGGCTGGTGTGAAAGTGGATGGATGATCTAGGATGACTCACTTTCATGCCTGGTGGTTAGTGGTTGGTTGGTTTTGAGTGGGACCTGCTCAGTTGGGAAAACTCATCTCTCCTTCATGTGGTCTCATATCTCCATTAAACCAGTCCAGGCTTCTTACCATAGTGGTCGCAGGGTTCCAAAGAGCAATAATAGAAGGCAAACTCTGCCTTCTGCCTTCTATGAGCAAAATGCTTTCGAGCTTCTGCTTGTGAACAATTGCTAATGTCTTCCTGGTCAAAGTAAATCATATAATTGAGGCCAGATTCCACGAATACAGACTTAGCATGACAGTGAAGACTATCACTCTGCATCTTAATAACCTTTCATTTCCGTATCAACCTACAGCATGGGAAGATCCCAGATGCTCAGAAAGGGAATTCCTCATTGGCTGGTCCAGTAGTAACAATCACTAAAATAAAATTCTATTCCAAAGAAAAAGTTGATTCCTTGAGAAATTTGCCTTAGTAATATTTAAGGAACTGTTTATGTCTGAGTTTTTAAGCAGGTATCACTGTATTTCTTAATAAAACTTTCTAAATCAGATTTTACCCAGAGTGACATAGGTCTAGTTAACATTGTTTTACCACCTGAGGTATAATATTATTAAATGAATAGTATATATAGGCAGCTGAATTTATATTCTCAATAGGAGGGTAACAATGATATCAATACGTAAAAACTGAATAAACCATATTTTCTTTCTTGTTTTTTCTTACCTAGCACAAAAAAGAATTCATCACTTAAGAAGATTCTTAGCACGTTATCTACTGCAGTTATTTTTGGAATTACCTGGATTCTGGCATACTTTATGCTGTTTGATAATGATAACATCAGGGTCGTCTTCAGCTATATATTCTGCATTTTCAACACTACTCAGGTATGGTGTGGATTAGTCTAAAAGAAGCAGAACACGCAGTGGTGAAGATGATACCGCCCTGAACCAAAGTTTTCTCCTTTTAAAGTTTCCTGAAGGTCATCGCTTACCTTTAGGAGATTCTATTTTTAATATACTTGGAGAAAAAACAAAGGAAAACTCTTTATGACTTACCTACTATGTTCTTTCCTGGGCTGAAGTACATATAATATAACTGCAATAAGATTGGGCCACGTTAGTCCTTCTTTCCCGAGCAGAAGAGATTTTGTCAAGCAAATAGCATGGGAAACACTTCCTTTCCTTTTCTCCCATGTGACAGGTTCTCTGACAGGTAATAGCAGCTCCTCACTGGGTTGGTATGGGCAATGTTACAGGTATTGCTGGAGCTTGGACCCATGTGGGATTGGCAAAATTTTTTTCTTTCTCTCTCTTTTTTAAAATTTTGTATAATTTTTATTAATTTTATCTTTAAAAAACTTTATTGAAGAATAATTGGAGATAATTGACAAATATGATTGTTAGTTATTTTTATCTTGGCAATAATTCTACATACCTATGTGTATCAAATCATCACACTGTACAATTGTAAAGATATACAATCTATCACATCACATAATGGTAGTTAATTGTGTGTGTGTGTGTGTGTGTGTGTGTGTGTGTGTGGTGAGAATGCTTAATTACTCAGCAATTTTGAAGTGTACTATATCATCTTATTCATTAGAGTCACCATGCTGTATAGTAGATCCTCAGGACTTATTCTACTTCTACCTGAAAATTTGTATTATTTGGCCTACATTAACGCATTTCCTCTTCCTTGCAGTCCTTAGTAACTACTATTCTATTCTGTTCTGTTTCTGTAAAATTTGCTTTTTGTTTTTTGAGATCCCACATTTATGTGATACCATACAGTGTTTGTCATTATCTGGCTTATTTCATTTAGCATAATGCCCTCCACGTTCATCCATGTTGATGCAAATGGCACAATTTCCTTCTATTTTATGGCTGAATAGTATTCAACCATAGTGTAATATATAATATTTAATATATAATCACATTTTATTTATATGTTTATATTTATTTATAGTTATATAATTTATTTATATGTAAAAATGTGAATATATGTATATATATATATATATTTATATAATGTGATATATATGTAATCACATTTTCTTTACCCATTCATCCATCCAAAGATTTTCAGTTTGGTTTCATATATTGGCTATTGTGATAATGTTGCAATAAACATGGGTGTGCATATATCACTTCAAGACACTGATTTCCTTCCTTTGGATATACACCCAGTAGTAAAATTGCTGGATCATATGGTAGTTCAAGTTTTAATTTTTTGAGTAATTACCATACCATTTTTCATAATGGCTGTACCAATTTACATTCCCACCAAAAGTATATAAAAGTTGCTTTTTTTCCATATTCTCATCAACATTTTTTATCTCTTGTCTTTCTGATAATAGACATCCTAACAGCTGTGAAGTGACATCTCATTGTGATTTTGATTTACATTTCCTTGGTTATTAATGATGTTGAGCACCTTTTCTTGTACCTGTTGACCATTTGTACGTTTTCTTTGGAAAAATGTCTATTCAGGTTCTTTGTCCGTTTTAAAATTGGGTTATTTGGTTTTTTCTTCTCCTTTCTATTGTGTAGTATGAATTCTTTGTATAGTTTGGATATTAACCCTTTATCAGAGCTCACAAATATTGTTTATCATTCTGTAGGTTGCCTTTTCAATTTATTGCTTCCCGTACTGTGCAGAAGTTCTTTAGTTTGAGTAGACCCCTTGTTCATTTTTGCAACAAGCTTGTGTTGTTTGTGCTTTTGATGTCTTAGCAAAGAAATCATTGCCAAGAGAACCTTTTCCCAATGTTTTCTTCTATAAGTTTTATGGTTTCAGGTCTTACATTTAAGTCTCATCCATTTTGAGTTAATTTTTGTGAGTGGTGTAAGTTACTGGTCATTTCATTCTTTTGCATGTGGATATTCAGTTTTTCCAACACCATTTATTGAAGAGATTATCTTTTCCCCATTGTGTGTTCATGGAGCCCTGTCAAAAATTAGTTGACCATACATTCATGGATTTGTATCTGGCCTCTTTATTCTGTTTTACTGGTGTATGTGACTGTTTTTTCTGCCAGCACCAAACTATATTGATTACTATAGCTTTGTAACATAGCGTGAAGTTAGGAAGTGTGATGTTTTTTGGTTTGTTCTTCTAATAATTGCTTTGGCTATTGGGGTCTTTTTTGGTTTTATGCAAATTTTAGGATAGTTTTCTTCTATATCTGTGAAAAATGCCATTGAAATTTTGGTAGGGGTTGCATTAAATCTCTAGATTGCTTTGGGTAGTACACAATATTAATTTTTCCAATTCAAGAGCACAGAATATCTTTATATTTACTTGCATCTTCTTCAGTCTCTTTCATCAATGTCTTATAGTTTAGGTGTACAGGTCTTTCACTGTCTTGATTAAATTTATTCCTATTTCATTGTTTTTGATGCTATTGTAAATGGGATTGCTTTCTTAATTTCTTTGTCAGATAGTTTGTTGTTAGAGTATAGAAATGCAATGATTTCTGTATATGATCTTGTATCCTGTAACTTTACTGAATTCATTTATTAGTTTTAACTGTTATTTGGTGAAATTTTTTTGTTTTTCTTGTATATAAAATCATGTAATCTGCAAACAGAAATAATTTTACTTCTTCCTTTATTACTCGGTTGTCTTTTATTTATTTTTCTTGCTTAATTGCTTTGGCTAGAACTTCCAGTGCTATGTTGAATAAAAGAGATGAGAACGGGCAGCCTTGTTTTGTTCCTGATCTTAGAAGAAAGACTTTTAACTTTTCACCATTGAGTATGTTAGTTGTGGGCTTGTCATATATGGCCTTTATTATGTCGAGGACCATTCCTTCTATACCTAATTTGTTGAGAGTTTTTCTCACAAAATGATGTTGAATTCTGTCAAATGCTTTTTCTGCATCTATTGAAATGATCATGATTTTTATATTTCATTCTGTTAATGTTGTGTATCACATTTATTGATTTGTGTATGTTGAATCATTTTTGCATCCTAGGGATGAATGCCACTTGATTATACTGTATGATTCTTTTAATATGTTGTTGAATTTGGTTTGCTAATATTTTGTTGAGGATTTTTGCCTCTGTATTTATGAGCGATATTGGCCTGTAGTTTTCTTTTCTTGTAGTGTCCTCATCTGGCTTTGGTATCAGGGTAATGCTAGCCTCGTAAAATGAGTTTGGAAATGTTCTTTCCTCTTCAATTTTTTGGAAGAGTTTGAGAGGGATTGGTATTAATTCTTCCTCAAATGTTTGATAGAATTCACCCTGTGAAGACATCTGGTCCTGGGCATTTCTTTGTTGGAAGGTTTTTGATTACTAATTCAATTGTCTTGCTTGTTATTGGACTGTTCAATTTTTCTATTAACTTTGTGATTTGAAATGAATGAAACGTTCCATTCATACTTAGTATTGGTAAGTTGTGTGTAAATTTTTCTTTCAATTCTTCTAAGTTTTTAAGAATGGCTTTATGGTCATGATTTGATCTATCTTGGTGAACAAAACATTTATCCTTGAAAAGAATGTGTATTCTGTAGCTGTTGGGTGTAGTGTTCTAAAAATGTCAGTATGGTCAAAGTGATTGTTAGTGTTGTACAGATTTTCTATCCTTAACCAATATTTTGTCTGGTTCTCTCAATTGCTGAAAGAGGAGTGTTAAAATCTTTAACTGTAATTGTAAATTTGTCTAGTATCTTTTTAATTTTGTCAATTTTTGCTTCATATATTTGAGGTGCTGTGATTAGATGTATATACATTTAAGATTGTGATATGCTCTGGATGAATTGACCCTGTATTCTTTGGAAATGTCTCTCTTTAACTCTGCTAATACTTTTTGTCATGAATACTCTTTATCTGATATCAACCTTCTGATGTATATTGGTTGAATGGTATATACTTTTTTATCCACTCATTTTCAACTTATCTGTGCCTTTATATTTAAAGTATGCATCTTGTAGACAGCAAATAAGATTGTCTTACCCTTTTATTCATTCTAGCAATCTCTGTCTTTTAATTAGAGTGTTTAATCCATTTAGAGATAATATAATTATTAATAAGGGTGAATTTATGTCTACCATTTTACATGTTGTTTTCTGTTGCCACTCTATTGTTTTATTCCTCTGTTTCTCCTTTCCTGTTTTTTGAGTAACTTTAATATTATGAGATTCCATTTTAATTTGTATGTTGGTTGGTTATTAAGCAATACCTCTTGGCATTTTGGGAGGGTTGATTTGGAGATATATTATACATCCTTAACTTTTCATAGTCAACTTAGAATTAATACTTTACCACTTACAGTAAAATCTAAGAACTTACAACAATATAAATTCACTCATCATCCTCCCTTTCTTTATGTTGTAGTTGTCTTATGTATTATATCTGCATACATTATAAAACTCACAATGCAGTGTTATGTTTTTCCTTTAAACAGACATGCATTTTAAGACAATCAAGAGGAAGAAGTGTTTATATTCACCCACATATATAACATTTCTAGTGTTCTTCATTGCTTTCTGAAAATCTGGATTTTCATCTGGTTTCCTTTAGAATTTCTTGTAGTATATGTCTTCTGGTGACAAATTCTCTGTTTTCATTTATCTAAAAACATCTTAATTTTGCTTTAATTCCTGAATGATATTTTCCCTGGATATAGAACTATGGATTGATGGAATTTTTTTTCCTTTTAACATTATAAAGAACTCGTTTCACAAACCGACTCCAATTTCTAAGACATCCTTAGTGTTTTGTATTATTTGTTCCCCTGAATATAATGTGTTATTTTCCTGTGGTTGCTTTCAGAATTTTTTCTTTATCTTTGAATTTGAGCATTTTGACTATGATGTGCCCAGGTATTGTTTCCTTTGCATTTATTCTTCTTGGGATTGCTGAGCTCCCTGAATCTGTTATTTGTATCTTACATCAAATTTGAGAAAATTTTGAACATTATTTTTTCAGGTAGTTTTTCTGTCCCATTTTCTCTCTTCTCATTTTCTGGGATTCATATTATGTTAGACCACTTAACAGGTTGCTGAGCTGTCTTTGTGCTTTTTAAACTCTTCCTTCTTGTTATTCATCAGGTTGGATTATCATAGTGATATGTCTTCAAGGACTTTAATTTTTATCTTTAATCATCTCCAGTCTGCTCATTAGCCTATACAGTGATTTTTATTTCAGATATTTTACTTTTATTTTAATAATTTATCTCATTCTTTATAGTTTTTTATTTTGCTTAGATTTCTTAATTTTTGGATCATTATGAGTAATTTTCTTTTACATCCTTTTTTTGTATATATTTACACAGTCTTTTACTGAGGTAAAATTGACATAACATTATATTAGTTTCAGGTATATGACTAATGATTCTATATTTGTAATTTGTACATTTTTATTAATTTCTTTGCTGTATCTCTTCTGTAACTATATCACTGATGTTTATCTAAATAATGTATTTTGATATGATTTTTCTGTTTTTAATGATTTTTTTTTCCATAAAATTGACTGTATCTTTCACATTCTTAAACATGTTGGAATAGCACTTAAAAATTCTTGTCTGCTAAATCTAACATCTGGGTCATTTCAGTCAATCTCCATTGCTTGCCTTTTTTCTTTAGTATGGGCCATGTTTTCCTGTTTCTTCATATGCCTACTAATTTTGATTGATTTATGGACATTGCAAATAATGTATTATAAATAATAGACTGTAGCATCTCTGCATTCTGCTATATTCCTACCAAGAGTGAAGTTAGCATACAATAGACTTAGAAGGACTAAAATTGAAAACTCTATCTCCCCTAAGGTAGAGAGCAGCTAAAGTCTCTGATTAGTCTATTAGCCTTAGCCAGGCTTCTTAGAATCCAGCCCATAAATTTGTAGTTCAAAGGTCAGATTTGGGCAGAGTTTATATACAGCCTCTGGAGCCTCCCCCTCCCCACCTCCTCCTGGATATTCTTTTTTTTGTTTGTTTGTTTTTTTGGATATTCTGGATATTATTCATTACTTTTCAGCTGCTGGGTTCTGCTGGGTTGCCTTAAACCCTGTCCTCTGGGCCTTCAATTGAATAAGACTCCTAAGTCCAGGTTTAGTTATTCTCTGTGGGGCTGATCAGAATATTCTTTCTGGCTAAAAGATATTAAAATCAAAACAAAACAGGAAACCTACCCAGTACATATCCCTTTTTCCCAAGAATACATTCTCCTTCCAGTTTCAGACTGTTTTTTGTGTCTTCCAATGTCTTCATGAAGGTTTTTAAAATACTTTGTCCAGAGCTTATAGTAGTTATCTGCAAGAGAGTTGATTTAATAGGAGCAGAACCTTATTAAGTTGTTTTTGTGATATAATTCTTCATTAGCCTGAAGATGCTTTTACTCCTTGAGTCTTATCTCAAGCATATATTTCATCATTGATCTTTTTAAAAAACGTTCTATTCATACTTTGATACAAATTTGAAATGAAAATTTATATTCTTGTTTTCTTTAGAAATCATTCTATTAACATCTTGGAAGCATATACTATAAGAAGCTAAACATTTAAACTAAGGATTATGGTCACCTTCTGATTTTCCTCATGGCAAAAATAGTGATATAGATGAACCAAGATCATGGATGAAAATAAAAATAATTCTGTTTTACCTCAGAGGATTGTTGTTTTTACACTTTTTAATTTGTGTATTATGTATGGGGAATGTCAAAACTTTAAGATAAAACAAGGATCCATTATTGAAAGACTTATCTTGAAATCAGAATTTCTCTTCATGCATTTTACTCTATGCCTCCTCCCATACCAAACGTTGCCTTTTACCTTGATGAAAAATATTACAAGGACTTTTCCCTCTGTATATGGATTCTTATCTTTTCTGAGCTGGCAGAGTGAATTATATTTCAATATAATGAAAGCACCCTTCTTTTAAAATTCCCACACTACACCAGGATCACTGTGTGAACAAGTATGATCACTAAGTAACCTGTATGAAACAAGGAAAAAAGTTCCTCACTGAAATTTTGCTTCTTCACTCCAGACCTCCAAACCTGAAAGCAGAGGGATGATTCCTAATATTCCACATAGAATTTTATTACTTTAAAAATTTTTTCCAGTTGGATATTTATTGAGATTACCTTTTGACATTATTTTTATATGTTACATGTGTATTTTTAAAGCAGATATGTTTAGTTTTCCAATTATTTTTTATAAAATTTTCTTTGCCTTTAATTTGTTCATCAAAGACTGAGAAAGGTATGTAAAATTTCACTTCACACTTATTTTTTACCAATTTTTCTTACAACATTTAACTGTTTATCTTTCTACAATTTAATGCTGTATTATCATGTCCTTAGAAATTTATGGATTATGTACATTTTTGGTGCATTTTACCTTCCATCAATATAACACGTCACTCAGTCCCATTTTGTCTTGAAATCTGATTTTCCACATATTAATGTAGCAACTTCTAATTTGTATTTATTTGCTCTTATCTAATCTATTTATGCTAGTTTTTTTATCTTTAAGTTTTCTGTGTCACTTTATTTTTATATTTTTTTATGGTACTCATTCTGTGTTAACAACTGTTCTAAATTCTTTATTTGTATAATGCTCACAACAACTATTGAGGTACACACTCATTATACCCATTTTACTGAGGAGAAAAATCAAATCAAAGGAAGGTTAAGATACTTGCCTAAGGATACATAGCTGGTAACTGGCAGCAACAGGACTCAAGCCTAGGCCGTCTCCCAAATCTGTGCTCTAACTCACCGTTGCTAGGGTAGGGTGGGCTTAGGGCCCTTTGCTATTGCTAAAATTACTGGAGTAGCCTCTATTGCATCTAGTCATAATAAATACAGAGAACAGAGAGGATTGGCTCTATTTTTATAATAATAAAACATATAAACCTCTGTTTGTGTTTGGCATTTTCCCACTTAACAATATTGATGAGAAACAGAGCAGTTGATAGACAGGCAATAGAGTCTGAAAATTGTAGGTACTTCTTTTCCTAGTTCTCATCACAGCTAGAGCTTAGTACAGGGCATTCTGAGTGTGACTCTGACCAGGAAAAGGGGAATCAGTCTTCTCACCCTGCGGGCACTAGTCCATTTAGAAGATAATAAAGAGCTCTATTGGCAGGAGACAAGTGACTTGATTTCTTTGCATCTCCCCATCTGCAAAATCAGCTGGGGCAAGTCATTGTAAAGCATTGAGCCAGGTGGAGCCCTAGGTTCCAGCCCCTTCCCTAAGTCTCTCAGAATCTGTGTCTGAAGCTTCACAATGACCTTGTCCCTGCCATGGGCAGCTGGGCCCTCTGCTATGTCGCTTTTTGTCTCCTGGGAACAAGTGAATCACCACTGGTTTACTAAATTCCTATTTAGCTGGGTGTGTGTCACTTTATTTTTGACATCTCTTTTTAGACCCCATATATTTAGATTTTAAAAAATCATTTTCACATTGTTTTTACATTTTATTAAAAAATGTTGGCATTCTAAGCTATTTAGCTAAATATTAGCTTTCAAAACTAACATATCTGAGCTTATTTTATTTATTTATTTATTTATTTATTTATTTATTTTTTTTATTAGTTTCAGGTGCACAGATAAGGTAATACTTAGACGTTCATCATTTATGTCCCTCACACTGTGGGCCCCCCTCCCCCCGATAACCCCATCCCCCCACCCACTATCCCTCCAACATCGCACCGAGCCATCACATTATATATATAAAATTATAGTTGGCATTCATTATTGTTCAGCTTCAGGTGTACAGTACATTGATCAAGCATCTACATCTTCCCTGAGGTGGTCTCCCAAATGGGACACGTGTCCATCAGATACCCTACAAAATCTTTACAACATTATTGATCACGTTCCCCAAATTATTTTTCAAAAAGCCTGAGACCATTTTTTGTTTACTGACTGTTTTCTAATCCCCTCACCGTTCCCCTTATCCCCACCCCCCCGCCGATCTAATAACCCTCAGTTTTTCCTCTTTGTCCCCAAAACTGTTTCTGATTAGATCATTCACTTATTCTTTTCTTTAGATTCCGCATATAAGTGAGATCATATGGTACTTGTCTCTCTTTCTGACTTATTTCACTTAACATAATGTTCTCTAGATCCATCCACGTTGTTGCAAATGGTAAGATTTCTTTTTTCTTTATGGCTGCGTAATACTGCATTGTATAAATGTACCACAGTTTCTTAATCCAGTCATCTACTGATGGGCATTTCGGTTGTTTCCATGTCTTGGCTATTGTGTATAGTGCTGCAATAAACATAGGAGTGCATACACATTTTTGAATTGGAGTTTTGGATTCCTCCGGAATGCCTAGGAGTGGAATTACTGGATCATAGGGTAGTTCCATTTTCAGATTTCTGAGATACCTCCATACTGTTTTCCATAGTGGCTGCACCAATCTGCAATCCCACCAACAGTGCACTAGCGTTCCCTTTTCTCCACATCTGCGCCAGCATTTGTTGTTTGCTGATATATTGATGATAGCCATTTTGACTAGGGTGAGGTGGTATCTCATTGTGGTTTTTATTTGTATTTCTCTGATGGTTAGTGAGGTTGAGCATTTCTTCATATGTCTGTTTGCCATCTGTATGTCTTTTTCAGAAAAATGTCTCCTCAAGTCCTCTGCCCATTTTTTAATTGGGTTGTTTGTTTTTTGGGAGTTGAGTTGAGTGAGTTTTTTTTATAAATTTGTGATATTAATCCCTTATCAGATATATCATTGGCAAATATCCTTTCCCATTCAGTAGGATCCCTTTTTGTTTTATTGATGGTTTCCTTTGCTGTGAAAAAACTTTTTAGTTTGATGTAATCCCACATGTTTATTTTTTCTCTTACTTCCCTTGTACGAGGGGATATATCAGTAAAAATCTTACTCTGGGTAATGTCTGTGAAGTTCTTCATATATTTTCTTCTAGATATTTTATGGTTTCAGATCTTACATTTAAGTCTTTAAGCCATTTTGAATTTATTTTTGTATATGGTGTAAGGAGGGGGTCCAGCTTCATTTTCTTGCATGTGTCTGTCCAGGTTTCCCAGCACCATTTATTGAACAGACTGTCTTTACCCCATTGTACATTCTTGCTTCCATTGTCGTAGATTAGATGGGCATATAGGCATGGATTTATTTCTGGACTCTCTATTCTGTTCCATTGATCTATGTGTCTATTTTTATGCCAGTACCATGCTGTTTTGATTACTGTAGCCTTGTAGTATAATTTGAAGTCAGGTATCGTTATACCTCCCACTTTGTTCTTATTTCTCAAGATTGCAGAGGCTATCCGGGGTCTTTTATGATCCCATATAAATTTTAGGATTATATGTTCTATTTCTGTGAAAAACGTAGTTGGTAGTTTGATAGAAATTGCGTTGAATATGTATATTGCTTTAGGCAGTATGGACATTTTAACTATATTAATTCTTCCTATCCATGAACATGGAATGTGTTTCCATCTATTTATGTCTTCTTTCATTTCTTTCTTCAGTGTCTTATAATTTTCTGAGTACAGATCTTTTACTTCGTTGGTTAAATTTATTCCCAGGTATTTTATAGTCTTTGGAGCAATTGTAAATGGAATTGTTTTTTTTAATTTCTCCTTCTGATATTTTATCATTGGTATATACAAATGCAACTGATTTCTGAATATTAATTTTGTATCCTGCTACTTTACTAAATTCATCTATGAGTTCTAATAATTTCTTGGTGGAGTCTTTTGTGGCGGGCCAGCCGCCACGAGTCGAACGGTACCTGGGAGGGGGAGTGGAAATGAAAGAAAGAGGCACAACACAAATGATGATGCGGCCGGTCTCCAGTGATAGTGGAGCACGGATTTATTTTTCCTTCACCAATATATACCCTTTGGGTATGTGCAGTTTAACAATCACAGGTATGCATTACCTCACAGAAGGTAAATTTCTAACTTCAAAGAAACTACAGAGTCACTACAAGACTCCCCAAAGTAATTAACATACGAAAGAGACTACCATTTGCCCTGATAGCCACCAGTTATCTGTGTCCTGGAAAACCGGCCACTCCCACCTCATTTCTCTGCAACTTGCAAGCTCCCCAGGTGTTCTGCAGAGATAATGTTTTAGAAGCCAGACCACAAGACTCCTGAGAAACAAGAAATCATGGCTCCCCACAGTCTTTATGGTTCTTTATATACAGTATCATATCATCTGCATACAATGATAATTTTACTTCCTCCTTACCAATTTGGATGCCTTTTATTTATTTTTCTTGTCTGATTGCTGTGGCTAGAACTTCCAGCACTATGTTGAATAGAAGTGGAGATAGTGGGCAACCTTGCCTTGTTCCTGATCTTAGGGGGAATGGTTTTAGCTTTTCCCCATTAAGTATGATGTTAGCTGTGGGTTTGTCATATATGGCCTTTATTATGTATACTACAACTTCTTTATCCATTCATCTATCGAAAAACATTTTGGTTGTTTCCATGTCTTGGCCACCATAAACAAAGCTGCAATGAACATTGGAGCACATGTGTATTTATGGAAAAATGTTTTCAGATTTTTTGGGTAGATACCCAGGGAGAGGGATTGCTGGGTCATGTGGTAAATCTATTCGTAATTTTTTGAGGAACCTCGACACTGCCATCCATAACAGCTGCACCAGTCTGCATTCCCACCTTCCATCTGTGTAATTTCCAGGTTTCTATCTTTGATGTCACTGATTCTTTCCTCCATCTGGTCAACTCTACTACCGAAGCTGGTTATTTCATTCTTAATTTCTTCTATTGAGTTCTTAATCTCCAGAAATTCTATTTGGTTCTTTTTTAAAATTTCAATCTCTTTCGTAAAATGCTCATGTTTTTCTTTGATTGTGTTTCTGAGTTCATCAAACTGCTTTCCTGTGTTTTCTTGCATCTCGTTAAGTTTTTACAGAACTGCAATCTTGAATTCTCTGTCATTTAAGTCACATATTTCCATATCTTTAAGTTCCTTTTCTGGAGACTTTTCACTTTCTTTCTGAGCTGTCTTGTTGCCTTGGTTATTCATGGCAATTACTGATTTATTATTTCTCTTCCTAGACATCTATAGGAGTGATTTCTGCAACAGGTTGATAGGAAGAGGTCTTTCTTTTGTTTTTCAATACTTGGTAGAATGTTTTATTTTCTCTCACACTGAAGCCTTTTTTTCTCTCTGACACAGTAGTGCTATGTTTTCTCTGCACTATTCCAGCTTCTCACACAATGGGGGGATTCCCTGGGAGACCGGCTTCTCCTCTGTTAATAGTTCACCTGGGTCACAGGGCGTGGGGGTATGTGGAGAGCTTTTGAAGTTCCAAAGCTCTTTCTGCACCAGATTCAGAGCCAGTATGTTTCAGCAGTTCTGTTCACTTCTGCAGGCATCCGCCCAGATAGGTCGGGCTAGGGGCGGGGTGAGTTGTGAGAGGTGGCCCAGCGCAATGGTGGCTACCACCACCACAGCCGGTCCTGCTTCCACAGCTCCCTCCCCTTTGCCGGAACTAGTTGGGCTTCGAATCTGTGTCTGCGGTCCACAGTTCTCAGAACAGCAAATATTCTGTTCTTTTGATCTGATACTGCTACTGTTACACTTCTAGCACCGGGCCAGTGGGAGCAGGGCGAGCTCTGGGAAGGTAGGGAGGGGTCGGCTAGTCTCAGTGCCTAGGGCTTCCATTCTCTGCTCGGCAGTGAGGGCTTAAACCACTGTTTTCAGCTTTCTTCCCTCAGTCTTTTCTTTGAGGTCTCTGCCATGAGCGTTGGGTTCAGCCGTGTTATATGCTGCCCCCTCAGCCCTGTGGGCCGTAAGCAGAGCCCTAGCAGTCCGAGTTCTTCCCTCTCCCACAGCTTTGGTAGTTCCGAGATGCAGCGAGCTTGGAGTACTGAACTAGGTCTGCGCCTTGGGCCCCCGCGGCTCCGTCTCCGCACTTCTCCATTCTCTCCTCCCCCGCTCCTGCGATTCTCCCACCTTTAGGTGAATTCAGCAGTGGGCCTGTTCGTCTTGCCTGTCTGCTGTGCAGGGAGCCCTTTGTGGAGTTATTATTGTTCGATTAGTTGTAAATTCTAGGGGAGCTTTACAGAGGCTCACCTCACATCGCCATTTTGATGACATCACTACATTTTGTCTTTTCAAATAACATCTTTGGGATTTTAAGGAGCACAGAAATATTGGGAGTCCACTCCTACAAAGTCCAACAGGATGGTATCTTTATAGATTCTGCATGGTTTAGGTCTTTTCCTAATTATTATACAACCAGAAATTCTATCCAGTATCGTGTTTCCCTTAGAATTTAAATTTTGGAAAAGCCAGATGAAATAGCCCCACAAACAGATGTCTCAGATCCCTAAAATAAATTTCTCTCCTTTTAACAATCGGATGGCCCATGACCAGTTGTGTCTTTGTGAAACCCATGTTCCCATGCATACTTCCTTGTATCATCAAGGCTTTCTTCAAATGAGATAGATGCCACCTGTTGGGTAACAATCAAGTTAATTTTCCAGCTTTTGGCCAATGAATGAGTCTATCTCTTGCTAACATGCATTGATTCTGTCAGTCAAACTCTCAGCCTTTGGATTATTTTACCATAGTACCAGAAGTCACCTAAAACAGTATTTATAGGATATAGTTCTAGAAATAAATTCTTATAAGTCTTGGGGCCATAGAGATGCCCATCTGGGAGATATCCATGGATATTTACTATTTTAAAATAACTTTTTATTTGAAAATATTTTGATTCAAGAAGTTGCAAAAATAGTATAGAGTTCCCATGTACTCTTTGCCCAGCTTTCCCTAATGGTAATAACCCTAGTACATTGTCAAAATCAATAAATAAACATTGGCACAATATTATCAACTCAACTACAGATGTTGTTTGTCATTTCCACAAAGGCTATTAATCAAGAATTAACAAGGGCCTCTTAGATGTTATAGTATACTTTATAGTATTTTTCTGTTATAGTTACAACCAACTGGCTGTGTATGTGGGGGACAGAAGAATTTTGAAGCCAAACATGAGAGAGTTCAACTCTAGACTACTGATTACTGCTTGGGTAATCTTAGGCAAATTACTTAATTTATCTGAGCTGTAGTTTCTTCATCTATAACATGGGCATTATAAGCTTTATTTTACAGAGTTGATGTTAGTATTAAGTGATGAGGATTAAATGACAAGCAAGTTTCTGATACAAGACTTCAATAAGTGGTAGTTTTTATTCTAAAACTGTATAGAAAATAGTACTCTGTCTTTTGTGGGTAAATTACTCATGTAACATCTGGTATGTAAAGATCAGACAAGCAATAGAAGGACTTAACAATTTTTTTGTTCTTAAATGCACCAAATTTCTAGTTATGTTACAAAAACTCTAAGAAATACAGAAACATGGAATGTTAGAACTGGAAGAAGAATTAGATAACCCCTAATCAATCTGCTCCCGTTAGGAAATTGAAGGTCATAGATGTTAAGAAAATTGAAAAGTTAATGTGGTATACTAAAAAATAAATATTTGGTCTTTGTCCTCAATTCAGGCACAGAGCCTCTAATGTCCTTGGAATCTCTGGAGTGATAAGAGTATCTTTTGTATGCTAGTGAGCTTGACTGGTGGCTGGGGCTACTAGATAACTTCAGGATGGTGGCTGGTTGCCAGAAAGACCAAACCTTGATTAGAAGCTTGGAATTTCAAAACCCACCCCCAGCCTCCAAGAAGGGGAGATGGGCTGGGGATTGAGTCAATCACACAGGGCCAATGATTTAATCAGCTATGCCTGTGTAATGAAACCTCCATAAAAACTCCTAAGTGAAGGGTTTGGAGAGCTTCCAGGTTGGTGAACATATCGAAGTGTTGCAAGTGCACCCCTCCCCCGCCTTACCTTGCCCTATGATCTCTTCTTTTTGGCTGGTCTTGAGTTGTAGCCTTCATGATAAACAGATGATAGTAAGTAAAGTTCTTTCCTGAGTTCTGTGAGTCCTTTTAAAGGAATAATGAATTGTCACATCTGGAGTGGCAGATGTGACACATCTGGGGGGAGGCAGGTGGTGTGAACCCCCTACTTTGTAGCCTAGTCTGTAGGACAGAAGTGTGTATTACCTGGGAACCCAATACCTGTGACTGGCATGTGAAGTGCCCCCTTAACCACCAGGTAGTTAGTGTCAGAACTGAATTGTAGGAAACCCAGCTGGTGTCAGATTTGCTGGGTGTCAGGAGGGAAACAGCCTCAGTTACACAGCCAACATGTGGCAAACCAGGAACCGAACTCAGGTCTTCTCTTTTACATACATACAGCACTTTATATTCGAGAATAACATTGCCTCAACCCTCTTAGACAAAAAACATGCACAGCAGCTGCAGACCGATAAATTCAAGTTGGAGAGTTGTTGTGAGAAGGGTGGGTGGCAGGACAAAATCAAATTTCTTCCCTGATTCTCAACACTTATCTAACATCAAGTTTTTATTCTATCTGCCAGGGATTGCAAATTTTTATCCTGCACACCGTCAAAACAAAAATCTTCCAGGATGAAGCTTCCAAAGTGTTGAAGTCCCTGTCATCATCTGCTGGGAGGCTGAAGCCACTGCGATCAGTGACCCCGGGGAGGCTGCGTTTAAGGATGTATAATATGCTCAGATCATTTCCAACCCTCAATGAACGCTTTAAGGTGCTGGACCCATTTATAGTTACTGAGGAAACAACACTCTCGGAAAGTGAGGAAACAAAGGCAAGCATCTAGACAGTAAAACTGTTACTGTTTGTGGTCCTTTTAATTCAACTTGTACCAGTTTTCCTTTTCTTTTTCCTTCCTTTATTATCTAGTCCTCTTGGAAAGTCTCCCTCAATGTATTTTGACTAAAGTTAAGAATCAGGTAAAAGCTTTTGTTTATTAACATCAGGAATAATGAATTTGGTAGTTTTTCTAGTCAATAGATTCTTACCTGAATGAGGTGAAGAATTCTGCCCAGCATTCAAGATAATTCAAGATTTTCATTGCTCCTTATATCATAAAGTCAGTGTGACAAACTTGGATAAAAATGTAGGACCTAAACAAATTCTTTTACAATTTACTAAAGGGGATATGAGAAGAAAAATTTACATCCCAGAATGAAATGAGTTATGATGAACGCTGCAGGGAGTTTTTGTATGTATCATACTTTTGATCTGTGAATATTTTAAATTTGTATGTGCTTACTTTTATTTCTAATTAAGAATTTTGCACCAATATAACCTCTGGAAAGGAAATTTTTTTGTTGTTGTTAATAAAACAAGCAAATATGTTTTATCACCTGAGGAGTTGGTTCTATGAGAAATGGGCAGTGAGACATAGAAGGTTACTAAAGCCACTAGATATTTCCTTCCAGTTCTTGATGTACTAGCCTTTTTGATAAAATGACACCGAGTCTCACAAAAGGAAAAAGTTAGTCACAATCACCCCTTGTGGCTTTAAAAAGATCTAACTCCTTATGGAATTTTAAACACTTGAATTATAAATGGCTTCTTAAATAAAAAATGACCTCCATTGGGGTAGGGAGCATTCGCACTGGACTCAAGAGATACAGTCTTTGAATTGCTGTGTTCTGTTTTGCTATAAACTAGGCAGCTACTGTGAGTGCACTGAACTCACAAGGGACCAACAAATGTCAGGTGAGCTGTGGCATACCCTTCTCACCATGCCCTAAGTACATGTGTTTTTTATAGAAATGTTTGTAACTGCCTGTTGAATTCCTTGGCAAGCCAACAAGAGCCTATTCCATCTGTAGGATAATTGAGACCTTCTAAGATAGTGGAAAGAAAAGTAAAGGGAAAAGAATAAAAAGACAAGCAGTTCTCAGAGGTCAGTGTTTTCAGTGGTGTTATAGTGCTCTGTCTAGATAGGGGCTGGACCCAGGGAAAATTATAAGGTGTGGTTGACCTACTCTATGTCCTGAAATACATGTTCAGATGCAAATAAACAATAAGTAAGAGCCACTTTAAATGTGAAAAAAAAAAATTCACCAAGAAAATCCTGAGCACAAGGTATATGTGTTGCCTTGGTGATTTTAGTTTCTTTGCACTTTTTTCAGCACTCTTGGAGTATAGCCGCCAAAATTCTATATAATGTTCCTGGAATGGCTGTACCATACATGAGCAAGGTCCACATGCATACTGTGGAGGCTAAATCAGGCAGCCATTGATGTACTACCCTGAAGTCCAGCACTAGGAAATAATTCTATGGATTTAAGCCTTTACCTCATGCATTGGTCAGGAATCTTTTCATACATTGATAGAGATCCAACTCAAATTAGGTTAAAGGTCAAAGAGAATGCAATGGCTCAATTAATTGTACAGTCCAAAGGCTGAGTTGGTTTAGGTGGGGTGACTATATGTTTTGGTTTGCTTGAGCCAGTCCCCTTTGTGCCTCTTTTCCTGACTTAAGTATAATTAGCAGTCCCTTTTACTCGCCTGGTTTGGGACATAAAATATATGATAATTGTTGTGACCACTTGCTGTCTGTGAAAGAATTCACAAAGCACAAAGGAATAGAAATTAGAAAGTTTATTTAAGAAGAAAAGCACTGGCAGAGAAGCCACTGTGGGCAGAGTCTAGATAGAGCAGACAACTGCACTGATCTTTAGGTTAGCTTTTTTTACACAGGAAAGTGTAGGTAAATTTCCTTACAGCTGAAGATATGACGTCCAAACTCAGGATATTTGACATATAGACTGAGGTCATTTGATTGACATTTGCTGGTTATATAACTAGTTTCTCTGTCCTTCTGCCCTGTAACCTCCCATCAGTGTATCCCATTGGCTGCAGCCAACCAGAAGCCAGATGAGCCAGGAATCTGTGGGGCTCAGTCCCCTGTGATACGGAGCAAAGCAAGGGCAGGGAGAAGAAAGGACCCAAGAACTGGCACAACTTGCTTGGTCATGTGCCCATAGGCATTGTGTTCAGGGACTATTGGTCCAGCCTGAGTCACTGTGAAGTGGAAGGATGGTGGATAATTTGGTTGACAGGATATCCTGGAGTGAAGAACAAACAGTTACATCCAGGATGGGATGCTGGCAGCAAAAGGTTAAGGTGCTTCCACTACCTCTCCTGACAAAATACAAGTACCACTTGGGAAGACAACCACTTTTAGGCTCATCAATCATTTCCCTTACTCGGAATGAGCAAGCCTATCAGATCCTTGTCTGAGTAGAGTTTGAATGGAGTGGGTAAGGAAAGCAAGAAATGATTTGTTTCCTTGGAAGTTGAGGAGCAAGGACAGAGACTATAGAAGCAGAATGGTGACATACTTAAAAAGAAAATTTCAGGAGAGGGATACACACCAAACTTAATCCAGGGGCTAACTGTGGGGAGAACGGGAAGGAAGAGGAGAGGAGGAACCTGGGCTTGGTAGAAATTAGTCAAAGGGAACTTTGGCTCTGTCTGGCATGCTCTAATTTATTTTCTTTTTTCATGGAAAATATTCTCATGTAATACTTAGGTGGGAAAAATGTTTTAAGTTCTTTTAAAAATAATCTAAGCCTGCATTTAGAGTCACAAATTTTAGAGCTGGTAAGGAATTTAGGGTTCACCTAGTCCTGCCCATCCCTTGACAAAGAGCCTCAGGTATGTCCAGAGACTTGTCTAAAGTCTCTTAGACTTGTCTAAAGTCCTATTACTATTACTAGTCCTATTACTTTAGACTTGTCTAAAGTCCTATTACAAGTCCTATGACTTGTCTAAAGTCCTATTACTTGCAGTTGGGACCACAACTCCCCGTCCAGAATGCTTCCTACTTCCTACTGTGGCCAGAAAAAATAATCTTTTTTTGTTATTGCAAAGGTTCAGAAGGTCTCAACTGTTATATCATGGTTTCATGGCAACTTATATCAAAGTTCAGAAAATTATCCATGTCATACTTCCACGTGTAACAAAACTCTACTTGGAAGAAGATAAGAATTGGACTATAGTTCCCTAGGAAATATGGTTTGTAAGAGATAACAGCATTAGATCACACCACTCTGCTTTGCTTTTATTTTTTTCTTCTAGTTAAAAACAAAAAGAGGCTAATGTATTAAGCAATGGTATTTTTCAGAAACATGATCAATAGCTTGCAGAAAAGATTTATACCCTATTTCTACTTTTTGAAATTGTTCACAAATCAGGACTCTAAAAACAAACTCCAAAGTGTATACGTTGCTATTGGTAGTATAAAATGGGTGGTGGTTTCACAGGTGTGTGTACATTTGCTAATACTCATCTATTTGTACCCTTAAAGTGGGTGCATTTTATTTCATGTAAATTATATATCAATAAAGTTAACTTAAAAAGTAAGACAAACAAACAAAAACAGCAAGCCTCCTACCAAAGCCAACAAACAAAACAAAAAACTTAACTCCAATAGCCAAAATTAAGGAACAACAATTTAATATTTTTAAAACAAGAAAATAAGAAACAGTTGTCAGCGACCCACTTGTGATACTGAAGGTTCCTGTGGTGCGTCAAGTGTGTCTTTGTATACACATAGTATTATATAACTTTGGAGTAATACTGAACATTATCGTGACTGTTTAGTGTGCACTTAGCAAACTGGCAGGCATGGATGTGAAAATGCTACATTTCCAAATTCGATAACCTTTTTGTTCATTCAAAATAGTTTGTCTTCTCATTTGGTAATATACCCAGGTGGACATTTTCAAGAAAAATTATTAATGCCAATTTCAAGTCGTGCTGCAGTTACTATGTGTTTTCCCAAGAAATGTTTATTTGTTTGTTTAATTGTTGAGATATGTGACTTGTTTGATAATGTTTCCCTATTTATGTTAGGTGTCAGGAAGTTTATGGTCTAGTCTGTGTCCTACTCCTAGCAAAAATACAAGACCGTATGACATGTTTCTTGGGTACCAATCTCATCCCAGGTTTCTTACTTTTTGATCCTGTGATTATTTTCCCTTCCTCCTGATTTTCTTAATCAGTTTTTCAGAAACCTTTATACATTATTTTCAAATACACAATTTGATACATAGGTTACCTATATGTAAATGAAGTCATATAGATGATGTATGTGTCACACTACTTTGAATCTTTTGTGTGTGTCAATAAATAATTGCTAATAAAACCCATTCTTCTCTTCTCTAAGATTTAGTGTTTTATTTTTAGGAAAAGGTGAACGGACACCTTTTCTTCTCAAAAACCATACTTGAGAGAAAAAAAAAATAACTTTCTGCACATGCTTTTACCCATAATGCATGGAGAAAAACCCACAGAGGGGGTTTCTTATTGGATATCTACATCATTTCCATTTTTAATACTGTAGTGACACATGCTGAATAAATGTTTCCTCTTTTTTTGATTGTTTAAGATAAATTCTTAGGAGTTCCTTTCTATTAGAGTTATTAGCATACAGTTGTATTCATGGCTACAATTAATGATAGCAAAACAACATAAAACAAATTAGCAAAGGAAAAAGTTGCATGGGATGAAGTCTGGAGGAAACCAGGCACAAGCTTCTAAAATTTCTCTTCCAGTGCAGTCACACACAGGATGCACTTAGTTCCTCCAGTAATGAATTGTGACAACACAAGTGAAATGTGGTCCACCAGGGAAGCTCACTAGATTCAGTTCCCAGGTGTTTCATTTGGGGCTGGTCACAAAGGCACCGTCTGCCTGGCATGTACAAAAATTCCAGTCCCGGAAAGCAAGCAGGTGTTTAGCATAAACCACATTGTTTATACAATTTAGGCACAGGGCACCATTCTTATCAAAGAACAGTGGGAATGCTCTCGAAATCCAAGTTCCCAGATACCAGCTGTAGGCCAACCTTACAAGCAGGTCTTTCTAAGGATAGCAGTCTCAAGCTGCTATGTTAATTTTTCTGCACAGTAACAAAACTTTCTGAAACTTACTTTTTTCACTCAATAAAATGTTTTTGAGATCTATCAGTCTGTGTGTGTCTGTTCTTTTAATTGCTCTATGGTCTTGCTTGAAAATAACACATTAATGGGTATCTGTGTTCTCATGTGCAAAGGTTGAACTAGAAATGGAATTGCTGGGTCACATAGGGCTGGGTATTTTAGATGTTGATAAGTGTTACCATACCACCCTTTGAATAGTTCATATCAATTTATGCTCCCACAACAAAGTATGAATGTCTATTTTGCCATACCTTTTTCCATGAAGTGTCTTGAAACTTTTTTGATCTTTATAAAATATGTGAAAGTGACATCTCATGTGGCTTTACTTTGCATCTTTTATTATGAGATAGTTTTTCATTGAAACAGCTTTTTGAGAATGCCTTAATTAATTATGCATTTATACGGAGGGACTAAAAGCAAGATCATTGGTATAAATGTTAGAGATTCAAGAGCCTGCAAGTACCCAGGATTTGATTTTACGTGTATGATTTCTAGAGCATATCTAGATTTCTTAAAAGAGCTGAAAAAAGGTACTCTTTTTCTTTTTATCAGTTTCAGGTGCAAAAAAAGCTACACTTAATCAAATGAAAAAAGTTGTGAGATCTCCTATACATCTTATGGCATTAATCTTTCAACCTAAACTCTGAAAGAGTGCACAGAGATAACGCAGCACTGTCTCAAGGAGACGTAAATGAAGAAAAGTGAACAATTTCAAATTACTCAGAGATAAAAAACCTATGCTTCTGGGGAGTGAGTAACTCACCAGCGATGGCTCCTCCCTATATGTGGAAGCTTGCCCTATACAATGGTGGAGACTTGGTTTTTGTTCTTTCATTCAATAAATATGTATTGAATACCTAGGAGGTGCCAACTTCCAGGGTTACAAAATTGTGGGGACAAAACCCCAAAAAAACAGTTTCCAGGCTCTCGGCCTCACATAGAAAGGTGCTGGCTCGGGTAGTAAATGGCCATCAACTGTGATCAGATGCCAGCAGCTGTGGCTAGTTGGCCGTCAGCTGTAACCCGTAGGCCATTGGCCACTAATATAACTGCTGTGGCTACGCTAGCAAAAGAAGGAATGGGGGCTAGCAAGAAGATGGTGGCTGGCAAGCGCGGACTGCTGTTAGGCAGATTATGTAGATCCTGCTTCCTGTGTCTCCAGCCCAGCCGCCAGCGAGAATATATTGGTTTGACTCCCCTACTTATGGCTCCATGGGTGTTCCTTTTTGGCCTTACCATGTCCTGCGTTCTTAGGCGGGGAGTGGGAGCTGAGACCCTGCATGACAAATGGCGCAGCGAGCAGGGTCCCCCGCACGACAAAAATCTAGGAAAAACTGTCTTTAAAGAGCAATTTCTCTAACGACAGGTTGGACATAGAGACCCATGATACGGCAAAAACATTTTAGGGTCTTTTTTTTAAAAGTTTATTGGGGTGACAATTGTTAGTAAAGTTACACAGATTTCAATTGTTAGTAAAGTTACACAGATTTCAGGGGTACAATTCTGTATTACATCATCTATAAATCTCATTTTGTGTTCACCACCCAGAGTCAGTTCTCTTTTCATCACCATATATTTGATCCCCTTTACCCTCATCTACATTTTAGGGTCTTAATGGATATGCATCTGGTAGGGCAGACTGAAGTATTTTGCTTAGCCTGATGATAAGAATGACTCAAAAGTACTTGGTAAAAATATCATAATTTTCTCCTTCATTGTCTCTGCATGGGGTGACAGCTTCTTTTGTTTACACTAACAGGTCTTAATGTTTGGCCTGTGGTGGGGAGGGGAAGGCTGACGAAACTGACACCTATTTGGTCCTCCTGAGTTTCCCCTTCTATGTGGAATTCTCTCATTTAGCCAGCTGCAGCCACAACAGAGCTGATTATCAACAGGAATATAACTTCTCCTTTGAAATTCTCATCCAAGGAGAAACTTATATCCTTTCTTTGGTTTCCCTGAGGGTAGCTGAGATAATTGAAATTTTCAAAACGATTTATACTAACCACTAAAAGAGAACATGATGAAACAAAGGTTCCATCCAACTTGCTTACAAGGCTCCTAGTCTGTCCCACTTCCTGTCCACTCTGAGAATCTCCGTTTCATTATTAAGATTTTTCCTCCATTAGCAGAGGCCTAGCCATACAGATTTTCAGGAAGAAAAAGTAGGTGGTAGGTGAGTGAGTTGACTGCCTTTCTCAAAATCATATCACAACTCTAACCCTTCTTCAGATAGATGTCTGTGAAACATGGAAAGTAACCTTTGAACGTAGAGCCTCATTTCAAAAGTTGGGTCAAAGGTATTTCCTTACACTGATTCTCCTTTCTTCACATATTTCCAACTTTCACGTTTCTGATTCAAGGCTATTCCTGCTGTTCATTTAAAATTAAATTCGTCTGGATGTAGGACAGTGAGCCAAGTGAGCATGTAGTTCAGTTTACTCTGGTTCAGTACCTTCCTAAACTCCACACACACAAAAAAGGGTAAGATGTTTTCTAACACTTTAAAGGTGAGATTACTTATGGAATTCCTAGAACAATCTTTTTAATGGCCTAATTGATGCTTATTCCAATAAATGTGACCATAAATGCTTAGTAAGTGATAATTACGTGATAACAACCTTTTTGGCTTCACTAACAAAAGGCAGCAGTGTCTAAATCTATGTCTACAAACACTGTGGGAAAAACCGTGTTCTTGGTAAGAGTGCTAACTGGTTCAATTCAGGTTATCACTCTGTGGCCAGTTGTCACTTGCATTTTTTGGGAGCCTATGTATAGAGACCTGTATCATCAGCAACTATGGGCACATTACAAAAACAATAATATTTCACTGACTCAACAGATATTCATTGAATTCCTACTATTCACACATAAGGCAATCAATGCCAGATGCTGGGAAGGACAGAGAGAATATAGGCATGGCCTTCAAATTGGGGGTGGAGAGGGATGGTGGTGAACAAGATACTCAAAGACAGAATTATAAGTAAGGATACAGAACAATAACATGAGATTTCATAAGGAACTGAGTGTCTAATTGTCAAGTGTTTGGTACAAAAAATCAGGGTTATAATGTAGTCTTTATAAGACCACAAAAGATACCACTTACATTCCCCCCCCTGTGGGGAAAGAGTCCCAGAGAGCAGTTTCCAGGCTCTTGGCCTCGTGTGGGGAGGTGCTGGCTCGGGTAATGAATGACCATCAACTGTGATTGGTTGGCCATCGGCTATAACCAGTTAGCCAGTTGACTACTGATGTAACTGCGGGGCTGTGTTGATTGGTTAGTTGGTTGGCAGGCAGAGAAGTGAATGGTGGACTGTGGATCGTGTGGCTACCACTGTGTGTCTCTTGCCCAGCTTCAAGTGAGACTACAGTTGTGTGATTCCCCTACCTATGGCTCCATGGGTGTTCCTTTTTGGCCTCACCATGTCCTGCGTTCTTATGTGGGGAGCAGAAGCTGAGACTCCGCAGGCCGCCCCGCACGACAAATGGCGCAGTGAGCAGGGAGTCCTGCATGACACAGCCCAAATAAAAAGTCTTAATGATACTAAGAGTTGGCATTATCTTGTACAGCTAAAAATTTGCATAATCTACCATTCAGCAATCCATGTATTAGCATATAACCAAGAGATATTCTCATATAAGAGACATATACAAGCACACAGCAGAAACTGGAAATAACCTAAATATACTTTGGTAGGAGATGGGGAAAAAAATTTGTAGTATATTCTCCCAGAGGAACATGATTCAGCTATGAAAATAAGTGAACTCCAGCTGCATGTAAAAATATGGATGTATCTTACTTAGTAACATAATAAATATTATGTATAAACATTATATCCCAGAAAAATCATAGATGGTACTCTATATAATGTCCATAAACAAGTAAAACTGAACAACGTATTTCACAGATATATTTATATACGTATATATGTATATATATGTGTACATATATATACGTGTGTATATATATATATATATATATACATATATACATAGGATTAAACTATAGATTTAAAAAACAACAACAAAAAAACAAGGGAATGTAGAACACAAAATTCAGGAAAGAGGCAAGGGTACTGACTATGTGGGGAGCAGCGCATAGGACGTAATTTTCTGGCGATGTTCTAATCCTTGGGTTGGGTGGTGAATTCCAGCTGTTCATTATGCTCTTAAATTAATTTTAAAAATGTAATTGTTATATAGGATCAGGAACAGGAAGGGCCACTGAAATTTTTGTGGACAATTTAGTATTAAGCTGAAATAGAAAATAGGCAGGATATGATTTTGGTTATTAAGTTATTTATAATTTAAAGGGAGCAGTTTGACAAACTCGGATGATAATTTTGTGTGCTTTTCTATACATACTCTCCTATGATACATAAACAAACCCAAATGTCCTCAGTTTCATGCCCAATCACAATATTGTAAGCCTACATCCAGCTGGATAGCAGGAGGCACAATCTTTTATAAAGTATTTTATTAAAAAATTTAAAATGTGTATTTCTAGAGAATCCTGGGGAAATGCTTTAATGTTGCAATGTTTTCCTTCGTGTCCCATGTCACCTGAGCCTCTGATCTGGCTTCCAATTAATGTTTTACTTTCTGGTTTCACTTCTTGCCTCAGGCAACTCCTGCTTCTGTTTTCACCTGAAGAATCATCACTACCCCATCTCTCCTTCTCTGGTGGAAGGGAACAAGTTTTAATACTCAACAAGACTTAACTAATTGGGGATGAAGTATGAGAGAATTATAACATAAACAACCTTAAGCTGCTTTCAGACTGCACAAGCCCCAATTCCTCCACAAGGACACCCATGGGTGCCGGTCTTCCTACCTTCCAGCTGGCCCCAGTATGACAGGGACCTGTTTATTTCTCCTCAGGGGCAGGACTCTTGAGTGAGTGCCCCTTTCCTGGGAGCTTAGAGAGAGGAAATTCTTTCCCCTCATTCCAGGCTACGGTTTATTCCCTTAATTTCCTGCCCCAGGAAACCTCTTTTTAGGAAGATTGAGAGTGATATAGTTAATTTCCTTCAGGGAATATCTTACCTCTGCCAATGTTTGAGTGTTTTTATCCAATCTCAAACCAACTCAAAGACATCAGAATACCATACTTGGACAGAAATTTACTTCCCCAAACCTGGATTACTCAATTCTAAATAACAAGCAATGAACAATTTTGGGAGAAAATCAGGAACTTTTTCCATTCCTTCTAGTCCTTTGCTCCCCAATTCCTGCAACCAATTGCTCAAAGAGCAATACAGGCTGTTGGAAAATACAATTCAGAGGCAAAAAGCATTTTAACCTCACATATTTCCCTCTCAAAAAGTTTTTGTTCAGAGACTTATGACTGCACAAAGATCACACTACTTACAGTATTAAAAGATCATGAACCTAATTCACTTTACCCGAGGCCTTTCTTTCTGGTGAACAACTATGGGCCAGATTAATTTGATTTTTTTTTTTTTTTTTGCTTAGTCTGTCTTATAAGGCAAAAGTTACTTGCAACTTTTAAAATAGCGCTCTCTACCCCCAAATTTCATCTCCCCTCCCCCAAAATGTAGGGTTCAGTCTGAGTCAGGGCACTTTTTACGTAAACATACGTATTCAAAACAAATGTTTTAGGTTAAGAGAGAGTATGTAGTGCACACTCGAATATCTTATCTTCCAAAAAGGCTTCTAGAATACTTCATCAGCCTTTATTTCCCAGCCTTTCCCCATTCATAGGTTTGTCCTGTCACGTAACCGCCATTGTAAACTTGCTCACAAACCCATTCATCCTCATAGCGCTCGGCAAGGAGTAGGCGTCCAAAAATGAATGAATGAGTTTGTAGAAAAGCGGGGAAAAGGTTAGTTCGTTTCGAGATATGACGAAGAGAACGACAAGGGTCACAAAACAACAAGACGCAAACTTGGATAGATGCCCACTTTCAATCGACTCTCAAATAGATTCCAGAACAGTACACTATGCCCCGCCCACGAATGAGAGACGGGAACAAGTGCACACGCTTTCAGGAAAACCGGAAGTTCCTGGTCATGCCGCGCGCACGCGTGCCTGCGTTCAGCTCGCACTACACTCGTTCCTCCAGCGACAGAGCAGAGACTCGGTCTGCGCAGGCCCGGAACTCGCCCGCCCCGCCCCCCCGGCGTTGCGCGTGCGTCCTGGGGTGGCCTGCTCGCTGTGAGGCGGGGCGAAAGGACAGATTTTTTTTTTTTCTTGCTCCCGCCCCTCTTCTTCCCCCACCTGCCACGTACTGGGCCCAAGCTCTCGCTAGGCTTAGTGGGTCTGTGCGATTGGCTGGGGCCCTCGCGAGCCTACGAGGGAGGTGCGGCGGCTGCGGAGGGCGGCCGAGTGGGCCGTGACCGTACCCTCTCTACGACGCCCCCGAGCCCGGCAGCCTTGCACCAGTCCGGCCAGCGGAGACCTGTGGGGAGGCGGCAGCAGCGGCCTCGGCAAGCCGGTATGGCCGCTGGAGACGGGGGCGCGGCCGCTCTCGCGGACAAGGCGGTCAGGAGACGAGGAAGCGCTGGGAGGGCCTCGCTCGAACCGGCGGGCGGCCAGCGGGGCCGTGGGAGGGGGCTGGAGGCCCGAAGGAGGGGGGCCGGGTGGGGCCTCGCCCAGGGGAGCAGAGGCCACCGCGGGGAGAGGAAGGGCATCACGCAGGCCAGGGAGGCGGGTGGGCTTTGGGGTGGTTGGACCCTCACGCGCTCTCGCGCTTGGTCCGCCTGGCTCCCAGGGGTCGGAATGCTGGACGGAGAGGAGAGGTGGGAGGCCTTGGGCGCCTGCCCGCCACGGGGTCTCGCGAGGGTGAGAGGGTGGAGAATGGCGCCAATAGGAGTACATTGATTGGGGTCAGTTCAGAGGAACCTCGTTCCTTGGCTGTGTCAGTGCTTTATCAAGCGCCGTCTGCAGACCCAATCCAGTTTTGTAGTGAGGATGATGGCTAGCTCTTAGAGTTCACTAGGCACTGTACAAAGTATTTTAGAAGCACGATCTCATTTAATTATTCTAAGGCTCCTTCCAAATTTAAATATCGTTCCCATTTTGCGTTTGATGCCTAAGGACACGTGACTAGTAGTGGGAATCTTTACCGTCTTAACACATTGCCTTTGGTGAGGCAGAATCGGAGGCCCCTTGTATTCTTTGGAATAAGCAGGGGTTGATTTTGCTTAGAATTTCTTCAAGGAAGTTGCCACCTTCCTGACGTGCCCAGTCACACCCCTGTGATTTTGAGCAGGGACCTACCCACAGGGTTAGTCTAGCTGGAGGTTTGCCCACAACCTAGATCCTGGTTCAAGATGCAGGCTTCTTATGTGTCCTTGGGCATGTCGCTAGTCTCTAGTGCTGAGAACAGTGTTCCTATTGGAAGATTTCCTTAGTGGCTGTGTCATTTCTGGACTTTAGAGGGAGTGAGGCAAGGACAGGATGGGAGGAGAAACTGCTGCAAGGATCTCACCAGCACTCCTGGTAACTAGTAGTTAGAGAAACAGAGGCCCTGAATTTTACTATTACATTGTATAAAACAGTGGGGATGGATGGGATTTCCCCTGGAAGGGAAAATTCTGTGGTACAATTCGTTTTCTGATATTTGTGCACGCCTGGAGGAGATAACTGCACAAACTGAGGACAGCCTTTGGAAAGAAGCCCTGGTTCCTCGCCCCAGGGAATTGAGTCAATGGGAAATGCTAAAGAATAAGTGAGTTGCAGGCAAACATGACCGATACAGTGAAAGAGACTCACAAAGTGAAAGAGACTCGTGTTTTCAGATCCATTGGTGAGCAACAATCCCTCCACAATCAAAAAGACATACATACTATCAATAATATTCCATGGTGGAAATTTCTTTTAGGAGTATGTTGGCTTTGGGGAGTCACTTCTAGCTTACAAAGAAGGTACATTGTGGGCGTCTGACTTAGGAACTGACTAGATAGTACAGCTTTCTTCTCCCAGTTGCTTTATCAGAACTTTATTATTCCTCATTCATCTCTTGTTCAGGGAACAAAAACAAGTCCTGACTTGCTATATGTCAGGCTCTATTCTCAGTGTTGCTGAGAGTAGATAGTACCATTTTGCTGAAGCTAAGCCCTGGTCCTTAACTGCGTTGTTGCTGATTTACACAACCTGTAGATAGTGGAAGGTGACACTGATTGACTGGAGTTTTTTATTACTCTCAGACTGCAAGGCAAACAAGGTGGAATCTTCATCTTGTTGAAGTAATTATACTTCAGAGCTTGGCATAAGTACGTATTCAGTAAATTTTTCCTGAATAAAGGTCAGGATAGATTAAAGGTGAAGAGGTTGTATGGAAGTTTAAGTTAATCACAGCCTTCATGAGAAGTCCATTGTGAGAATTTGCAAATAAAAACCTGACTGTTCTTCTTTTACATGAAGGCGAGCATAGCATCCAGGTCATGGAGCACAATCCATTCTGTTATGAACTGACTTGAGAGTATTAGATTCAGTGTTTAAGGCCCCATTTATTAATAAAATGGAATCTGTTCAGAGGATGGTGAAGGGGATCTAGAGGAATAGTTAGTTGAAGGGACATATTACATATTTATATGTAATATTTATTATAATGAATTTGGATTCATGAATACTTAAAGTATTTGGAGGTTCGAGATGTGTTGGGGCAGGTGGGGTGCTTTCACACACACACACACACACACACACACACACACACACACACACAAGTATGAAAACCAAGTATGATGTTAATGAAATAACAAATTTAAGAGGAGAAAACAAAGCTGCCAGTAGTAAAGCCTGAGGTTGAAACCAGAATGTGGCCTGTAGGAGATCATAGGGCACTTGAAACACTCTGAAAAGATCATTTGCTTGCGCAGGAGGAGGAAGTTGACGCTAGGGAAATGCTCAGTGGTTATAGATAATGTATCCAAGAACATCTTGCCCTTGAAAAGGAGGTCTTGAGAAAAAGATATTAACACATTTTTTAATCTTAAGCATATTCTCTGTTACTATACAGTGACCATTTAAATTACTAGATACCTCAGACATTATTTTGAATTTAGTATTATAAAGTCATTATAAGATAATCATACTGAATAACTTGAAATAAGATGACAGTAAAACCTAAGAAGGGAAAGTTCTATCGCAGATTGGCATGTAATGGCTAGCTCTCTGCCATCGTCTTCTTTCTTAAAGTGTTCAGTCGAATCATACATATCCACTCAAGTCTGCAGAGGGGTGTGTTATGGAATATGTAGAAACAATGTTGGACGGTCTTGTTAGAAAGCTCAGGAGGGTGTCACTCATTTGTCCTTTCTCCTAAAGTTCCCAAAATAGGAAAATTAGAGAAAATACTCATGAAGTCTTATTTTAGAGAGAAAAATTTGAGACCCTGTTTTAGTGTCTTCACTTGCTTTTCTCTTCAGTATTAGCATTTAGTTATAGGCTAATAGAGTTGGGAAGCCAATATTTCTACCTTTGTTTAACAACAGCCGAATGACTTCCATGTGCTAGGCACTGTTCTAGTTGTTCTAGGCTCTGGGAATACAATGAAAAAACCCATTTACTTCTCTGCTTTTTAGTGGAAAAGACAATAAAAAATTAATAAATTTTTAGTATCTGGTAGTGATACGTTCTTTGAAGGGAAATGAGGCAAGTTAAGAAAGTGATAAAAGGAGCCATTTTAGGTTAGATGGTTAGGGAAGACCTCTGAGAAATTACACAGTCTACTCTAAGGAGTGTGAACAAGGGCTGAAGAAAAAGGGAGCAGCAAATGGAAAGCCTTCGGTTCAGAAGGAGAACTTAAAGTATCAGAGAAGCCAGGGAGAGGGGTAGGAAATGAGGTTAAATACTTGGCCAGGGGCCAGAGGCCAAATCATGGTTCTGTAGTTCGGGCTTTTACCTAGGAGTGAGATGGGAATCCATTGGAAGATTTTTGAGCACCGTGACATTAGATTTTGTTTAACAGGTTAACTTTGGTGTGTTAAGAATAGATTAAAAGTGGGCAGAGGTAAAAAGCAAGCAGATCAGTTAGTTTTTTTGCAGGCAAAAAATGATGGCAATCAGGCAAGAGATGATGATGGTGGCTTAGATCAAGCTGATAGAGGTGAAGGTACTGAAGTGATTGGATTTTAGAGATTTTTTAAGGCAGCTAGACTTGCTAGTCATTTGGGGGATGTAAGGTGTGGGGAAAAGAGAAACTAAGATTTTTTTTATCTTGAACAACTACAAGGAAGAATTGTCAATAACTGCAATGGAGAAGAGTAGGAGAAGATTTTTTGGGGGAAATCGGGTTTGTTTTTAGACATGTTAAGATAGAAATCTAAATGGTAATAATGTCAGATAAGCAGTTAAAATATGGGTGAAATAATAATAGACATAAAATAATGAAACTTATTTTCTTATACACATAAAAAAATAGTTAACCTCCAGACCATTTTAATGTGAATATGATAACTTTGGAACAGAGAATCTAATCTTTTTTGATGATCAGAATTTCCTAGATTCTAATAATAGCTTTGTTTTTCAAATTTTAAGATGTTTTATAGCTTTTTAATCATTAAAACCATTTTATCAGTCTTTCACTAGAGTTGTATATATTTGACATCCTGGAGTCCACCATGAACGGACAGTTGGACCTAAGTGGGAAGCTAATCATCAAAGCTCAACTTGGGGAGGATATTCGACGAATACCCATTCATAATGAAGATATTACTTATGATGAATTAGTGTTAATGATGCAACGAGTTTTCAGAGGAAAACTTCTGAGTAATGATGAAGTTATAATAAAGTATAAAGACGAAGGTAAGAGTGTTTCTAAAGTTAGTTTTTAAAAGCCTAAGTATTATATGTGGTCTTTTGTCCATGTTTCATTGAATTATCTCAGAATAAAAATTCCATTCCCTTCCTTGGTAATTTGAGTGCCCAATTTCTTTTATTTAATGAGATGTTTATGTAGTTATAATTCTTTTGTAAGTCAATAATAGCTGAGTGTCTTATTATTAGAACACTATAAGTGGTAGAACACTATCACATACATTTTTACAGGCCTTTTTTTTTGTTTCTGCCCATGCAATTCTGGCTTCGTTTTTACTTTTAAAACCAAACTTTCACACATATTTCCCATAGTGAAAGGGGTATCAGTAGGTATTGAATGAAAAAGGATTTCATGGTCAACTAAGTATGCGAAAGCTGGTTTCAACAAAGACAAATGTGTTTATTGCAGGAATTTATGTTGATGTATATTGTCTATTTATAGCATACAGTATTCTCATATTCATTTGACCATGAAACTGTTTTAATGGAGATGGGTTTTAACAAATGTTTCATCAAACACATAGTGGAATTCTAGTAGTAGACTATTTTTATTTCCTTTTCTTTAAATTTACTGGGGTTGCCAAAAAAATGTATACACTTGACTTGTATTCACCTTTTGTTATTGGTATATATTGAGTATTACAATTTTAACAGTTTTTTCCTTTCTTAAAATGTGTATAAATTTTTTTGGCACCCTCTGTATTTTCTTTGTTAGCATCTTTACTGAAATTGTACTTTAGATGGTTACCAGTACCTTTCTTGCCATTGAATTTATTTCTAGCCTATTTCACTTTGATCTCAATACTCGGCACTGCTGTCCATATCATCCTTTTAAAAAATATTCTTATCCCTTAGCATCTCAGACACTGTGCTCTCCCATTTTTCTTCTTTTTACTAATAACTTCTTCTCTGTCTCTCTGTGTGTATTGACTTAAAGTAATGCCAACTGTGATAACATATTTTAAACTCTCAGTGGCTTAATACTCAAATCATTCAGGGACCCAGGTTGACAGAAGTTCTGGTATTTTCAGCACATGGCTTCAGCACAAGCTCACCCATGATAAGGAATAATAAAGGAGAGGAATTTTCTTCCTCTTCTCTTCCCTAGTAATCTCATTTACTTACAATACACTTTCACCTCTTTGACGTCCAAATATTATGTTCCTTAATTTGATCAATTTGTTCTTTTTCTTGACTTTATAACTCAAATTTTACTGTCTTCATGTTACCTGTGATTCTTTGCTCTTATCTCAAACCTGGCATATCTTAAACTGTTTATCTGGCTTTCTCTTAACTCCTTTATTTTTGTTTAGGGCAGGGTCAGCACACTTTTTCTTTAAAGAATCGGGTAAATATTTTAACATTGCGGGTCACATGAGGCCTCTGTCTTGTCTTTTCTTCAAAACCTTTTAAAAATATAAAAACCATTCTTAGTTCACAGTCTGTGAACACGGATTTGTCTATTGGTTGCAGTTTGTGGACCCCTAACTTAATAGGTATCCACATTGTTGAAACTTTGTCTTCCACGTGTAGTTACCACATCGAATTTGTTTTTCATGGTTAAGTGTTTTGAATGTACAGATTTATGTACGTAACTTCTATTAGGCTAGCTTAGGTAAAGGTCCTGTCATCAGAGAGACTCTTTCTGTTTTGGAATTCAGAAAAGAAAAATGGCAGTTACAGAAAGTTTCCTTCTTTCACATACATACTGTATTTTCTTCAGAATTCCTGAAGTTGAACATTAAATATATTTGTTATAAAAAGTGGGTCTGTTATAAAGAACTGAAGACTGATAAAATCCTGTATTACGGCTTTTATTGCCAACTCTTGCCAAATCTGCCCAAATCAGTGTTAAAATTGGTGTAGCAGAGCAGCCTCTCAGCTTTCCCCGGACGAAACTCCGCGCCCAACCCAGCTGTATATTGTAGAGGCCCCTGAACAACTTGCCTGCCGCTGCTTTTCTATTCTTGTACTCTAAGAACATTTGTTCTCCTAGCCCTTTGAAAGCTTTTGAAACAGGCAGTTGATATGCTAATTATAGTATTCTTTATCCTTGGGATTTCAGAATCTGCTGTTTATGAATATTTTTTCTGGGGTGAGTTGATAGTTTTCATCTTAGTATCAAAATGGCCAGTGACCTAAAAGACTCCAATGTCTATCCTATATATAAGACTCGGTCTTATAATAAAATAAGACCAGGTCTTATATTAATTTTTGCTCCAAAAGACGCATTAGAGCTGATTGTCCGGCTAGGTCTTATTTTCAGGAAATCACAGCAAATATGGCTTCCCCTTCATTTGTGTCTGGCGTTTTACTGTACTTAGAATTGAAATTTGAACTTTGAGTATCTTTAACTTTTGACAAATATATTTAAATTTTTGGAATGGAAAGATTTCAGTCTAAACTAGTAGTTTGTGATAATTGCTACCATGAATCTCCTCCTGGTGATTAGTAAAAGATGACTTAATGCGTTAATCTTAGCTATGTTTTAGATCTCTGTGATAATATGATCCATACCTTGCCATAAAAGTAATAAGCAAAATTGATGTAGTGTTTTGTTGAACAAATACATCTTTCCTAGATCTTTTAATGTTTAAGCTCATTATGGGAAATTCTAATATTGCCTGCAATCTAGATTTTGAATTTTAATTTAATATATATTCTAGTTTACTACTGATGCAAATCTGAAACTCATTTTTTTTTCTCCCCAGATGGAGACCTTATAACAATTTTTGATAGTTCTGACCTTTCTTTTGCAATTCAATGTAGTAGGATACTGAAACTGACATTATTTGGTAAGTGGTAAATTTTCTAATAAATTTACTATTTTATTCATTGTATTTTTATTAAAGATTTTCTAGTTTATTTTCCTTTTAAAGACTCAGGATTGAGTGATAAGTTTTCAGCTGTATCAGAAGTTTTGGATTATCAAGGCATATATATGTATATATATACATGTATACATGTATATATATGTATATATATATATACATATATATAAATTTTTTTGAAGATTAATAAAAAGTAGGTGTGTTTTAAATTCCCCATCTACTCAGTTACTCTAAATAGTAATCTGTGCCACTTGTGTAAATGTTTCCAGGATTGAAAATAATTACAGGGTTAACACTACATGTATTAAGTTTAGTTCTCTAAAACTGTATAATTATCTTCTATAATGCAGTATGTTTTTACTTATTCTCAGGGCTTAACATAAGGCCTGATATTTTAGATAATTGTTTTTCAAGGAGTGCTTAAAGATTAGAGGTAGTTCTCATAAAAAAACAAATATAAGAATAATTTAGTTCTTTTACATTGTTTTCTTATAGATCATAACAGATTTGCAAGGCAGAACTCTTAAGGGACAAGACAGAAATGATTACAGAGTTAAAGTGTTAGCATGATTATGTGAAAAATAAAATGTGAACTTTTTTTCTGAATGTTTTGTTTAGCATTTAAAATTTTTTTTAAATGTAGCGTTTTGTTTAGCACTGAATCTTACAGTTCCATGAAACATGATCATCGCAATTGATTTAATTTGTATCTATTTCATCTCCATCTAGGAATGGTGAATATGAATCAGACTTTAAAATGCTAATAAGAAAAACTGTTTAATGATTTTTTTTAAATAACAGGTGTGTTTATAATATATTGAATCTAAAGTACTTACCACCTTTGGCCAACTGTTAGGCATATTAGGTAAACTGAAAACCCTCCTTCCTGAAACATAGAGGATGTACGAGATAAACCATTAACAAATATATTTTCTGAATTACGTCCCTGAACTTGCTCAGGAGAGTAAAGGAAATGTCCAGGGAACAAATAGATGGAATTAAAAACCAGGGTCTAAAGTACCAAAAGATGAGACTTGGGGTTATTTAGTGGTGATGGTGAAGGTTTTAGTCTACATAATCTGTGGACTTGGCATTTGGTGTCTACGTGGTATAGACTTTGGTTTCTAGACCCTTATTAGGCTATACTCTCAAAAAGAATATTGAATATTGCAGAAGTAAAATCTACCTTGATACAGGAAAAGTCAAAGAATTGACAGAGGAAATACTCTGGACTGTCAGGGGTTTGGGAAGGCTCCCTTGAAGATTCATAACCATGGTCCTTAGGTGGGTTGGGTTTACATTTAAACTATCTGCACAGTTTGGGAGCTCTCAAACACAGATACTACCATAAAAAGTAGCAAGAAATGATGGCAAAAATCTCTCTGGAAGGGTATGTTCTTAATCCAGGTTACACAGGCTTTTCACAGACAAAATGCTATTGATGAACTTAGAGTTTAAAACTGTAAGACACATGAAACAATCTATGTAAGCGAGAAACAGTGGATACAACTAATAGTAGGATTAGACTTCCAAAACTTAAGTTGATTGAAGTGATAATTATAAAATATTTGTTAAAAATTATTAGACATAAAAGAAGAAATAAGAATGTAAGAATAAAGCACTATGAAAAAAGAAACATTTTAAACAGCACATAAGATAACTTTTGGAAATGAAAAATATAATCATTGAAATTAAGTACAAAGTGGGCGGGTAGAACAGCAGATTAGTCATAGATGAAGAGGTTATTAGTGAACTGGAAGGTAGTCCAAAGAAATTACAGAATAAAGCACAAAAACACAGAAATTGAGAAAATGAGAGAGAATTTGAGAATAAGAATGTCCAGCTTATTTTCCATTAAGACTATAAAGGAGGAGATAATGGGGGAGTGTAAATATATAAGGAGATAATAGCTAAATAATTTTTTAGAACTATAAAAGATATAAACCCTTCGATTTAGGAGGCACAGTGAGTTCTGAGAAGGACAAGTAAAAATAAATCTCCACTGGGCATGTTGTCATGAAACTGGCAAATATATAAGTAAAAGAGATAATCTTAGAAGTAGACTGAGAGAATAAGACCTACAAAGCAATTAGACTGTTAGACTTCTTCATAGTAATGATAGAAACTAGAAGAAAATAGAATAACACCTTCAAACTGTTCAGAAAAAGTAAGTAGAAAAGTAGTATTCTGTAGTCCATTAAACTTTAGGAATAAGGGAAAATAAAAACGTTTTCAAACAAAGACTGAGAATTTACCACTTATGGACCATTGTTAAAATAATTTTTAAAAATGATTTTTCAACAAGAAGGAAATTGAATCCAGAAGAATGGTGAAAGATGCAAGAAATTGTGAACAAATAAACTGGTTAAAATGTGTAAACTTAAATGAGCACTAATTTTAAAAGACAATCATAGTTTTATGAATATAAAAGCAAGACGGGACAAAAAATATCTAGCAGTAATTATATGTAAGACAGGAAGGGATGACAGGAATTAAAACATTTTGAAGACTTGTATTGTTTGGGAAGAGGATAGTAATTAACTTCAGATTTTTAAAGTGAAGTATGCATGTAAGAGTGATTATTGGAAGACTAGAAATAGCCAGCAGAGGGAAAAGAAACAAAGAGTACTTACAGTGAGGAAGGAGAAAAGGAAGCAGAGAGAAAGCTTGATAAATAGAAAACACAAAGTACTAACCACAATACACATACATGAACTGAACACATAGTTAAAAATCAGACTCTTACTGGAGTTACGAATAAAATCTAGTTATATGCTGATTATAAAAGACATAATAAAAGATTATTATGCAAAGTTGGAAAGTAAAGAGCTAGAAATAGATATGTTAGATAAACTCAAAGCTAATTGGTAATATTAACAGAATAGACTCAAGAAAAAACTTCATTAATAGTGACTTCATAATGACAAAAAGAATAATTCACTGGGAATATATAACAATTCTGAACACTTAGCATCATAGCCTTAGTTTTCCCTAAGGAAAAATTGACAAAAAAAGGAAAAATGAACAAATTCGTAATCATCGGAGGGCTTTTAATACTCTTCTCTCAGAAACTTGTAGATCAAGTAGGCTCAAAACTATACATGAGGATAGAAAAAATTTAAATCAAACAGACAGAGGCTTGATCTTACGCGTCTATCAATCAGGAAAGGATATAGTTCTTTTGAGTACATTTGAACATTTAAAAAAGTTGACCATATATTGGGTTTTTCAACAAATCTCATTAAATATCAGAGATGTCCTAGAGATCATATTCTCTGGCCTCATTAGAAACCATTGGACAAAAATGATAACCCAAACTTCCATACTTTTGAAGATAAAAATAAGTTTTTAAAATAAGTCAAAAAATAAATCATAATGGGAGCTAGAAATAGTGAAGACTTCTACATAACAAGTTTTTAGCGTGTGCTAAAGTGATCCTTCAAGGGATCTTTATAGCCTTAATACAAGAGGACAAAGTAAGCCCAAATAACCTAGAAGGCACAAAATAATAAAGAGCAGAAATGAACTAAAAGTCAGAGAAGTAATGGGATCAACAATTTTGAAAAGATAGAATTAACAAACCTCTATTAAAATTAGTTAAGAAAAAAAGGAGGCACAATAAGCAATATTAGAAATGGAAAGGGCCATAACTACAAATAAAGTAGAATTTTAAAAATCTGTTATGACTACTGTGAATATTAAAATTTGAAAACTCGGGTCAAATATATAGTGATGGAAGGAGAACTGACTCTGGGTGGTGAACACATAATGTGATGTATACATGATATATTACAGAATTAAACACTTGAAACCTATGTAATTTTACTAACCATTTGTCACCCCAATAAATTTTAATTAAAAAAAGTTGAAAACTCAGATAACAGGGACAGTTTCCTAGGTGAATTTAATACACTAAGTGTTTCAAAAGTGGCAAATTCGATTGTCCCTATCAACATTAAAGAACTCAATCCAATTATTCTACTAAATATTTAAGGAACAGATGAGCCCAAATTATACAAACTATTCCGGAGAACAGGCAAAGGGGGAATATGCAGTAACTCATTTTACGAGGTTACTATAACCTTAATATGAAAACCAACCAAGGAAAATACAGACCAGTCTCAGGTTTAAACAGAGATACAAAATACTAAATAATATTAATAATTCAAAATCAGCAGTGAATATTAAAATATACCATTACCAAAATTGTTCATCCCAGGACTACAAGATTGGTTTAAATAAGAATATCTATTAATATCACTTTCCATATAATAAGTTAAGGGAGAAAAAATGAACCATCTTCTCTATAAAGAAAAAATTCATACCACAATCATGTTAAAAAATCAGCAAATCAGCAATGGAAGTGGGCAACTGTCACACAGAACAATTGTTGTATACCCTAAAATAAAAGGATTATAGAATTAACTAAAAGACTAATTAAAACAAGATAATGAGATTAGTGAGGAAAGATTGTTATAGAAAAAAATATAAAACTTTAAATCATGAAACAGGGGAATAGGTTTTGGGGAGAGTTAGCCAGGAGATTTAATTATGTCTGTGTTATTTTATTTCTTAATGATCAGGAGCAAAGAGAAGAATGTTAAGATTTGATCAAGATGTATATTTAATGAGTTTATATCTTTTTGTATGCTTTAAATATTTCATTAAAGTCATAAAGTTATATTCACACTAATAAAATACATAATTATGGCATAGGGAATTGCAGCTTTTAACTGGGTATTATATAGCAGATGGTGTTCTAAAACCACTAAGTAGATGACTTCAGATCATGGGTCCTGTTATGGATATGTATGTATGCCGGGTTCTCAAAGGTTCTGTAAGATAGATCAGTGTGCTTCGGCCAAAGACCACCAGGACCACAGCTGTAGTTGAACAAAGTTTGGTGTATTTGCATTTGTTTTACACCTCAGTCTTAAATACAAAAGAACAAAGTAAGCCCAAATAACTTAGAAGGAAGAAAATAAAGAGCAGAGATGACTAGAGGTCAGAATTGATAGGATCAACAATTTTGAAAAGGTACAATTAGCAAACCTCTGTTAAGATTAAGAAAACAGAAGACACAAATAAGCAATATTAGAAATGAAAAGGCATAACTACAAATACTTTGTAGCGAGGGAGAATGAACATCATGGAGGACAACTGGTGTCTCCATGAAAGTGTGTTAGAAAGGATAATTCAGTAGGGCTTGGGCTTGTGTTAGGTGGTTTTGGATAAGGTTCAAGGAAGTGGGGCTTTGCCCCAAATTGGATGCTATCAGGAAGTGAGGTTGGTGGTCTCCTGGTCTTGTGATTGGGTGTCTTAGTAAATCTTATTCAGAAGGTGGGAGGAATGAATTGAGGTTAAAGCTGCAGTGTTAAAACCGTATCAGTCACTCATATTAGCCAGAAATGTTTGGTCACATTTGTGTTTTGGTCAGAGTTCTTGTTTTTGTTTTGGGTTCTCACATGATTTTGGAGTGGCTGTGTTTTTGTCTTGATCACACAGAATGATCTCTTCTACTTATTTGAAATTATTCATTACCTGTGAGTGCCAGGCAGCTTGTAGCAACACTAAGGCCTGACTTACAGTGCCAGGCCAGGATCTGGCTGTGAGGAGCTGGTTTTTTTCTCTCCCTCTCTTTTTCAGGTATTAGAGAAAAACCAATAATACCCAATAAAAGCCAATAATTAATTGATATAGGTAAGAGATTATATCGAACTTCCTCATAATTATATAGGGTGTATGTAAAATACTGGTGGTTTGTCTTCTAAAAGCTTATATTTGTGGCTTGATGTTTGAAATATTAACAAATCTCCCTGAACTTTTATTTTCAAATAGATTTCCTTTTCTAATATGGTGCTTTGGGATGTGTATTATATATATGCGTCCTGGCAGTGCATAAAGCCTTTTAGTTAAATTTTTGAACTCCTGTCTTGTGGTTTACATTCAGAGCCTTCTGTCACATTTTATTTATTTATATTTAGTAACCTCAGTGGTGACAGTCTTTGTTGCTAAATGAAGGATTTCGTTTTTTTTAAGTCAACTGAAAGTCAGTTTGGACAAAATGGGTAATTAAATGAGGTAATGTTGCCTTCATTAAAAAATCTCTAATGATTATTGAGTAATCTCTGAGTTTTTGATGCTTCCGTACTGCTTTTGGAAGTACAGTTAACCTTGAACAATGCAGGGGTTAGGAGCACCCTCCCCCACAGTCAAAAGTTTGCATATCACTTTGGACTGCCTGAAACCTTAACTACTAATAGCCTACTGTTGACCAGAAGCCTTACAGATAACATAAACAATTAACATGTATGTTGTGTTGTATGTATTTTGTATTGTATTCTTACAGTGATCTAGAGAAAATAAAATGTTATTAAAATCTTAAGAGAAAATACTTATACTGCTTATTGAGAAAAATCCACGTATAAGTGGACCTGCACAGTTCAAACTCATGTTGTTCAGGGGTCAACTATAACTATATTTAAGGAGAGTGGTGATGTGGATTCATGAATTCTGCATATTTTTTTAATAGGTTACTTTTTAGGTCAGTTATTTTAGATAGCTTTTTTTTTTTTTTTTAGGTCAAAAGTAGAAAAGGATAACAAACCTATTAGTCATGTTGTACCTTTTAACATTTAGTTATAGAGTAAGGTGATCACTTTATTATTTCAAGAATATAAAATAATAGGGTTCATTAAAATAAACTTTTGAAGGCGTATAATTTCTATTTTAAATTTTAATTTCTATATTAAAGCTTTCTGTAAGTTTTAATTTATTTTACTATAGTTGAATTCTTCTAATAAACTTTTTTGTTTTGTTTTGTTTTTTACCAATATGGTCATAAGCCATAGATCTGACATCAACAAAGACTGATGGATATTTATTTTTTCCAAAAAAGTAAATTATTAACAATAAAGAATCCTTTTCTTACCATTCAAATAATATCAATATGTCTTGTTTGATTTTGTTTCTCTTTTTAAAGAAGTTATATTTATCTTATTGTATATTATTCTGTTGACGTACTTATTCAACATTTTCTAATTTTACGCAAATTAATGCTTACATTCCAGTTAATGGCCAACCAAGACCCCTTGAATCAAGTCAGGTGAAATATCTTCGTCGAGAACTGATAGAACTTCGAAATAAAGTGAATCGCTTATTGGATAGTTTGGAACCACCTGGGGAACCTGGACCTTCCACCAATATTCCTGAAAATGGTAGACTGTGAATCCAGTTTATTCTGATTTATTGTTCTTGTATCTTTTTTGCATTTTTTTTTAAAAACTCTTCTTCAGTAGAAGCAGGATGGCACTCTCAGTGTCACCCTTTCTTATTGCCTCTGCTAGTACTCACCTGTGGGAGATTTGATTATACCAATTCCTGGATCTTATAGACCTACTTACTGGAGGCCAGGACCTGGGACTCCCATGTTTAAAGTGCTCTCCAGCTGATGTTTTTATATCTAGTGGTAGACTCCTGGATTTGTGACATAGGTCAGTGTTCAGACCCCTTTGACTCTTAACCCTTTTCAGTATAACAGTTAATCAGTGAACCTTAGGAATTGAAATGTTTCAGTTGTATGTGAAGTAGTTTCAAGTAAAACGTAATTTTACATTAGTACATTCAAATGTGTCATAAAGTTTATCTTAAACACAAGTTTTAATAATAATGCAAAGAAAAGTTTATTTTTTTCCATTTTACAGAAGACATGTACTATTTATATTCAGATGAAGCAAGATTTATCAACAGATTTGGAAATTACATGTAGTTATGGGACCAAATATATTTTAAAATATAGACTGAAATTTAAGTATGTATTATGGTTTGAAAGTAGATTTTAAACTGCTTTCCTCGATTTCTAATATTCTTAGATGCTACACTTAAATAAACTTTTTAAAAATATATTTTTTTGTGTTTGCATGTAAGTTTTACATGCGTAAAACTTAACTGAGTCTGAATGACTGCCTACAAGGGGCTCAATAGCATATGATGTTGTGGAAAAGTGGCAGTATGTAATCCCTTGCAACTCCTAGGTTCTGAGATAACTCTGTTTGATGGCTTCATTAAAATTTTGGAGTTTTGTTTTCTTTAATTTAGTTATAGTTTAAATAAAGATGCATTATCCGTAGTTTTCCTTTTCTTCTCTTCCTCAAGACATGTGAAACTGTGTTAATGGTAGATGCTCAGTAAATATTTGGTGATTGATTAGTAATTTCTAGTTCCACCTCTGTATTTCAGAACATAATGGAGATTTGCTGAAATACTATAATGAGATTCTCCTAGCCTTTTAATGATGAAACCACTTACATTTCAGGGTAGAGCAAATAGACTTTTCCGACTTCATCTCTCCAAACAAAAAGCTCCAATTTTAGGTCAAGAATCTGAAGAAAATTTTTGAGCAGAAGAATTCATAGATGCTGACATTACATTTGCATGTGATTTCAGGGGGATTAAGCATCTCTAGAATATTATGAAACCTAGATCAAAATTCAGCAAGTATAGCCAGTACTGTGCAGAAATGACCTGCATAGCCTGTGTCTGCTCTATGGGATAGAATTATAAACTTTTTGGTTTTGGTGAAACAACCTTTTTGTTCTCACTTATCTCTTGACATTGTATCTCTTACTTTTTTTCCCCAATTATTTTCATGTTTTATTGTTAACTTCTCACCTATGTAAAAGATATTAAAGTTGCCTGTTTCTTTGCATCTTGAAATATATCATGTACTGTTTCTTTGTGTGGCCATGTAGTCATTGTGTCCTGAGTTACCTAATGAATTGAATAATACATATAGTGCTTCATTTTCAGAGATGGTTGTAATTTATTTTTGTTTCTGCTCCTGTACTTAGTAAGATTACTTACCTCTTGACTACCTACCTTGTAGGGAATTTTCCTAAGCTTGTAAGCTCTTTAAACATATCTTGATTTAATAATCTTCTCAAGAAAAATAGCATAAAGTAAGCCAAAAAAGCTATATCAGAAATTGAAAGTTTGATCCACAAAACTGGCAGTCAGCTATCATACTCTTTAGAACCATGTGGCTTGCCCTCCCCCCAAAATATGCAGCTACCTTTGTTCTTCAGTGCTGTACCTCTGCAGTGGTTCTTGGACATCTATTTCCTCTTTTGAGGCAAATGATGTGTAGGCTCCCTCATATATACTACCTTGACCCGTTGCAGTAGCTCCAGCAGCTAATGGAGCAACTAGTAGGCTAGTGGACATGTATTGTGTTTCCTGATGGATCTAGTTTGCACCTCGTGGAAGGATGTCCAGGTAATGGAAGGTAGTATGAAGGGGAACAATTCCTAAGATTGGTGTCACGTGCTCTTGAGGTGTATGTAACCTTGGAATCAGAGGAAGGAAATTGGTGAGGATGTTGGATATCTGGTAGGCTTATTTTAAAGGAATATTATAGGAGTGTTCTTTCAGAAATTTAGGAACTACTAGTGTAACCAGTGGAATGATAGGAATGAATGAGAGCTGTAAGCACACGTGTGCTTATATTCCACTTAATAATTAAATTTTTTACAAGATGAATTTTGTCTTGATCACAGAAGTGATCTAACAACTGATGTACATTTACGTGCTTGGTAACAAAAATATTAATGATGTCTATTATTTGAGTAAATGGTTAGCAATGTACTTTTTACTTGTTTATTTTGTTTTTGATAGCTTGGCCTCAGGTTCCTATTTGTAAAATGTAGGTTATTTTTGAACCCTTTTTTTTCTACAAGGTAATAGTATAAATGCCTATTGAGTACCTTAGTATCCTTAGAAGAAAAGCATGGTTTTATATTTATTAGTAATGACTATTTTAAAAGAAGACATAGCAAGGTAAAAGTGTGTGTTTAATGTATTGGTTGGTTTGAGATTTCCATGTAATTTAGTAACAGACCAATAGACAAGTAAAAAATAAAACATAAAAATTAATAGCATTAATTAAGCTTCTTATCCTTTTATAAAATAAAGTAGCATTAGTATCCAGTATGTATCTGATACTAGGATGTAGGACTTGGGACTCCAAAATAAAAAGGAAAAAGGGTAAAATGTTTCTCTCTGTTAAGGAGGTATTTTTTTTCTCATTTAATAATTAGGGGAGGAGGTTGATATAATTTCTTTTAAAAAGCTATTATTTACATTTCTTTTTGACCATCCAATTTTAGTATATGTGCTGCCGAAGCGAGCACTTGACCATCCAATTTTAAAGGTTAAAATATAAACAGGTATAAAGAAGTAAAATTCTCTATAATCATGCATTCAGAGGTACTTTTAACATTCCAGACTATATGCACATAATGTATTTTCCCTATCTTGTATTTGTTAGCCCTTATTGAGTACAGGTAAAATGGAAACAAGTTTTTGTTTTTTCCTCTTATAGATACTGTGGATGGTAGGGAAGACAAGCCTGCTGCTTCTGATTCTTCTGGGAAACAGTCTACTCAGGTTATGGCAGCAAGTATGTCAGCTTTTGATCCTTTAAAAAACCAAGATGAAATCAATAAAAATGTCATGTCAGCGTTTGGCTTAACAGATGATCAGGTTTCAGGTAAGTTAGTCCCTTCCATCCTTCAGTCTGTATCTTCTTCCTTCCCTCCCTTTTCTTTAAATAGAAGGGACTTGGATTTAGTGAGGTACACAAATCTTAAGGGTGCAGTTTAATAAATTTTACATATGTATACAGCGATATAAAACACCGACTGTATATAAAAGATGTAGGTGATTTCTAGCACCCCAGAAAGCTTCTCATGACATCTTCCCTTCAGTAGACCCCTCCTTTTTATAGAATAACACTGTTTGGTTCAGGTAAATTTTATTGAAAGTAGAAATCAAAGTTTATTTTAAAAACTGAAATGTTTTGTAATATTTTTCATCTGTTTTAGGACTGAAATTATATTTGTTGTCTTAGTCTTTCCTCTGATCTTAAATTAGAGAAATTTAAATGTAGATTTCTGGTTAAATTGCTTTAGTGTAACGAGTCCTTTTATATGAATGTTTTTAACCTTATGACAGCACTTATCCTATGATTTCTTCCTTTTTATTTTTTTGTCATTTCTTCAATACTTTTTCTGTTTTCTCTCTTTTGGGGTTTTAATTACACATACATTGGAGAGCTTAATATTGTCCCATGGGTCTCTGAGGTTCATTTTTCTTCATTCTTTTTGCTTTTCTTTAGATTCGATGCTTTCTATTGAACTCTCTTCAAGTTCACTGATTCTTTCGGCCATTTCCAATTTGCTGTGGAACCTTTCTAGTGAATTTTTATTGTGTTTTCAGCTGTAGAATTTTCATTTGGTTCTTTTCTATAGATTTTTTTTCCTATTGATTGCTTACCTTTACATTCATTAAAACTATTTCCTTTTAATTCGGTGAATGCATTTTTAATTATTTAAAAATATTTATAATAGCTGCTTTGAAATGTTAATTGTATGGACTCAGACTACAGTATTTTGCAGTGTATAATGTGCATCCACGTTTTTGGCCCAAACTTTCAGGGAAAAAATCTTTTAATTTTTTTTAATTCAAATCTTTATTTGTTTACATTTAGGTGTTTTTTGTATTATAAAGGAATTTTAGCATTTATTACTTAACATGGTACAAGAAATTTTATGTAACAAATACCGTGTTTCCCCAAAAATAAGATCTGACTGGAATATAAGCCCTAGCATGATTTTTCAGGAGGACATCCCCTGAACATAAGCCCAAATGGGTCTCTTGGAGCAAAACTTAATATAAGACTCAGTCTTATTTTTGGGGAAACACAGTAATTACAAAACACAAGAATAGATAGAAAGTATAAGAAATTTTATTTACCAGTAACAAATTTATGATATGTACACATCATGGAAGGCCAAGAACTCTTCATCACTGCAAGTTCGTCATAAGTTCAACAAAACCAGCGATCTTATTCCAGGGTATTATTAATATTTTGCATGTGGATATTGTTATTGATTTCTAGAGTTACACTTTTACCTCATAAGCGTAAATAAAAGAATTAAAAACATTTATATAGATACGGAATTAGTACTACCTATGTATAATGTGCATTCTTATTTTTCCCTCACAAATTTGGGGAAAAAAGTACACATACACGGCAAAATACGATACTCATTCTTCCTGTGGAGTATAGCAGCTGATATCTCTGCTAAGTTCTTTTTAGCTCTGAGCCCTCTTGGGTGTTCTCCTCCCCTGGTCCTACCGTATTTCCCCGAAAATAAGACCTAACCGGAAAATAAGCCCTATCATGATTTTTCAGGGTGCTCATAGTATAAGCCCTGCACCAAAAATAAGCCCGTTAAGATCATCAGTCATACTGACTCATTTAGTATGTCTGTTGCAACACACGATGATGGACGTATTGAATTATAAAATAATAATATATAATTAAATATAAATAACATTATTGACATTAATACTTAAAATAAATGATAATTAGTATTTGTAAATATCCAAGCAGGCGCCTTTGGACGAGAGGTAAACGCCTATGTAAACAGATGAACTCAAGACTTACTGCCGAATGACCAATCGGAGTACAGACACAACGCAGGAATCACGTGTGCACTTGATAACGAATGGACATGGTTATGTCTAATATGAATCTTCATAATTCAATACATCGTGTGTTGTAATGGACGTGCTTAATGCACTCGTGTGAAATAAACGTTTTCTGAATTTTGGTGCCTGCAATTTTTCATTGCTTTTGTGTGGACCATCATTCTTAACTATCATCATTTTTGTTGAAACTCTTGTCTTGTAAGTCTTCAATTAACACTTGGTTTAATGGTAGATTTAAAGGGAATAATACTTTGACCCCCAGACAAGATGAGTGCAAAAAGAAAGCTAGTCTATTGAGTACAAGAAAGGAATCGTGGAGGACTCCTGGGGCAAGAATTTAATGGCTTTTTGCAAAGAGAAGAAGTTGGATCTCTGAATGGTCTGAAAATGGCGAGCAGAGTATGATAGCCTTAGCAACAGGTAGATGAGGGAAATGCTAAGAAGCGCAAGTGTGGATCAGGTCGGCAACCATTATTTCCTGAGCTGGAAGACATCATCTGTGAATGGATTGCTGACAGGAAAGCAAAGGCTTTAGTTGTGCGCAGGGCTGATAGTCAAGCATTTGCCCTTGCAATGACACCATAGTTAGAAATATCCCCAGAAGAATTCACAGCATCACAACACTGGCTGGATGGCTTCCTTCAGTGATATGAACTGTCTCTAAGATCGACAACACTGTTCAAGCCGGAAGATACTGAAGTTACTAAACATGCACTTGCATTCAAGTCCTTTGTTGATGGTGTTGACTTTTCTAAATACCAACTCTCCAACATGATTGCTATGGATGAAACTGCAGTGTTTATGGGCCAAGGATCTCTGTTTGATCAGAGGGGTGCTCGTCAATCTATATTCCCTCCACTGGTTACGAAAGTGCACGAGTTACCTGTATTTTGGCAATTCGTCTGGATGGAAAGAAAGCCCCACCTCTAATTATCACTAAGGGCAAGAAAGATAAGGTTGACCGTATTTCAGGCATTTATGGTCTTGAAACTGAAAAAGCCTGGTGCACACAAGCAGTTATAAGGAAGTAGGTTGATTTAATGCTGCCACTTGTTTTGCTAGGTGGCCAAAGAGGTCTGCTAGTCTGGGATTCAGCCAGCACTCACCGCACCAAAGACCTGAAGAACTTTCACGCAAAGAGAAGAATAGACCATGATTCCCATAGGAATGACTGCCTATCTCCAGTCTTTTGATATTGCAATAAACAAGTCATTCAAGGACCATTTGCACATGGACATATTTTCAATGACTACATTGAAAATAGAATGGAGAGAAATCAGCATGGAAACTGTGAAGCCTAGCCTGCAAGAGGTTATTACTTGGGTGAAGAGTTCATGGGATAAAATAACTGACAGCTGTGTTGCTAATGCACTGAGCAGGCTACATGGACAAGGAGAGCTCTGTTGCTGGACACGAGAGATTGGGGCCAGTGGTTCTACAGGAAATGGAATTGCAAGAAATTCAAGCTGGAATTCGGGGTTTGGAGAGTTATGATGATGTTCCAGAAGATGACGTGACTGTATTTGAATAAATGTAGATTTTTACATGAATAAATGAATAAATATAGATTGTTATACATGAATAAATGTAGATTGTTGTACGTGAAAAAATAAGACATCCCCTGAAAATAAGTCCTAATGTGTCTTTTGGAGCAAAAATTATTATGAGATCCGGTCTTATTTTCGGGGAAATATGGTAACTCCATGGTCAGCTGGGGACTTGGGGCTGGGCTTATACTAAGATTTTATATCTCACTCCTTTGGTAGCTCTCTTACTTTAGAAATTTTCCTCTCTAATTTCCAGCTGCTTGGCCAACCATGAAGTTAGCATTGTAGTTGGAGCTGCAGAAGTCAGGACTTAACAATTCCTATCCACTTTAATTCCTTTGGGGTAAACTCTTCTGATTTCTGCTGATGTTTGGTTGACTTCCAGGGATTTCAAATGGTCATTCTATTTTGTTCAGGTTTTTAGTTGTTACCTGTGGGAGGGATTACCTGACCAGTTTACTTTGCCATTATCAGTAACTGGAAATACAGGATTCTGTCTGTTTTTTTTTTTTTCTTCAGTACTTTTATGGGATTTTTCACTAAAGAGAATTGTGTGAAATTCTGAAAAGAAGGGACACATATTTGTATATGACATATGTTCTTGGCAAAAGAAGACATCAGACAAGTGATACATCTGAAAAACACATTTTTAGAGCAACTGAAATATGACTTAATATTACAGCTTAATTTTTAAGACTTCAAGAAATGCCAGATAGAGAAGTAAATAGTTATATGTGGGATTAGGCTTAAAATTTTTTATTAGAATTTAGTATATGCTAGACCTGAATTACATGATTAATACAATTCACATCATTTGAAGACATTTTTCTGAAAGCTTTGTATGTTGACTTGAAGAAGAACACCTGTACACATAGGAAATGCCAGGATACCTTGTAGTTATTTAGGTATGATGTGAAAAACTCGGCTACAGTAGTGAATGTAGATATGGGAAGGAGGGAGGAGTGTTACAAAGATAGGATTCGCTACATTAACTAATAGGTTACATGCAGGGGAAAATAACAGTGTCTTTTGTAGGAGGGATGTGTGTATGAGTTGATCTACATGTATATAAGTATCAGTGAAATGGTGGTACACAGGATCAGTTGTCCATGTTACTCTGGTAATCACGCGTTGCTCAGCGTTGCCACTGCTGTTATCCTGGTTTAGGTTCTAAACCAGGATACTGGTTTAAATGCAACTGACCTGTGTTGTCAGTTGCCAGCTGTGCCTAGTGCAGGGGACAGATGTTTGCCCTCAGGGAAATTAGTCTGCTGGTAATAGCACGTACTTATGTGGAGCTTTTAAGTGGTAATCACTTTCATAAGCTTTGGCTATATAAGCCATTTTTATAAGCACTTGCTATAAGCGTTTGTTAACTCATATAAACAGTTAACTTTTCCCCCTGCAGTCATAATATGGTCCAACAATAAATACCTGGACCACTTGGACTATCCATAGAACATCACATTGATCTATTGATGATATCATGTTAATTGGATAAACCTTACAGTAACCTTAGGAAGTAGGAATTAGTATTTATTGTGTGCAGATGAGGAAACTGAGGTACAGGGGGAGATTAAGTAACATGCCCAGAGTTCACACCTACTAAATGTCAGCACTGGGATTCAATCCTAGGCAGTTTGGCTCCAAAACTTTGTTTTTAACCATTCCATCTTGCCCAAACAAAAGAACTTAAAGGAATAAATATATTGATAGTTGTCTTCAGAATGTCTTTTTTGACTGCGGCAGTATTGGAACTTCAGGGAATTCTCTCCATTTACTACTTTGTTCATGATTTTGGAAGAATTTAAGTGGCTCCAGATTTAAGAACTACTAGATCTTGTGAGGCAGGTGAAAAGAATCCCAGAGGAACCTGGCCAAAGAGCTTGTAGTCTAAATGGGAAGATGGAAGCTGCTCAGAAATGCAAGAAAGAAGTTGATAAGGGTCATAATAAAAGTATACAGAAGTTCATATAATAAGTTCACATAATAAAAGTATACAAAAGTATTCACAAGTGGAAGAAAGTATTCATGGGTGAAAAAAGGCTTAAGAAGTATGGAGTTATAACTGCGTTTTAAAGAATGTTACATTTAGATATGTGAAAGTGGTACAGTGGAGTGAACAGTGATAAATGTAGGCAGAAAAAATATTCGACATACTGTGGGAGTAGAGAATAGATTAGTTTAGCTGAACAGTGCATGTGAGAAGAGTTGTGAGAAATGTTTGGATTCTTGAATACGAAACTAGAATATTGAACTTTAACGGGCAGTGGAGACCCATTAAAGCATGAAATGATACTTTTGATTGCTGTATGAAATAGATCGCATAAGATAGAGGATACTGGCGGAGATGGGTTTTGGTTTTTTGCATAGGGAGGTTATAACTCAGGAATATAGCTCTCTGCCCTTTATAGGGAAGGATGTCCAGTTGTAGTTTGGATTCTAAGAGACTGAAGCAAAGGAAAAAATAAATTATATACATTAAATGTAAAAGGCTGCATTTGTGTTTATGCTTATTCTATAGTGCTATTTTTAGTTTGTTTTAACCAAGCCTGTTAATTGAGCTTGCTGAGAAAAGATCTTGCATTAGAAACTGAACTGACTTTTTATGACCACACAGGGCCCCCCAGTGCACCTGCAGAAGACCGTTCAGGAACCCCCGACAGCATTGCTTCCTCCTCCTCTGCAGCTCACCAGCCGGGAGTTCAGCCACAACAGCCACCATATACAGGAGGAGCTCAGACACAAGCAGGTCAGAGTGAAGGTAAAATAGAGCTTAGTGCACATGTGCAGAATGGGACATGTGCAGAAATGTTTGTAGCAGTGTTGTTGGTAATGGTTAACAGCTTACATATGCATTCATTCTACGAGAACAGTTGGGAAAAATTTTGATTTACTGATACGGTATGTTTTGGCATTGAGAAAACCAAATAGAATAATATTTCAGGTATGCTTCCGATTATTGAAAACAAAAACTCCAAAAAGTGTTTATATGAACATAAGTACAAGGTGAAAGATCAGAAAGGATTCATACAAGTTACTTGTTGGTGGTGACCATGTGGTCAGAGGTGACCCATTGAGGTGACATTTTAAGTGCCATTTTTTTCCTTCTCCGTCTCCCTCTTACAACTGTTATTTTTGTAATTTAAAAAGATTTTTAAAATAGAGGTATAGCATAACTTTAGTTAAGTGTAATTTTTGGAAAGATAAATAGCCCTTTATATTTTTGTGCAATTAGCAACATGTCTTGTGGAAAAAAGCAATATATTTTAAATCAAACGTTTTTTCTCTAATGATGCGTCTTTGGGTGAGCAATTTAATCTCTTTGGGTTTTGATGTTTTCTCATTATCAGTTGTGAAAATTGAATTGAACCAGTGGTTCTAAAAGAATGTCTTTAGTCCTGAATGAAACACAACTTGAAAGCTCAGTATTTAAAATATTATGATAAAGGAGTCATTGCCATGGTTGAAGGGTATTGAGGGGACACAAGCTCAGGACAAGAGACACTGGGTGCCTCACTGAAACCCTTGGAACTCTGCAGAGTATGGCTAAGTATAGCAGTCCCCCTTTTTCCCCAGTTTTGCTTTCTGCAGTTTCAGTTATCCGCGGTCAACTGTGGTCTAAAAATATTAAATGGAAAATTCCATAATTAAACAATTCATAATTTTTAAATTGCATGCTGTTCTGAGTAGCATGATGAAATCTCAAGCCATCCCACCTAGGACGTCAGCCGTGCCTTTGTCTACGCCCCCACACTATAAACACTCCATGCATGTTAGTCACTTAGTAGTAGCCATCTTGTTTATCAGACCCACTGTCATGATATCAAGTGCTTGTGTTCAGGTATACCTTATTTTACTTAATAATGGCCCCAAAGCCATTCACATAACTTTTATTACAGTATAATTATCCTTATAATTGTTCTATTTTATTATTAGTTATTGTTGTTAATCTCTTACTGTGCCTAATTTATAATTTAAACTATATCATAGGTATGTATGTGTAGGAAAAAAACTGTGTGTATGTGTATGTGTAGAGTTCAGTACGTCTGTGGTTTTAGCCATCCACTTGGTGGTCTTGGAACATATTCCCCAAAGATATAAGTGGGTGGGAGCTACTACAGTTACTGATATCTAGGGTTCCTTCTAGATATTAAAAGGTTCGTTCTGTGAATTGCCCATACGTGTTAGTTAGGGCCTTTAAAATAACTATTTCGTTTTAAAACAAACACCAGGTGGTGCTCTTACTATTTGTATAATATAAAGAGGTCAGGTGGTGGTATCATGTATTTTCAACACCAGAAGCAAATGACTAGTTTATCAGTCACATTAAAAAAGAAAAACTATAGTCTAAAATGAACTGAGTCCTTTTGTCATGGAGTCCTAACCATACTGTGGCGATACTTTCTAGTTTTCCCATTGGATGAATGCCAGGCACAGGGACTAGTTGGTGGCATTTTGCTAATGAATGAATGATTTTGGAAGAATTTCTTACTGCTTACGCCATTCTCAACCAACTTTAGTCACAGTCTTTCCTTTGCACCAAGATACAACTACCCAAACTGGAACAACTACCCAAACTAGAAATGAAGCAGATGTGGGCTAAAACAGGGAAGCAAAAGCAGAGTTTGGATATGATGGGAGTTTAATGGCTGTATCAGGCGAACTAACATTTGTTTTTTAAAAAAGAAATCCCATTTTAAACAGTGTATATACTGTTGGAATGTCAGTTGGAAGGATAATTGTACCAAATAATGTTTGCTGTTCACTGATACAGGAATAGGATTTAAGATACGAACAGTATCTCATATTATTCTGTCAGGTTTGTTTTAATTGAAAATTTATTTTCAAATAGGTAAAAATTTAAAAATATAAAAGGATATACAGTGAAAAATCAGCAATTCTCTCTCCTACCTCTGACCCTCAGCAACCAATTTCCTTTTCCGGAGGCATCAGATGAACACCGTTTGATATGCGTTGAATTCTTTTAGGATGGCGTTAATGATATACCTTGCTAAAGCTGTTGCTTTTCTAGTTTACATTAAAACATACAATATAAAAAGTTGTACAGTTAATATGTGACATCAGTGAGTAGATTAGCATTCTGGAGGTGAATCTCTAAATTAGTGCTGTCCAAAGGAAATGCAATGGAAACCACATGTAATTTAAAATTTTCTATTAGTCACATTAAAAAAAGTTTTTAAAAAGGTACAATCAATTTTATTGCACATTTTTTAAAATCCAATATATCTAGTATATCGACATGTAATCGTTTAAAAGTTATTAATGTTTTACATTCTTTTTTTTGTATTACACATTGGAAATTGGGTGTGACATCGGTTTGAATCACTTCAAAACACAAACAGCATGTCATAATTCGGACTACACATTTCAGGTGCTCAGTAGCCATATGTGGCTAGTGCCAATTGTATTGGATAGCACAATTCTAGATTAATGTATCATTTATAGATTCCCAAGGTGAATTATAGGCTACTTTAATGAATTCTTTTTGATGTATAGTATCCCTGACATCGCCAGTTAGATCATTGCTGGTTATAATTTGAGCAGAATAATCAACATAAAAATCCATTACTAATAATTGATAAACATAGCAGTCTCAGAATATGAAATAATCTATGATAAAATAAGTAATTTTGAGTTGTTACTTAAATTCCATAAAAGGGATCTTAGAATTGTAATTTTCTTTCCCAAGCATTTTAGTCTTAATATGTTGTTCAGTTAAAAGAATCAACAAAATGTTGAACATCAAAAAAGAAAGAAAATGGACATTATCATCATTTTTTAGATAAATCAGTTGCCTCTGTTATTGGAAAACTATATACAGTTGAGTAGTTGTCTGAAAATATATAAGTAGGTGGTGAGGATACAGAGAAGAGCACCAAAGACCAGGAGGTTTGCTGTTTGACAATCCAAAAAGATGTAAGGGATATAATTAAAATCTGTAAAATCATATGTCACTATAATGACAAACTGAGTAGACTTTTAAAATAGCTTTGATTATGTAAATTTTGAAATATACACAAAAGTAGAGATAGAATATATCTATCTCTCCCCTAAAATCACTATTATTTAAAATTTGCTGGGGTGTTGTAAATCAAATCCTGCACATCATTTCACTCAGCTATTTCAGTATGCAAGTCAAAATGATAACCTTTTCTTTGTAACATAACCACGATGCCAGTATTACACCTAACCACAAAGTTAAGTGATTCTTAATGTCAACACATACCATTAACATAGTTGACCTTTGAACAACACAGGTATGAACTGTGTGGGTTCACCTATATGCAGATTTTTTTCAATAAATAAATAGCCTGCTCTTTGTATCCCCAGGTTTCGTATCTGTGGATTCAGCCAACTGCAGATCGAAAACAGTATTTTCCATCTACACTTGTAAATTCTCAGAAGCCAAGGACTGACTGTATGCATTGTTTTACACCATTTTGTGTAAGGGACTTGAACATTCACAGAGTTTGGTATCTGCAAGGGGTCCTGGAACCAGCCTCTGTGTAGATTGTGAGGGACAACTGAAGTTTCTGGGGGTCACAAGTTACACGTGGGTTTTTAACTGTGTGGGGCAAAGGCACCACCAACCTGTGTTCTCCGAGGATCAACTGTAGTCTCTATTTGAATTTGCCTAATTGTCTCCTAATTATCTTATTACCGTTGGCATCTTGTTCAAATCAAGAGTCTAACAAGGTTCACGTTTTCCATTTGATTATGTGTCTTAAGTCTTTTTTTTCCAGTAGTTGCCACCTTTACATGTTTCCAAAATCAAAACTATATATATTATTTATTTGTAACAAGTAACGATTTATGTCAAAACATAGATGCTTAGAACATTTATTATTATAATATCTCATGCAATTTCAGAGTCAGGGATCTGGGAGTGGCGTAGCTGAGTGGCTCAGGGTGTTTCATGAGGCTGCAGTCATGTGAAGCGTAGCCCGAGCTGGAGGGTCCCTGTCTAACATGACTCCCGCATGGGTGTTGGCAGGAGGCTTCAGCCCCTCATCACCTCTCTTGTAAGCTATTTGGTTGACCTCTTGACAGCAGCTTTCACCACAGTGAGTGAGCAAGAGAGTAAGGTAGAAGATGGCTGTCTTTTATGACTTGTCCTCAGAAATGTCATTGTCATTTCTGCAATATTCCATTGGTGTACAGGTCAGCCCCATTCAGTGTGACTACATAAGGGAATGAATACTTACATGTTTTTTCATTCTTTGATAATTTGTGTATTCATTGAGTTAATCTTTCTAATTTCTAAGATTGTAAAGTATACCAACCCGTTGCCATATGCTATATCTGAGCAGGGGTCGCCATGGAGACTGGCTAGCACTCTAACAAAGTACAGTCGCAGAAGTCTCACCATTACTCTTTGCTTCATGCTATTCCCTTTCTCTCCATAGGTAATAGTTTTTATTTTATTTTATTCTACCATTGATTCTTTCTGAAATTATACAAAATAGCTTATACATATTTTTTTGCTTAAAACATAGCTTCCTCTAAACTGTTTGCACCTTGCTTGTTCACTTAATCAATAGGTCCTGTAGCTCTCTCCTTACGAGTGTGTGAAGTTACTCCTTTTTTACAACTAAACACAGACTTCTTAGTTACATTTCAGAATACTGTGATAGGAAGTCCCATTTTGGACTTGAATGAAATGTGTTTAAAATAAGCAAAATGAATACTTTGTAGAGATAGGAATAAACCTCTGAAACTTGTAACCACAAGGGTGGTATTTTCATAATGGGTTTTTAGTAGGATAGGAAAAAAATAGAGTGCATGCTTGCTTTAAGAATAGTTGTACCCTTTCAGTTTTTATTGAAGGAAACAATTACGCGTTTTTGACATGGGAATTCCTTAGAATCGTTGATGGCAACAGTCTACTACTTGGAGCCTTAATCTCAGCCTTTCTGATGATACTAAGTTAATAATTAAATGAGACAACGTGTACAAAACTCGTTTTAAACTAAAGCTCTAATTATGCCTGGGTCCCAGTGATGGTTCTTAATTGTCTGTGATGTATTGATCCCAGGCAAGTTGCTTAATATTTCTGTATCCGAAATAGGGATTGCTAATAAGGTTAAATTTCCCCCCATGTCTGTATTGCCTGTTCTTCACTCATTTTTGTATTGTAGAGTTAGTTCTAATTTCTAAGAATTAGAACCCATTGTAATATGCTATACATATTTCTCCCCCTTGGTTATATTTCTGTACCAGATTTTGGTCACTTCTGTTCTAAAATTTAGTTATACAATCCAGGATTATGTTGGTATCTTCTAAGGTGGTTAACTTCTGCGCTACCTGTTGTGCTATCTCTAAGTCATGAACCAACAAGAAAGCATTTAAGAAACTTTTGTCAATTTTTTGTTACATTTGGGAAGAGCTTAATAGCTTAAAAATAGTTAAGCAGATTTTATTTCTGTCATTAAAAGCATACAGCTTCTCGCTAGGAAGTAAGCTGGCTGTAAGTACAGGCTTATATCAGTGCTACCAGCCCAGGGGATTGGGGTCTATGCCTCGGTCTCAGCCTGTGAGTGCTAGCTGCCAGCTGCACCGCAGTTTGAGTGGCACTGCGTAAAGCATTGACTTTTTTCAGTAGTTATCTTTCTGCCAAAAGTGTGCTGTTTACCCAGTCTCTTGATTAACAGATGGTTTGAATATTTTTGAAAGAATTAGTCAGCATATAATTATTTTAAAGATTTGAATACTAGCTAGATATCAAAATGCAGGTGTTATTGCTACTTTTGGCATCATATCTAGCTAAATCTACCATTAGGACAACTGTACAGCAGTGGAGACGATGAAGACACGGACCAATACATGTTTGGAAATCACGGGTAATAATGGTGCCACAGAGGTTTCTGTGTAGGAACTGTGGTCTGCTGACCCCAAATAGTACTCTCGTTTCCAAGTACACCTCCCTAGTGTCAAACAGGTCTGCCGTTATTAAAAAGTACAGTGAGGAACCCTTTAGGCTTTATCAGATGCTACATGATTGGCTAGGATTTTCAGATGATGGAAATGCAAACTGTTGTAACTTGCCAAAGGTATCTTAGAAGTCTGGAATGAAAACCTTATAGGTCCTTGCTACCAAAGAGTCTATTCATAGGGCACCAAAAAAGGTTCAAACCTTTAGATGACAAATAACAGTGTTTTGGGAAAGATTTGGGATTTATTAATGGTACCCCTTTCCTCAGATTTTTTATTTATTGATTTTTGACTCACTTGATTGTTACTAAACATTTGCAGTACAGATCTGTTGGCAGTTGGATTTGGAAACATTTGTTTTTCTGGAATTTATGAAAAGATGGTTAGTGTTACTTGCTGCCGATAGAGTTCTCTGCAGTTAATCCACAGCAGAGCAGCCACTCTTGTTAAATTGTTTGTTCTTCTTTTCTGTCAGAGACATTCAAAGGGGAACAGGCACGTTCTTGTGTGTTTTTACTCCACATGTTTATGTGTTTGGATGGGGAGAGAATTACATGTGCCTTAAAAAAATGTAAAAGTGTTTTTTTCTGCCCAGTTAAACCTGCCTCTTTTTCGTGTCCGTTTTAGGTCAGATGTACCAGCAGTACCCGCAACAGGCTAGTTACGGAGCTCAGCAGCCGCAGCAGTATGGTATTCAGTATTCAGGTGAGCAGGTGTCCCGACGGAGCCGGCTCGTGGTGGGGGAGCTGTTGCTGTACTCATCGAACCTTAATCCTTTCCTCTTAATTCCTTGATTACATTGTGATAGCAGGTAGTATTTATATACTGGGGAAATAACATTTGTTGTATTTATTATCAAATATTTTGCATACTTTGTTGTAAGTCAACTTTTCAGTTTTCCAGTGGGCAAGTAAAACTTGTAATCATAGTAGATGATTCTGTAATAACTTGTAGTATAAAAAAGTTTTTAATTTAAGCAGTTTTTAATACAAAGTTATCTCCTACTGATGTGATCAGCTTACTTCCACAGTGACTTAGAACTGCAAAAATGCGAGATTTTTTTGCCCCATTATATGTGACACAAAACCCCAGTGTACTCTTAATACCTAAAAAGTATTAATAGTTCCTTCATACATGGAAAGGTGATCTTACTAAATAAGAACCAAATTAAGCTACTTAGGTTTTTAAAATCTCTCAAAGGTCTGTAGGAATACCAAAAACAGGCCAAAGAAATGGAATTGTATAAAATGTAATTCAGGCAACTAAGAAATATAGTTGTTTTAAATAGGCATCCTGGGTATTTTGTTTTATCTTCTGTTCATTGAATATTATCCATATTTAAGAATGAAAAATCTCTTTAGTGTAGCTTTGAACATAATGATTATAATTCAGGTAATTTTTACATTTGTTAGAGAGTTTGTGTTCAACTCTTATTTTACAATGAAAGATTTAAGTATCAGATTTCAACTGTAAAAATAGTTTACCTAAGTTGATTCTTGCCTAAATTCTATTTATGGAGTTTCGCAGTATAAACTAGAGAAGGAGTCAGCAGACTATAGCACACATACCAAATCAGGCTTGTCGCTAGTTTTGTGAATAAAGCTTTATTGGAATCCATATACACCTATTCATTTTTGTGCTGTCTATGGCTGCTTTGGCATTATAATGGCAGAGTTGAGTAGTTGCAACTGAGACCGTGTGGCCAACAAAATCTAGAATATTTGCTATCTGGCCATTTATAGAAGAAAACTTTTTGCGTGTCCCTGAACTAGACCATAAAATTCTATCATTAATTGGAGTTTGACATATTTTAACATATATTTAACATATATTTAACATATATTTGCTATGTTTTAATCTGTAGCTGCTAATTTTTAATTACATAAAATAGGTGGAATGAATTCAAGCTTGGAATTTTATTAGAGGAAAGGTTATTTTTAGGATGCAGTCCTTTAAAGTAAAATCAAAATGTTATAAATTAAGTAATTTGTAGAAATAAGAGATATCAGAGTGGAAGAGTCGTTATTTAATCCAGGGACTCACTGTGTTTCAGAATAACATGAAGAGCTCTTTTTGCAAGTTACAGGTGCCTGGGCCCTACTCCCAAGGATTTTGTTTTCATTTGGTCAGGGGTAGGACTCTGGTTTTGATATTTTAAAAGCATTTCAGGAGATTCTAAAGTGCTGCCAATGTTGGGGACCACAGATCTTGTCCCACCCACTCATTTTCTAAATGAGGCAACTACGGTTCCAAGAGGTTGTGGTGCATTGAAGGACACGCAGCCCTTCGGTGGGGTTGTTCGATCAAAACCCACTGTACTTGACATTGCAGTTACTACTTCCCTGTATCATTCTGCATTTTCCAGCCTAAATCAGGGGTTGGCAGACTTTTCTAGCCTTTTCAAAAGGTTAGACAGTATATATTTTAGGTTTTTGTGGACCTTATGATCCCTTGTCCTATACTATTCATTTATTCAGAAAACCGCAATTTCCATTTCTTAAAATTTCTGGTATTTACCAAAGTTAGTCATTTTTCAAGGGAGAGTATGGTGGTGGGAGGGAGATTAAACATAATAGAAGTATTGCCACATTATGGTCAAAGATTCTAATAGGTTGCTAATGAAACGACATCTTAGGCTCTTAGGGGTAAATCCTTCTTCTGAGAAATACTTAAGGATCTGGTTGTTTCCACTCCGTTAAAAAGCCAGTTTAGATTTCAGTTGCCAGGATGAAAAGGCAGTTTTTGTTTGTTTGTTTTTGCTGTCATAAGTTGAATAGACATTTTCAGTGTAAAAGCTGAGTCCTTCTGTTGCTCCAAAAACTTACAGTGAAAAAATTAAGTTAAAGAACTTTATGTAGAAGATAGGAGAAATTATGACATTCAACATTTGATCACGAATTGACTTTAGTTCAGTATTCAGGTGCTACCATAAGTAAAATGCATTAGACATTTGATATGCTTATTAAAAATTAAGCTTGCTCTTAATGATTTTAGTGAGGGTCTCCACTCTGAGTAAAATTTAGTCCTTTTCATATTATCTTTGTATTTCTGACCCCACTAGTTTTTTTAACTTGAATTTGATTGAGAGATACGGGAATAGTCAACTAAATACTCTGCTTGGAGACCCAAAGTGGTGGTGGTAATTTTGGACCATTTTTGACACTGTTGGTTTGCCAGTTTTCCTCTGACCTTTTCCAGTTTTATTCATGGACTATGTCAAAAAGGTTTCTTTCATGAGTAAATTTTGAACCCAGGTTCAAGGTGAGTTCAGAATATACTCAACTTCATTCAATCCTTTTTTTTTCTAAATGCAGGGTTGTACATATTTTAATAATTTTCTTATGTATCTGGTATTTAATGCTGACAGGATTCCAGTCAATGGAGAGTTTTCATTGCAAGTAGCTGCAGGTGTGTTTCATGGTAGACATAAAAGTTTTTAGTGAAGCCGACTTTTTCTTTTAAAAAAATGTACATCCTTAAGTAAATAATGAATATAGATGTTGATTTTGTGGGGCAATATGGTATGCTTTTTGTATTTTATGTTGTTACTGTTGAATCAAAATTTTGAGTTGCAAAAACATCAGATACCAAATCTAAAAGAAAGATTTTAAGGGTTATGAAAATGGGTACTCAATGTTTACTCTTAAATGGCTTAGTTTTTATTTTTATAGAATGACTAAACCTTTAAAGCATCTCAATAGCACAATAAGATGTATTTGTAACATCATTGTTAAATTTTAAAATATTCATTCTCTACACTGTGTTTTTATTTGGTACTGTTGTTAAATAGGTCTTCCCTTAAAACCAGGTTAATGACTAGTTTTTGCATTAACTCCAGCCTTTATCACTTGAGCATCTACTATATACTAGGAATTATGCTAGAACAGGAATTTGCTTTCAGGGATTGTGTAGTCTGGAATCAGTTGTAATGAAGAAATATGTATAGTAGTTCAATTTAAGATGAGAGAGTTTAAAAAACTTTTAGAAAATTTTTGATACAATATTATATGATGAAATGAATCTATTCTACTTGTTACATAAATACTTAGAAGTTTGTTAAATTTCTCATAATTTTTGATCCATAACAGTAAAGACTGATTCTTTGGAAGATTTTTCACCAACAGAAAAATAACATACGTATCTTATTTATGTTACCTTTTCAGCAGGTTATAGTCAGCAGACTGGACCCCAGCAACCTCAGCAGTTCCAGGGATATGGCCAGCAGCCAGCTTCGCAGGCACCGGCGCCTGGCTTTTCTGGTCAGCCTCAACAACTGCCCGCTCAACCGCCACAGCAGTACCAGGCGAGCACTTATCCTCCACATACTTACGCTACCCCAACTTCTCAGCCTACTAATTATACTGTGGCCCCTGCCTCACAACCGGGAATGGCTCCAAGCCAACCTGGGGCCTATCAGCCAAGACCAGGTTTCACGTCACCTCCTGGAAGTACCATGACCCCTCCTCCAAGTGGGCCCAACCCGTATGCACGTAACCGGCCTCCCTTTGGGCAGGGCTATACCCAGCCTGGGCCTGGTTATCGGTAAAGAGGCTCAGCTACACTCACCAATGTAGCTGCTGGCTATTTGCCTCCCCAAAAACTCCAGTACTACTATCTTATTTTAATTTGTATTTGAAGTTCAGAAATTTAAGAAGCAGAGCATTTTTTATGATATCATTGGCTGTTAATTAAAAGTATAATTTGCTAGAACACCAAGACCAGGATGAAAGTCTTTTCCTTCCCTGCTGAAAAGTATAGCAGCTTCCTAGTAATTTTGGAACACTACTTACATGTGTGTAAAGTAATTGACTTTCTAGCCTGCCTTGTCCCAAGAATATTAAAATGCTAGGTTGAAATTTAGCTGTCTTACTTGGCTTTTTACTATTAACATGATGTACTAAAAGTAGATCCCTCTGAGAAGATAACTAGATATTATGTATAAAATGTAACATTGATAGGTTAATAAAGGTGATTGAATCCATTAGTGGTCTTATAATTTAATCACGTATATATATATACATATATACATATATATAATTGATTTAGGTATGTGTATATATACACACACATGCATATGTATGTACACACACATGTACATATGTGTGTATGTATACCACATGAGGAAAAAAGCAAGAAAAAAAATCCTTATTGATGTTTGGTCTGAAAATGAAGTATAGATGGTTTAACTTAGTTTTCTATTCAGAGAAACACATTGCTGTTTGGTTTTTCTCCCAACTTGGAAGAAGTGCATTTAACAATTATGGACTTAAAACAATGAAACTTTAAAACAGATGTTACAGGAAGATAGATTAGCATTATATATAAACACAACAGATACAGTATTAAAAAACATAAGAGGGCTTTGGTAGATCCTGAATAACCTTGTGATTTTCCTTATAGAGATGAACCTTTCAGAAATAAAGAACTCAGCCTTTAAAAAAACATCTCTTTATTGCAGAGTTTCTACTTGTTTGAAAAATACAAAATGTAGCATTGATAAAATTGAAGCATGTTGAAAGGTAAGCACAGGGTCCTTTCAGAATGAGGGTAATGATGCAGCATTCCCACCTCCCATTCCAAATGAAGAAAATACCTTTTTAAATAAAAATGAATTTGATTTTCAGTACAGGTTGAGTTAGAATTATGAAAACATCCTCTGATACATTCATTCCTAGAAGTCTTAAGTATAAAATGATAGCTATCTCATCATGTGTTTTTTTTTGTGTTGTGTGTGTGTGTGTGCTCAGACTTCACATTCAATCTCTGCATATAGTTTGATAAGAATTATATTAAAAACAACATGAAGAAAGCTGCTTGAAGGTATACTATGACAGTATATTCAGACATAACACATATATGGGTAGGAAAAGAACAGTATTTTGAAACAATATATCATTCTCAATTGCATTTTTTAGCTGAAATGAAATTTACTGATTCAAACAAAATCTTTTTAATAATTTGCAGAAAGGAAATGTATATTTACATGATTCAGAAAAGCTGTTCAGCTGTTGTTAAAAAATAAACATGAATACTAGGACCTTTCCCCCAGCTATATATGCTGAAGATAATTTGATCTAATAAGTTAAACCAAGTAGAGATTTATGGAATTAACTCACCAGTAGGAAGAATACACATTAATAAAAGTAAATATTTTTTAAAACTATATTAGTTTTTGATGTTAATTTTGTTATAAAAGTATCTCAAAACATCATTACAACAGTGTGATAAATAATATACAAATGATCTCTTAAAACACAATGAATAGGGAGCCAGCTTCCCCAAAAAATGTTACTCTTATATCTTGTTCCTAAAATGACTTTGTAAAACCTGATAAATATTCTCAGCAATCTTTCTAATAAACATCTAATATTGCTATCAATTAGATTTTAAACTTTTATACATAGTAAACAGAACAGCTTCAAATGAATGACAAATACCATAGTGTTTCCGATTATTTCTTGCCATGATGAAACAGAAGGCACTCATGAACACGATTGCAGCATCTACCATTTTCCAGGAATCGTGGTCCCACATTCATACCACTGAACATAATTGATTTGGGTATGACCACCTATTTCTCCAAATTGGACAGGTTCTTGGCGAACTGCTCTGAAATAGCCTAAGAGGCAAAATAATTCAATTTTAACAGCTGCTATGTTATAATTCTTGCCCTTAGCACTTATAGTTTGAAGTGTCATTGAATGGCTGGAAGTTAGTCTAGGTGAAGCAAAGTATTTTAGAAAATGGATAGCAATAGAGGTCCTGGTCTTTCATGAATTTCCAGGGGCACCTGGAAATTCCTTGCCATCTCCCAGAAGTTACGTTGGAATGGTTGGTAATGTCTGGGAAACAAAGCTGGAAAGGGGTGGGAGTCGGGGGTTTTGTTTTTTGTGTCATCGACCACGCTCAGTGTACTGTGTCATGTGAAAGGGTACCTTCTGCATTTCACAGGCTAGTGGAGGTCTATGAAGAACTGACCTGAGAAATGATGCTGTGTTTACTACAATGTTAAGAAACAAAAGAAGGGTAGTTCTAAGAGATTACTAAATATCTAAGAATTAAACTTAGGTGAAATCTTCCTTCAAGGACCCTAGACTGAATGATTAAAAATTCCTGTGAGTATAAGACATTATAGAAACACACAATTTCCAGTAAGCCTTATATCTATTCCTACCAGACAGCAATTTCAACTTCCTGTTACTCATGGTTCACAGATCTTACTCAGTCATCTTTTACCATGGTTGGTATTTTAAGTGCCAGTGAACAAAGTGTGTTGCTAAAAAGACTAGTCAAGTAATTTAAAGTATTTAATGAACCTCTTGGTGATTCCCAAGTATATGGACATTTAATTTACCCTCTACTGCCCTGCCTGGACAAGAATTCATTTTCACCTTTCGATCCTCATTAAGCAGCTTAGTACTAATGTGTCTTCAGCATTACAGTGGTTATTCATTTCTTAGCAGAATTGTTCTATTTTAATTGTATTTCTATAATTAAGGCAAATAATACAGTTTTTCCATTTGTGGTAATAAAAGTTTTCTTAAATTTTTTAAGGGAATAAAAAAATGCTTTTATGCTCAATTTTGACAAAAAACATAAAGGTGATAAATGAATGATTTATGTTTAGGAAACTGCTCTTTTATAGCTATTTTTGCAAATTCAGGTTTTCTTGAAACAGAATGCATTTTTACATATGCCTGTGTGTGGGTTTCCTTGGCTTTAAGGGACCGACTCTTAGGGACTGGGAGGAAAGTTGAGAAACTTTTATTAAAGTCTTCATATTAAGGTCTTATATGAATTTTTTTTTTTTTGCCAGATAATTAGAACAGTAGTGGTACAGAATTATTTTGAAAGTGATTGCTTTCCTCAACTTGAATTCTTTTTGGATTAATTTATGAAACCCTCTTGCTTATGAGGAAGCTCAGAAAACATACCGTCTTTGGTGGGTAACTGGTCAGAAGTCAGCTGCTGTCCTGTGCGTCCATCTAAAAATGAGTCCACGAACTGGCAGTGGTCTTCTCCATGGCCTCTTTGATCGCCTATGTTATAAAATTTTCCTGAAGAACCCCAAATTAAAAGGATTATAAAGTGTTATTTTCTTTGATATGGGACAATTCTAAAATAATCAGATTGTTTCAAATAATCAGTCTTTTCCTGTTCTTATACTTTTTCTTCCCTTTCACCGTAGTTCAAGCCACCAGTATCTCTTGACTGAGCTATGGAATAGTTGCCCAGTGCGCATCCCTGCTTTCACCCCTCCTCTCTCTGTTCTCCCCCCACTTCCACCCCCTCCCCATCTCCTGCATCTTTTAAAAATGTAAGCCAGATAATGTCATTCCCTCCATAGATCTCTCCAGCAATCTCCTATTGTTCCCCAACAAAGCCCAGTCTTCACCTGGTCTCAGGGCTCCACATGACTCCACGCCCGCCTGCCTGCTGGTCTCTCCCTCGCTGGGCCTCAGCCACACCAGTGGATTTCTCGTCCCTGTCTCTAGCTTTCTCCCTAGATCTTTGCTTGGTTGCTGCTTTCTCAATAGTTAGTTCTAATTTGCACAAGTGTTACCTTTTCAGAGAGGCTTTTTCTAAACATTCTAACTAAGGGAGCTTCCATTCAGCTGCTTTCTCGCACTACTTATGTTTTCTTCAAAGCACTACATGAAATTCTTATTGACATATTTGTTGTCTTTCTCATTTTACTGGATTGTAAGCTACAAGAAGGCAGGGATGTGTCTTGTTTGCTGCTTTGTCCCCAGCACCTAGGACAGTGTCTGAACAAAGCAGGTACTATTTGTTGAATGACTGAACAAACATTTACCTTTCTATGTTGAGGCCAGCTTTATTTATTTGTTTAAACTTTTTACTGTCTGAATATAGAAGAGAAAGTGATAACCCACTGAGTCTGGAGCCAGGGGTTATACCCTTTCCACCCAGATGTTTTAATCTTATCTCTGGCAGACCTAAAATTTTAATTGTCACATTCCTTCTGTAGTTATTGTTAGGTACACTCTTTATTATCAGTAGGCTTTTTATCCTTGGTTGGCTGTAACAAAATTGAGCTGGAATGTGGCTAGTCTTTACATTCAAGTTTGCCATGATGGCACTGTTAGAAATTGCATTTTCATTATTTACCTCCTAACAGCATGTCTCAAATCCTTGTTTACTAGCTTTAAGTAGTTCAATAACATCTTGCTCAAAAAGAAAACTTGTATTTACATCACACCTTAGTGTCTGGAATGGTCCAAAGAATAGGCCAAATTACAGAATGCTGCAAAGCATCCCCAGAAGGACAGGGTCCAAAACAGCTGGTCGCCCTGCTTACCTGTGAGGGAGTCGCTCAGGTAAATCTTGTATCTGAGAGAGTTGCATAGCTGCACCCCTACAAACTTTTTATACCACGTCCTTTTGACATACTGTTTGCCCTTACATTCTGAGTAAGAGTCTGAATCAAAGGGTCTTTCAGTCCAGATGGCATCTCTTCCTCCTGCATAAGGAAAACATGGTTTGAGTTGGGTATCTGACTTTGGAGACTGAAGAGCTGTCCTAAAAGCTTTTTTAAAAAGCAGTTTGCAAAATTCACGGACAACTTGCTGGTTTTCTCCATTGCTAAATATTGGAGCCCAAAATGTAGGATTTTACATACAAACCCCGATTAAATTCCTGTTAATAGTGATATAAATCTTGAGTATTTTCAGGTGTTGAATACTCTCAGCGGTGTTAGACACAGCATCCTCAGTAAATTCAGGTTTGCTTTTTTGTTTTTTCGGCCATAAAATTTAAATGGCTGCTTTAATGTGACTTATAGTAAGTGGAAATGAGGGTGTTAATAACTTGACAATTATTAAACAGAACATTTGGTACACAACTGAAAGCAAGCTTTTAAATAATGCATCTTGTTCCCAAAACATCATAGGCTTTCAATGTTACCAAATGTTTTGAGTAAGCATTCATACCTGATTGATATTCTAAGAAGACCAAACAGAGTAAAGTGAAATTAGGACAAAAAATGTGCCCTGTCTGTATAGTTGAATCAGTTTAGAAAGGCATGTGTGGCTGTGTTCACATCGAGACAGGTACTTACCAGAAACTGGCTCGCTCACTCTTGGATCCGCTGAGGAGAAACAGCAAACAGAGTCAGACATTATTAAGCTCCAGTGGCACAGTGAAGAAGGTGGGTATTACAGTTAAGAAACTACTTGTAAAATGGTACACTCGCTAGAGTGAATTTGAAAATGTGTGTTGTTTTGGAAATTGTTCTCGATTGGAGAAGTTCCTCTGCCAGATACTCAGGTGTGTCGTTTATTTGTGATTTGAATAGTTGGAAGTCTTCATTGCTGTTCTAGCTTTCACTTCCATTTTAAAAGCTTCATGTTAGTTTCATACAAAAACAATTGATAAAATCACCAAGATGCCATGAACTGCAGTTGGTGTAAAAATTATACAAATTATACAAATGGTGCTGTGAGTACAGATGTATCTTGTTAGGGAATTGGAGCTTAGAAGGTCAAATCAGAATTTCACAGCTGCTTATCATAAAATAACTCAAATGAATTCTCTTTCCAGATGTGGCTCAGCGTGTCTGATATTTTGATTTTAGGCATTGATGCTGGTATACAGGGGAGCATTCATTCACTACATTTTGAGTATAGATTGATTACACACTTCTTTTCCTTTTTAAACTGATATGCCTAACTTTGTTTTTCTGATGTCAAAATAAATGAGGAAAAACAAGTGGTGTTTCCTTAAGGGTACCTTCATCAGTTTGCTTTTCCCCATAGGCGATTTTTTGAAATTCAGGAAACTACACTGGTTAGCTGGTTTCAGACAAGCTCCCCGTGTAAAACATTGTGGTCTTTACGTCCTTGTTGGGAATTGCTTTTGATGCGATTACCTGATTCGGTACTGAATGCCACTGTGTTGCTGGCTGGGCCTTCTCCAAGTGGGTTTTTGGGTTTCACCTGGAATTCGTAGCTGTGTAGTGGGAAAATTAAAATAAAATTGTAATATATCCTTCAGGAATAGGAAACAACATTCCCTAGTTAGACTAACATCCTTCCTGATTCTGTTTTGAAATCATGATGGCAGTGAATGGACATATGTTCCAGAAGCATAAGGGAAAAAAGAACTCAATTTTATTTTCTGGACAGCTTGTTTAGTGTTTTGTATAAGAAGAAGAGGGGGATCTTGAGAGTATAAGTGAAATAAGACAGAAAAAGCAGAGAACCCTATGATTTCACTGATATGTGGTATATAAACCAAAAACAATAAAAGAACAAGACAAACAAATGAGAAACAAAAACTCACAGACACAGACAATAGTTTAGTGGTTACCAGAGGGTAAAGGGGGTGGGGGGAGGGAGATGAGGGTAAGGGGGATCAAATATATGGTGATGGAAGGAGAACTGACTCTGGGTGGTGAACACACAATGGGATTTATAGATGATGTAATACAGAATTGTACACCTGAAATTATGTAATTTCACTAACAATTGTCACCCCAATAAATTAAAAAAAAAAGTTAAGTTAATAAAAAAAGGTAGCTGTCTTTTTAAAAATTTCAAGTTAGAAATAACTGGACAAGTTGGTAATGGACATACAAGAAAGGTATGTGGTAGACCCAGGATAATTCCAGCAACAAGGACCCTCAGTTTTCTTCAGATGTTTCAGCTACTTCTTGGGGCAAAGAAGTGGAAGATTTCTTTTTATTCCTTATTATCCCAACCCTAGGGAAAGCCTTAGACTTAAGCAGTGCTCTTCACTGTGGGGTTTGAATTACCTATGTCAGAGTTGCATCATAGAGTGACAGTGGGGAAAGATTTTTAATGCAGATTTCTTGCTCCATCCTAGCTACTGAATCAGTTTTTTGAGGGGGTCCAGGTAGGAATTTATAACAAATTCCTGAGGTGAATCCTGTGTCCACTGACATAGGAGTACTACACTGTAGAAACAGATGCACATGAAAATATTTCTTTGCAAGGACTTCCTGGTTGTATCTCCTGGAACTCGAGTCTTCTGTGGATCACAGGCAGCCATGGCATCTCCAGAATAGGGGGCACTGTACTGTCCCCTCACAAAGAGCACAGGCACAAAGGCAGACTTGCTCTCTCTCTATAAACCAGATTCACTGGGCCAAGCCCTTAACCCTTTACCTTAAAAAACAAAACACAAGATAAACCCAGATCCCTTGAAGTTGTATGTTTGATTCTATCCTTAAGATTTACTCATTAAATTGCTATGCAATATTTGACAGATTTCATTCACAGACTACTTAAGCAGAGCAAATCCTTTTTAAAAATTCAAACAGTAAAACTGTTTGCCATTTGCCTAAAACTAAGACTTCCTTTTAGCAGCAAGCTTAGCAGGAAAATATTTTGAATGTAAAATCAGCTTGAGTCAGCTGATAGTATTATGAGTTTCAAATTTGAACAAGTCTATTGGGAGATAATTTCTATTTTTGAGAAGTTTGTCATTGAATAAGAATACAGAACACACAAAAGAGAAAGGTATGTTATAATTAAGTAAAAAACAGAAGGATGACAACTCAGTTTGATACAGAGGATACAAGTGAACAATAACAACTCTAGGGCTCAAGGAATAAGATTTTTGACTATAGAGACATTGCATTAAAACACTGCTAGATTCCACATAAGAGAGATTCTAGCATTACAGCAATGGCAACCACTTAATAAGTGCTTACACATTAATCATTGTACACATACAAAGTCATATATAAACCCTGAGAGATTGGTATTATCCTATTTTTCAGTTAAGAACGAGGCTCTCAACTAATGTCTGCTTTTACAAACTGTGAAATGAGGGTTGAAACTCCCAAAATTTTTAGCAGGAGACTGCACATCAAAGCTAATCAACTGCTGTAAGGTGCCATTATCATTTGCACTAAGATAATGCTGATATAAAACCACCCATGTCACTTATTTAAATAAATTGCACATTGGGTGTTTTGGCATGGAATACTTTCTCGAGATGAAATTCTTGCCTTAGAAACCTGATGACCTTAAAACAAAAAACAAACCAGTATGATGAACTGAAAGTGGAAAAAAGAAATCAGGCATCTGGACTTTGATTCAAGTGGGCAGTGTATTCCACATTCCAGGCCATTTCAAAAAGCCCTGTGCTTTGGCCAAACCCGATTGCTGGAATCTCCATGTCTTTTTATTTCACAGTTATTTACACTTCAGCTCTACCTGTAGTGTGGCCACAAATTCATAAGCACTTTTTCTATTTTTTCGACAACATTATGTGATACTTGACAAGTTTTGAATAAATAATTTTAAACTAAGTTTAACAACATGGGAACTAAAAGGCACACATTTTTGGCTGATTAAACCTTATATAAACAAAATACTTGAAGTGGCAAAATTTTTCCCAAGAAGCACATTTTATCAACAGATTTATGATATTGTAGGTCTAAGAGAAATGTCTCAGAGAAAATACTGATTTTTACATAGGAAATAAACACAGGATGCTATTTTAAAATTACATAGAGGACAATAAAGTTTAAAATAAGTATAGAACAAATCAAACTTTAAATAAAGGGCTTGGAGATCAAGTTAAGGAAATTTTATAAGCACTAGAACATAAAGAGATGAAAAATGAGAGAAAATAAGGAAATTGGATTATTTCAGGGAATACAATACCTAACTAGTAAGTTCTAGAAGAGAGATGAGGGGAAATGGAGGGTAGAAAGTTATCCTAGAAGTGATGTAAGTAATATCCCCAACTGAAATACATGGGTTTCCAGATTAAAAAGGTCTAATGTACACCCAGCAAAACGGGGGTGTTGGTGCTTGAGGGGTAGTGGAGACCATTCAAAGCACACAAGTTGCAAAATTGCAGAGTACTGGGATAAAGACACGATCTCAAAAGTTTCTGAGAAGAAAATAGGTCTTATGCAAAGGATCCAGCATCAGTAACATTTGACTTCTTAGCATTGGAAGTTAGAAAACAATGAAACAATACCTTCAGAAGTCTTCATTTTATCCTAAACTTCATGTCTAGCTAAACAACAGTATCAGAGTTAAAACAAGGGTATTTCAAGACATGTAAACACTCAGAAATATCTTCCTTAAGCTTTTCTCAAGATGTATTTCTCAAGAAGTGCCACAAAGTCAGGGAGTAAACAAGTAAGGCATAAGATGTAGGTTATTCAACATAGGAGAGAAGTAAAAGATGATGGTGTGGAATTCCAGGAAATGTTGCCATAAACTAATACATGGAACAGATAGATGACTTCAGTATTTGATCATTTTTAAAAACGGTCAGTCTAGAAATATGCATTTAATTAACAGAAGACATAGCTAAAATAATTGAAAATGGGAGAATCAGCTAAGATGGTGACAAAGGAGACTCCTGAGCTCCCCTCCTCCCACAGACACATCAACTGTGTACAGCTGCACATAGAGCTATTCCTAATGAAAGATACCCAGGAACTACCCGAGGACTCCTACATGTGGGCACATGAGAGAACACCCATATCGAAATGGGTAGGAAAGCCTGAGACACAATCTCCATAACCTTGCCCCTAGCACAGTGCCGTACAATCAGGAGCAAGCTCCCAGCTAGCAGCTTTTCCCTGAAGAGCAGAGTTTGGACCCCACATCTACCACCCCAACTTTTAAGGCTCCCACATGAGAGGGCTCCTAAATACCTAGCTCTGGAAGCCAGTGAGGATTGTGTCGAAACTTTTAAGAATAAAGCAGTTATTCAAAAGTGCATGAGCATGAGCCACAACTATCCTGGGTGATCAGTGCAGAGGGACCGTTTCCCAGTCTTTCCCTGAAAGACACCCGTAAATGTTAAGCACTACTGCCTGAGGACCAAGTTTCTAATTTAGCAAGCATCTAGAGCCTCGCTATGATCCTCCATGGAGACTGGAAGATGATGGATACCTCTCCAGCCAGCTCCAAGTCACTAGTATCTCCCTGCAAGGAGGTTGTACATATGTCTGCACCCAATCTTTTACAGCTTCTACCCAAGGGATGGGTCATGTGGCCCTGATAGCCAATGGGGCTTGCATTCACAAGTACCACAGGACTGTAGCAGAGAAGCAGTGCTTACCAGGCTCAGCACAGAGGGAACAGGCAAAAATGCCCATCTCTCACTCTTTCCCTGAAAAGGGCTCATAAGGGGTGCATACTTTAAACACTGCTGCCTGAAGGTGAGGCTTCTAACTTGAGCACCTATCTAGTGGCTGGCTGCAAGTCTTCCCCGAGACTGGGAAGCCAGCAGACACCTTTCCTGCCCTCTCTCTCTCCAGCCTGCTCCAACAATAAAACCAAGTCACTCTATCTCCCTGGACGGAATCTGTACAAAAGTCTGGCACCCCAGCTTTTGTAGCTGCTGCCCATGTGATGAGCCCCCAGATTACCTGGCTCTGAGAGCCAATGGGGCTTGCATTCCTGAGTCCCACAGTACTATAGCAAATGAAGCAGTTTTTAAAAGGTGCAAGAGCATCCCTTTCTTCCTCCCATGGCTATATCCTCGGTCCAATACAGAGGAAACAGGCTAGATGCCCATCTCTCAGTTTCTCCCAGGAAGGTGCTTAACTACATAATTTCCCAGCTGCTACCTGAGGGTCCAGTTTATAACCAGCCTGGCATCTACTGTGTTTCCCCCAAAATAAGACCTAGCGGGACAATCAGCTCTAATGTGTCTTTTGGAGCAAAAACTAATATAAGACCCAGTCTATTATTATATATCACATGTCATATATCATATCATGTCATATCATATCATATCTCATCATATCATATCATACCATATATATTGTGGACCTGGTCTTACAGTAAAATAAGACTGGGTCTTATTAATTTTTGATCCAAAAGACGCATTAGAGCTGATTGTCTGGCTAGGTCTTATTTTCAGCAAAACACGGTAGGTGCTGACTGCAATTCTCACCTTTGGGACATTGACGGGTTTGGGCACACTCAATTACTGCAAGCCACTAAGAATAAGGAAGGTAGCTTGGACAATCTCAGAGGTTTGACAGACAAGGAGGCATTTGGGCTGGGCTGATCAAAGAGGTTCATTTCTTATACAAGACCATTCTATTGAGATTGGGAGAGATGGCTGTTTTATCTAATATTTAGAAACCAACAAAAAGAGTCAAAGAAAATGAAGAAACAGGAATATGTTCCAAATATAAGAAAAAGAAAAATCTCCAGAAACAAAATGAAATGAACACAAGTGATTTACCAGATAGAGAGTTCAAAATAACAGTCATAAAGATGTTCAACAAGGCCAGGAGAACAATGCATGAACAAATTTAGAATCTCAGCAGAGATAGAAAATATTAAAACGTGTAAAACAAAAAACACATAGCTGAAGAATACAATAACAACTGAAAAATCCATTGGAGGATTTAACATCATACTAAATCGAGTGGAAGAAAGGATCAGCAAACTTGAAGACAAGACAGTAGAATTCATCCAGAGGAACAAACAAACAAAAATGAAAAAGAGTGAAGATAGCTTAAGGGACATATGTGACACCATCAAGCAGAAAAAGATATGTATTATAGAGGTTCCAGAAGGAAAGGAGAGAAAGTGCAGAAAGCTTATTAAAAAAACGTAATGGTTGAAAACTTCCTTTACCTGGTAATAGAAACAGACATTCAGATCCAGGAAGTCCAGAGTTCCAAATTAAAATAATCCAAAGAGATCCACACTGAGACACATTATAATTAAATTATCAAAAGTTAAAGACAAGGGAATCTTAAAAGCAGGAAGAGTAGAAAAGCTGTTACAAGGGATTTCCCATAAAACTATTAGCAGATTTTTTAGCAGAAGCTTTCAGGCCAGAATGGAGTGGCATGACATATTCAAAGTGCTGAAACAAAACAAAACAAACAAAAAAACTACCCAGCAAAGTTGTCTTTCAGAACTGAAAGAGAGATAACGAGTTTACCAGACAAACAAAAGTTGGCAGAGTTCATCACCATCACTACACAAGCCTTACAATAAATGTTAAAGAGAGTTCTTCAAGCTGTAACTAAAGGATGCCAAATAAGTTACAGGAAAACACATGAAAGTATAAAACTCATTGGGCAAAAGTAAATATATAGTTCATTTCAGAATACTCTACTGTTGTAATCATGGTGGGTAAATCACTTATAACTATTATGAAGATTTAAAAAGTATTAAAAATAATTGTATGATAATTATTTGTTAATGGATACACGATGTAAAAAGATTTAAATTGTGCCATCAAAAACAAAATGTGTAAGAGTAAAAATGTAGAGCTTTTGTATGCATTTGAAGTTAAGTTATTATAAGCTTAAAGTAGACTGTTATAAATAGAAGATGTTTTATGTAAGCCTTATGGTAACACAAAGTAACAACATATAATAGATATACAAAATAAAAAGAATCAAAGCATACCACTACAGAAAATCATCAAATCACAAAGGAAGGGAGCAGAAGGAAGAAAGGAACAAAATAATTACAAAACAACCAGAAAACAATGAAGAAAATAGCAATAGTAAATCCATACCTATCAATAATTACTTTAAATATATATGGACTAAATTCTCTAATCAAAACACATAGAGTGGTTTAATGGACAAAAACAACAAGACCCAAGAGTATGTTGCCTATAAGAGACTCACTTCAGCTTTAAATACACCCAGACTAAAAGTGAAAGAACGGAAAAAGATATTTTATGCAAATGGAAACCAAAGAAAGCAAGGGTGCCTATACTTAATAGACAAAATAGATTTTAAGCCAAATACTGTAACAAGAGACAAGATGGTCATTGTATAATGACAAGTCACTTCAAGAGGACGTAGCATTTGTAAATATTTATGAACCCATTAGGAGCACCTTAATATACAAAGCAAATATTAGCAGATCTGAAGGGAAAAATAAGAATACAATAAGGGTAGGGGATTTCAATACCCCACTTTCAACAATGGACAGATGATCCAGACAGAAAATCAATAAGGAAACAAAAAACTTAATCTACACATTATATCAGATGGACCTAACAGACATAGAGAACATTGTATCTGACAGCAACAGAATGTACATTGTTCTCAGGCACACATGATCTTCAGGAGAGATCATATGTTAGGCCACAAAATAAAACAAGTTTTAATAAATCTAAGAAAATTGAAATCATATCAAGCATCTTCTCTGACCTTAATGGTATGCAAGTAGAAATCAATTACAAGGAGAAAACTGGAAAATTCACAAATATGTGATTAAAAAACATATTACTGAACAGTTAATGAGGCAAAGAAGAAATCAAAAGAGTAATCAAAAATATCTTCAGACAAATTAAAATGAAAATACAACATACTAAAATTTATGGGATGCAGCAAAAGCAATTCCAAGAGGAAAGTTTAGAAATGAATGCCTATATTAAGAAAAAGAAAAAGCTTTCAAATATCTAATTTTACAGCTCAAAGAACTGGAAAAAGAAGAACAAACTAAGCCCAAACTTAGGAGAAGGAAGGAAATAACAATGATCAGAGAAGAAATAAATGAAAAACAATTAAGATCAATGAAACTAAGAGCTGATTTTTTTGAAAAGATAAACAAAATTGACAAACCTTTGCTAGAATAAGAAAAAAGAGAGAAGACCCAAATAAATAAAATCAGAAACGAAAGAGGAGACATTACAACTGATATCATCGAAATATAAAGGATTGTAAGAGACTACTATGAACAATTACACTCCAACAAATTGGATAACATAGAAAAAAGGGAAAATTCCTAGAAACACAAAACCTACCAAGACTGAATCAGAAAGAAATACCAATGTGAACACCAATTACTAGTAAGGAGATTGAATCAGTAATCAAAAAACTTCCAACAAACAAAATCTCAGGACTAGATGGTTTCACTGGTGAATTCTACCAAACATTTAAAGAAGAGTTAATGTCAATTCTTCTCAAAGTCTTCCAACAAATTGAAGGGTAGGAGACATGCCCACACTCATTTTACAAGGCCAGCATTACCTTGTAACAAAGTCAGAGAAGGACATTACAAGAAAAGAAAATTACAAGTCAAGACCCTTGATAAAAATAGATGCAAAAATCCTCAATAAAATATTAGCAAACTGGGTTCAACAATATATTAAAAGGATCATACAACATAATCAAGTGGGAGTCACTGCAGGGATGCAAAGATGGTTTAACATCCACAAATCAATAAGTGTAATACACCAACTTAACAAAATGAGAGATAAAAATCATATGATTATTTACATGATTTCAATAGATACCAAAAAAGCAGTTGGAAAAATCCAACATACTTTCATGAGAAAAAGTATCAACAAAGTGGGTATAGAGGGAATGTACCTCAACATAATAAAGACTATATATGACAAGACCACAGCTAATAACATACTCAACAGTGATATGCTGAAAGGTTTTCCTCTAAGTACAGAAACAAGACAAGGATGCCCCCTTTCAACACTTTTGCTGGAAGTCCTAGCTGGAACAATTAGGAAAGAAAAAGAAATAAAAGGCATCTAAATTGGAAAGGAAGAAGTAAAATTGTCTGATGACATGGTATGATATATAAGAAACCCTAAAGACTCAACCAAAAAACTGTTAGAACTAATATACAAATTCAGCAAAGTTGCAGGATACAAAAATCAATACACAAAAATCAGTTATGTTTTATACACCAACAATGAACTATCAGAAAGAGAAATTCAGAAAATCCCATTTACAATAGCATCATAAAAATAAAATACTTAGGAATAAATTTATTCAAGGAGAAAGATCTGTACACTACTATAAAATATTGATGAAAGAAATTGAAGACACAAATAAATAGAAGTATATTTCATGTTCATGGCTTAGAAGAATTAATATTGTTAAAATATCCCTACTACCCAAAGCAATCTATAGATTCATTGCAATCTCTATCAAAATTTGAAAGTCATTTTTCAAAAAATAGAACATACATCCTAAAATTTATATAGAACCACCAAAGGTCCTGAATAGCCAAAGCACTCTTGAGAAAGAACAAAGCTAGAGGCATCATGCACCCTGATTTTAATCTATATTACAAAGCTATAATAGTAAAAAAAGTATGGTATTGGCATAAAAACAGATACATAAATCGATGGAACAGAATACCATATTTCCCCCAAAATAAGACCTAGCCAGACCATCAGTTCTAATGCGTCTTTTGGAGCAAAAATTAATATAAGACCTGGTCTTATTTTAATATAAGACCTGGTATAATATAATATACTATAAAATACTATACTATACTATACTATACTATACTATACTATAATATAATATAATATAATATATACCAGGTCTTTATGATATGATATGATTATGATATGATACAATATAATACCAGGTCTTATATAATAAAGCTCAAAATGGATTAAAAACTTGGACATAAGATGTGAAACCATAAAACTCCTAGAAGAAAACATAGGCGTAATCTCTGGTCTTGGTGATGATATTTTTTGGATTTGACACCAAAAACAAAGACAATAAAAGCAAAAGTAAACAAGTAGGACTGCATTACACTAAAAGCTCTGCACAGCAAAGGAAACCATCAACAAAATGAAAAGGCAACATATAGAATGAGAGAAAACATTTGCAAACTATGTATGCAATCAAGGGTTAATATCCAGAATACATAAGGAACTCATACAACTCAATAGTAAAAAAGCAAATAACCAAATTAAAAAAAAAGGGTAAATCACCTGAATAGACATTTTTCCAAAGAAGACATATAGATGGCCAACACGTACATGAAAAGATGCTCAACATTACTAATCATGAGGACAATACAAATCAAAATCACAAAAAGCTATTACTTCACATCTGTTAGGATATCCGATCTATTAACAGAAAGACGAGATAACCAATGGTGAGGATGTGGAGGAAAGTGAACCCTTATGCACTGTTGGTGGGATGTAACTGGTACAGCCACCCTGGAAACAATATGGATCCAGCAATTCCACTTCTAGGTAAATATCCAAAGGAAATGAAATCATTACCTCTAAGAGATATTTGTATTCCCATGTTCATAGCAGCATTATTCACACTGGCCAAGATATGGAAACAATCTAAGTATCCATCGATGAATGAATGGAAAAAGAAATGTGACATATGTATATACCATGTTTCCCTGAAAATAAGACCTAGCCAGATAATCAGCTCTAATACGTCTTTTGGAGTAAAATTTAATATAAGACCTGGTCTTATTTTACTATAAATACAAGATCGGGTCATAATATAATAACTGGTTATATTATATTATATTATATTATATTATATTATATTATACCCAGTCTTATATAAGATACGATATGATATGATACGATACTGGGTCTTATATAAGACCAGGTCTTATATTAATTTTTGTTCCAAAGTTTCATTAGAGCTGATTGTCCAGCTAGGTCTTATTTTCGGGGAAACACAGTAATGGAATATCATTCACCCTTGAAAATTAAGGGAATCCTACATTTGCAATAACATGGATTGAACCTCGAGGGCATTATACTAAGTGGAAAAGTGAAATATGGCAGAGAAAGACAAATACTGCATGGTATCCCTTATATGTGGAATCTAAAAAAAAAAAAAAAAAGTTGAACTCACAGAAACAGTAGAAAACCTGGGGTTGGTGGATGAAATAAATAGGAAGAGGTTGGTAAAAAGGTCCAAACTTTCAGCTATAAGATGAGTATAGTTTATTATAAGAAGGTATGAGTATCTAATGTGTAACATCATGACTATAGTTGATAACGTATTGTATAATTGAAATGTGCTACGAGAGTAGAATTTAATGTTGTCAGCCTCCCTCCCCCGAAAGGTACGTATATGAGGTGATGGATGTGCTGATTAACTTGATGGGTGGGAGGAAGCCTTTCATAATGTGTACATGTATCAAGTTGTCATGTTGTACACTTTAACTATCTTACAAATTTGTCAATTATACCTTAATAAAGTTGAAAAACAAATAATTAAAAATACTTGCTTCTGGGAAACAGAATTTATTCATATGAATGAGCTGCTTCGTAGCATTTGAATTTTAAAACCATGTGCATGTATTTCTGATGAAAATGAAAATGAAAAAGCCATTTATAAGACCTACTTCATTGAAATGAATTACAGTGCAGTCCCGATGACAATGGTAGTGAAGCTCTTGAGTCTCCTAGAGGACAAGCCAAGTAAGTACACTACTGGCAGAATGCCATGCCTGGTTCTGCCTGGGTAGGTATCCATCCAAACAAAAGGAACCTCCCAAGCCTCCCTGCCAGCATGATTTCTGGAGCCAGAAAGACTTGGGTTCATAGCTACACTACTGTGTGACTTTCAGGTAAGTTATTTGACCTCTATAAGCACCAATTTTCTCATATGTAAAAACGAGGATCATAATGTTATTTGTAATTATAACCGATAAGGGTATACAAATATCTGTGAGTTTTTTGGTGAGGATTAAATGAGATAATACATGTAAAAGCAAGGGGCCTGGCACATAGTGATTATAAATATCCTCTAGTATTATATTTATTATGTTTATTTATATTTATATCTATTATATAAATATATCTATTATAAATATATTATTATAATTATATATAATATAATTATATATAATATATCTATTATATAGATATAAATATACCTATATAAATATATCTATTATATAAATATATCTATTATATTTATATCTATATTTAGAAGGTGCTTCTAGTATTGAGGAATTTGACCAATACTGCCACGGAAACGCTCAAGAAGAATCTATAATATAAATATATCTATTAAATATATCTATTATAAATATATATAATATATAATGATATATATATAATATACATATATTTAATATATAATATATTATATATTATATATTTATTATATAGATATAAATATATATTATATAAATATATCTATTATATTTATATGTATATTTAAAAGGTGCTTCTAGTATTGGGGAATTTGACCAATACTGCCATGGGAACTCTCAAGAAGAATTCCTCTATGTCCACATACTGTTGTAGTTATACAGGTTATAATAAATGCATAGCTAATGGATTATGGGGAAGAATAAAAATTTAGCAGGTGAAGCTTTCTGCCTGCCATCAACATAGCTGCATAGGCTGAAAACAAAAAGTTCTAAGATTTCTCTGAAGAGTCTAGAAAGCTCTAAATTATCCCAGAGGAATTATTATCCCAGAGGGATAACAAAGAAGAGGGTAGAGTTTGAGAGCAACTGTGAAAATCAGCATAAGCATTAAATATCAACTTATAGAAAAAGTAGGGTTTCAAATAGTGGGATCTGTGTTTCATGGGTCACGCTGTGAGAGATAGGGAAGCTCCAAGCTGGAGGATGTAGCCTGAGACAATTCTTCAGGTGTGGTTAGGGCACACACTTCTGTCATCTCCTGCCTTCCCTTCCTTTATTCCTCTCTATAACCATTTCCCTCCATTTTTGTCCATAATATAGAGCTGAATTATAATCTTCGTTACCTAATGAACTTTTAATACACTCCCATTTACTTAAAAACCGTGTTTTAACTCTAACAGTAGCCTCATAAAACCTCAAGCAACCTTGTTTTTATGTAGAAAGTCCATCCTGTAGCTGTCTGTTTGAATTGTTTGGTTAGCTAATTTTACCCCTAGTGTAGTCTTGAAATATTTGAGCCTCGTTCAGGTAGAGTTTCAGTCAGGGGGAGAGAAATGGAAAAGGGGAATAAGAGAAAAAGGGTATGGGGCACTCAGACAGGGAAAGAGAAACCCAATCAATCAGTTCTCCAACGACACTGCAAAATTAGGGTAAGCATTTCTGGATTCCTGCCACATGCAGATACTGTGCTGACCTGGGAATACAGATAAGGAGCAAAGGGCAGAGCTGCAGGGACTTAGAGGACAAAATACGTCCTGGGACAGAAGGGAGAGGAGCAGGGCATCAGCAGGCATCAGGCAGCGTCAACCAGCTGCCTAGTACGTCCTTAGGGACATGTCTTGTGTCTCCCATTTCTGTGGGGTACACAAATTTCAGTTCTGAGCTGCATTCTTAATTCTAAAGTGTTGCTGTGAGTTTCTGGCAACCCTTCTCCTAGGCGTTACATAATTCTAAGTGAAAAGTAATGAAAATAATATGGTGATGTGAAAAGAAGAATCGCTCTCTTTGTTCTTTTTGTAAAATTAAATTTATTGGGGTGACATTGGTTGGTAAAATAATGTAGGTTTTAAGTGTACAATTCTATAATACATCATCTATGTCTCACATTGTCACCACCCAGAGTCAGTGTTCCTTCCATCACCATATTTTGGACCCCCTTTACCCTCATCTACCACCCTCCCCCCCCCCCACCTAGGGTAAGCATTTAGGTAACCACTAAACTGTTGTCAGTATCTATGAGTTTTAGTTTCTTTGTTTGTCTTCATCATTCGTTGCTTTCAGTTTTATATCCCACACATGAGTGAAGTCTTTCTTTATAGACTAGTGGAGTTCTGTGCTCCTTGCTGTACTTTTGCCAGAAGAAAAGTTGCAAAACCGAGCAATCCATTATATTTCTTCCTTCTTTAATGAGGAAGCAATTGTTTTGCTGCCCACACCTACAACAACTAAATACCATGCCTAAGGCTCTGGCAGTTTACTCCTTTCTACAACGCCTATGAGAAGAGATGTTGAAAAGCTACTACAAAATCTGCAGAAACCAGAATTTCACAAAAACACCACAAATAAAGATATAATGGCTATTCCACATGCCTGCTTCATTCAGCCAGATTCAGTTTGTAAGAAGTTGCTGCCTCTATTCCCATTTACTTTTAGTGCCAATATTTTATTAAATCAAACAACACAAACAATAGTCCCAAACTGTATGCGGTCAGCTATAGGAAACTCGGGTAGATGTTCGTCTTAGAGGAAGAACTGTTCTCCAGAACCCTCCTAAGCGGGAGAGGACAATAGAAGTACTTGAGCAGGTTAAGTGAACTTGATTTGTCTTAATTACCCGTCAGAGTACATTTTCCACAGGAAATTGCTGGGCCACATGTAAGTCTGGCACATACAGTGGATTCTTCAGTTTTTTTAGTCAGTGAGAAGAGACATGGGCTCATTTGAAGAGAAGAGTGAGATTAAAGGGCTTTTTAAAAAAGCTAGTGTATAGTGATTGTGTGTGTCCATCCATATGTATTGCCAAACCAGTTCATCTGGAAGAACAATGGCTTATCAAAATGTGTATTAAAAACAAATAAGTCAGACAGAAAAAGTCAAGAACCATATGATTTCACTGATATGTGGGATATAAAACTGAGAGCAACAAAGGAACAAGACAAATAAAGAAACAAAAACTCATGGACATAGACAATACAGTTTAGTGGTTACCAGAGGGTAAGGGGGTTGAGGGGTGGTAGATGAGAGTAAAGGGGATCCAATATATGGTGATGGAAAGAGAACTGACTCTGGGTGGTGAGCACACAATATGATACACAGATGATGTCTTACAGAATTGTACACTTGAAACCTATGTAACTTTACTAACCATTGTCATCCCCATAAACTTTAATTAAAAACAAAACAAAACTGAAACAGTTTGTCTGAAAACAAATTGCAGACCATACACATAGATTCAAAGAAAAATGGTTTATCAGGACAATTCTACTTGCTATAAGACTGACCTAGGTTTTGATTTTATTTTCAGTTCCCATTTTCCCACTGATACTGTGCATGGCTTCAGATATAAGAATATATCATTTTAGAGCTTGGAGCGACTTCGAGATCAGTTACCACACTTCCCGTCCCTTTAAGCAGCGGTGCAGGACTTATTGTTTAAGTCATGTACTTTATCAGTTCTTCCTTCACAGAACTGAAAGTAATCATAGTGGTCTTTGCAAACAAAGCGATTGGCTCCAGAAAGGAGAGGTCCTTATTATTTTTCTTTTAGTTCAACGAAAGCCACATGTTGAGATTTCATGGGAAAAATTAAGTGGAAAATAAACATTGGGGCATGGGCTCGTTGGGTACTGATACAAACATCTCTATATTTTCTTTGTAGTTTAGGGGTGGGGGTGAGTGAGGGAGCCTGTAAAGACAGAGATGATGGAGTTGTGCCACAACAGTTTGCCTCTGTTGGTAGAGCGCTTCTGCGTCACGTGACTAAGACAGTGATGGCTCCCCACAAACAGTCCTTCTTCCTTGTGCCCATATACGACCACAGCTTACCACAGCTGCAAGCAGCCATTGGCAAGGCTGGGGTGTTTCCCACCGTGCCCCCTCTGGAGTTGCACCTCAGTGCCCCAGAGAAGCCATGCAGCTCCGCTCTCTATAGACAGAAACATCTCATGCCAGGTGTGTTGCTGCACCCTCCCAGCAGCAAAACAGCGGGTGGAAGGCCCCTTCCTGTGGGCTATTTGTCAGCTTTCTGTAAAGTACATAAAAACCCGGCTCAGTCATAACAACAGGCAGAGAGAGAGGTGAGCATACACTGTGAGAAGGAAAAGGTAGCATAGCCACAGTCTTTTCGGTTCTAGAATAGTCTGTGAACATTTGTAATTTTGCACTAATAAAGATCTATTGTCTCTGCCGTGATTCTCCTGAGTGAAATGGTCTAACACCAAGCTCTGTACTCCACCCTGGTCCACGTGCAATGATCAGCGAATCATTATCCCCTGTTTCAGATCTCATGTTTGTTTTCAGTCAGGACAAATGGTGGAAAAACACTCAAAATAAATTATTGACATATGTCTCCTGGAACTGGAATGCAGCTATGGTAATTCTTTCAGCAGTTATTTTCTTCCAGCTTTTCAAATAGGGAATTCCAGAACCTACGGGGAAGGGGGAGGATTTTCACAGCTATAATTCAAAGTTTGCCTATTTGGGGAATTCAGTATTACTGTATATTTTGGTTTAAAAATTTCCCAAGCACTGAAATGTGACCAAAGTCATTCTTTATAGCTAATAAAAACCACCTGGTGGCTGCGTCCTGTACACACTCTTTCTTCGTTTTACAGTGTCTTTTCTTAGCATTAATCTTGGACCATGGTTGGGGCAGAAAAGATACAATGGAAAGAAACCTTGCCTTAACAATGTGATAGAGTATGAAAAAAGCTTGTATTGAGAAAGCCAACACGTCTACATTTGGGGGACTCATAGTTTTATTATTCTGGCTGTAGCTTTGCTGTTGGTGGGAACTTTAAGGAGTACTTGTATTTCACCAAAGTCATGTGTACGTATCTGATTTGAAAGAACAATACTATGGATGTGCTTTTCTTACCAGCCTGTCTCCTTTCATCCTATCCTTTATTGTCAGGTTCCAGTCTCATGTGCTCCATGAGGCTTTCTCTCCTGATAAATTACAGAACTTGCATGGAAGTCCTACACTGGTATGTTCTTTGTGCTGCCTTATGTATGATGCTCTCCAGTTGTTTCATGGGTGTTAGTTTTGTTTTACTAGGTACTTGCAGGCTTCAGAAATCTCAAATTAAATAACTCAACTTCACTTTATTCTTCCTTAAATCATTAAATTACTTTGACTAATAGAAGTTTCAACAAATAATTTTAATATTTCAGCTCCAAACAATGTTGTCCATGCAACAAATGAGTCTTTATTATATTTGTTAAGATAGCACAGAATGCATTCTCAGGCTCACTGGAGGCTGGGATCTACTAAGCTACTCGATCACCACAAAGTTTCGTGTACTGTAGACAAAATAATTTTCATTAGATCACCTTGACATCTGCATGCATTATATTTGTCCCCAATGGGAAACTGTTCTTTCTTCAAATTACTGATGTACAACTTTTAAATCATGACCCATTAGGGATGATCAATATAATCCTGGTCAAATCATATATATGAACATTAATAATCTTTATATCCTATCGGATTTCATTCAATCATCAAACTAAAAATAACTAAATAAGACACCTGTAGATGTACTGAATGACCCCAAACTTATGCCAAGTAGTAAAACTCGGCATGGGGTTCTGATTTCAGGGATTCCTAAACTTAACATTGCTTGTTCCCAAAGGCAAATCCGGAAAGGGCTTCCTTTGGGCTTTGCTTATCTTGAGATGAGAATGGGCTGTAGGGGTCCTTCTTAGAAGGCCCACTGATGAAGGACAGAGAGATAAGCGAGTCACATACCATGAGGGCAGGATAAAGGTTGTCTTTCAGGCTGAGGCAAAATCCAGAAACAATCAGCATGAATCCTGTGACAGTTACAACTCATGACTTGATTGGTCCTGTGATTCCAGAATGAGACGTAGCTCAGCCCCAAGGAACTTTTCTCTTATGCACCTACTTGACCAATTGCATCAGATGCCAAAAGGGCACTTTTACATGACATTAACGAAAGGTCCCTTTTTTTTAAAAAAGATTTATTCTACCCCTTGCACAAGTGAAAATAGCCGGTTGCTCACTGCACACAACCATGCCATTTTGGCCCCTGCACTGAGGACACATGCTATTTTTTCTGACATTCCTCTTTCTCCTACCAGTCACCTAGTTAGCTCCTTCCTGTTAATCCTTCAAGCCTCAGCTCAAGTGTCAGTTTTCTTTGGGAAGTCTTTCCTAATTTCCCCAGATTTTGTGAAGTGCCACCCACTCTGGGTTCCCATCTCTCCATGTGCATTCTTCTACCAGGGCTCTCACCACTTTGAGTAGAACAACTGGTTATTAACTGCCTACCCCTCTAGCCTCCTCTCAAGAGCAGTCACCATGCTTATTCATGTTTGTAACCACAACAGCAAGCATTCGGCTGAGCACCTTGTTGACAGTCAATGTTAGCTGAATGGAAACACAAACAAACCATCTTTTACAAACAAATCAGGTTTAAAATGTCACCGGAATAACACTTCTACTTCTGATTATCATTGCTGATAGGTAAACTGTGAGATAGGAGGACAGCCTGATTCAGAAAAGGAACACAATGAAATTGGATGCCTTTCAATGTACTTTCTGTGTACTACACAACTCACTTTTTATTAAGTGGAATAAAAAGCAGGAAACTGAAGAGAGAAACCATCCAAGTCCTGTAAGCCCAAAGCCACCTATTAAAAAGTCAAAATTAAATGCCTTCTCTTTTACTTTTTCCTTGAAATATATTATGCTAAAAATAGGCTCTCTCCCTGTTAATCTTGTTAAGAAAACAGAACCAAGATCATCATTACTGAAATATATGCTTATTTTGGCTAACTTAAATCCTTTAAGAAAATTAGCAGTTACAAAACTTTCCATGTTACAGCTTAAAATAGAGAACTTGAGAGAAAAAAACAACAAAAAACACTTGTGGAAAAGGGTTATTTTTGCAGTACAGCACTACAGTTTATAAACAGCAAACCATCAAAATGAATTAGATCTTCCTTTTCCCCTGAAAAGAATAGAAGAGTCTCCCTACTGTCAGAGCCAAAATAGGCTCTTTCGGGTGTTGTAATCAGTACCCAATCCATTCAATCACATGATGACAGTGAAAGATACAGAAAGTAAAACTTAGGGGGAAAATATCTCTGATGCTGGAATTTCAGTTTTCACCGCTGTTGATCTTTTTCAACTCTGAGGAACTTTCAAGCTATGAAATATTCACTCTGGAAAAATTTCTGATTGTGTCCCTCTGAAAATGCTTCTCTGTTGCTTGGTGTACTATAACTTAAGATACCAGGTTGTTTTTGTTTGTTTGTTTGTTTTCTTTTTTACAGAAAGCATAGACAGTTTATCAAACAGTGTTTTAGAGTTTGAGGAAATAAATTGATTTCCCTCAGAGAGCAAAATTTAGTTGGAATGAATTTAGCATATTGGCTTTTTAAAGAAAATGGTTGGCTATATCCATTTGAGAATCTCCTTGATTTTTGTTTTGTTTTAGATGGCTAAATTTGATTTAGCCACGTAAAACCAAACCAAACCACACCAAAAAAATCATTACTACATATCTAGAAATGTAAAGGTCCTTATATTTCTTATAATAATAAAATGAACTGATAAAATATTGGGTATTTTAGATTTATAAAGGAATCACAAAACTATGCAGTAATATAAACAACCTTGTATCAATGTGTAATAATAGATACCAAGAAAAGTTGTTTATCATAGGCCAATGCTAATACTATTTGTTTCTTGTTTCAAAAATCTATTCTCATTTGTCTGTGATAAAAAGACCCCAAAACAAAGTATTACCGTGTCTGGGATTAGTCTCTAGTTATTTTAAGCATTAACTATTATAAACTGTCACCTATATTTATCGCATGGCTTTTATTTCCTTGCCCTCCCTTTTCCGGCATGCTGGCTAAATTCCTGTGTGCTTCAAATTCAGTTTACGTCATGCACACCATAGGTGTCTCTGGTCCACAGACTTTTCCTTCTCTAAATTTTGGTATTAGTATCAACATTTGGTACTAATGGCCTTCTGTTTTTCAATGTTCCCAGCTATACTGTCAGCTTACAAGACCATCTTGTTAGCTCTTGTATCCCCAGCAATAACTTGCATATTTGTAAAACATGACTGTAAAAGGATCTAGTGTTGTGTGTGGAAAGCCAAAGAGTGAAATGCACAGTCGGTCCTCCCTTAAGATACAGAGGGATGATGTCATTTCATTCCTCTGGTAGGACTTTTGCACTCTCAGAATTTACCTGTAATGGCACTTGGTGGCTTACCTTGTGTCTGGTTTTAGATTTTCTACTGTGGAGAAGGTTTGATTTGTAATTTGAATGGACTTGTTCTTCCCACTGAATGACCCATTTTCTCTGGATATAACTTCATATTCTGAAAAGTGAAAAAGCCAACAGATACTTGTCTTTATGTTCCCGCTGATTTAATTGTTCTTGAAGCTAGTAACATAATAAAAGTCACTGTCATAAAAACGAGCAACTCAGATTGCAGTTCTGATATTCTACATTGTACATCATGTATACATTACGTGTACATTTTACACATTAGCAGTTTCCAGATGGAGATGGTCAGCAGATGATGGAAGCCCCAAAGCATTTGGGGAGTTGCTCAATGACCATCTTGGCTTTCCCTTTACCAGAGCAAGGAAGGCCTGGTAACTGTGAAGACAAGTAACGCTCCTACGGTAGCTTTGGATACTGGTAACCTGTGATTTTGTTAGGTTAGTCAGTCTACTATTGTTGGAAAGCATTGTATGAGGAGTGGTGTTTGCACAGAAGCCATGTTTCCTGCTCTATGAGGCTTTACAATATAGCTCAGGAAAAGGCCACAAAATACATCATATTGTTGCAAAAATCTCTGAGTTTAAAACCACAGCAGCAAATAACAGTTAACCAAATCACTATTTTGATCTAGAGCATTATGGGATTTTTGTACCTTCTGCTTACATAAGTTACATAAGTTTTGTATGTACTGCTTCCATATTCCCCCTTGATAATTACCCTTGTATTTGTAAAGAGAAACTATGTCTTTAAAGCCTGCATGGAGATCTGCATAAATTTCACTTAAAGGCATGTTTCTGTGAACTAATCAAAAGAGACTTTCAGAATATAATTGACAAATTTGTTAATTGGTTTTCCCTGCTGGCAGTTGGAGTTTAGTTTAATGCATGTGACAAGATTACACAGAGGATTAACAAAAAATTCAAACAAAACCCAACTAACAAAGCACAACAAAAGCCTACTCAAAATCAGCTTCATCAATAAGAGGACATACACAAGAGGTGGGCATCAGGGAAAGTGCAAAGGCTGTAAAGGAGCTGGCAAGTTCCTAGGGATTTCTGCTGTCAGCACTGAGACCAAAGGTAGAAGGTGGATACTAGAAGCAAACCTGAAACTATCGAATAACTCAGGAGACTTATAATCACCAATTGTAATTTGGGAAGGATTTTTAAAGCTATATTTAAAAAAAAAAAAAACAACACCAAAAGGAACATGACTGTTTCTGAATAATTTTTGATGACTATCCTTCCGAAAATTCAAAATTAAACTGGAAGGCAAAGGCCATTGTATCTGATACATCAGTACAGCTATTAAAGGACTAATGGCTGGTATTTAGTATTTCTTCCTCACCATTTTTATGTTTTTGTTTTGTTGTGTCCTAACTCTTTTTGTTCCCACTTCAGTTGGCTTTCTATTCCAACAGAGAGTAGAGAGGGAAAGGGGGGAGGATCCTGAATTCAATACGTCCATTTTATATCTTTTCCTCAGTTGTGAAGCGATATATACTAGAAAAAGACAGGACTAATTAAAATAGAAGTAAAATTTATTGTTAACAAAGTGGGAACTGTGTGGCTTGATGGAAAGAGACACACCAAGCCACTTGCCTCTATCTCAGTTGCAGTTTTCCCATCAATAATATCTCTTCAATAGTGTTGCTTGTGGAAATTAAATTAGGATTCTATGGCACATGCTTAGTAGTATTTTGTATGTATTTTACTCAACAAGTGTATCTATAATTATTGTTGCTTTTATTATCCTTGTGATATATTTTGAAAATAAGGTCACACAAATTTGAACGATTCCAATTGCAAAGATTCAAGTGCTGCTTAGCCACCAAAAGAACAACTTATATTACACTCCATTGGGTAATGCATGAAAACTACCACCTTCAAAAAGCATCTTTGCTTGGGATATTTCTCATCAACTGTGTGATTTTTTAATATTGCCCCAGTCCTTTAGTGCTTGAAACTCTTATTGTGCATCTTCTTTAATTTTCTTTTGACTCAAGTTTTAGAGGTTGATATAATACTATTTTTGTCCTAAAACAGTATTTCTCAAAATGGATCTAGAAGCTACCTTCACAATTAAAAAGGTATTTAGAATTTCTCTCAGAATTCAAACTTTTTGAATGAATATTTTTGGGCTTTGTAAATATATCTTTTATTTATAATGTTTTAAAGTGATAATAGCTTTTTCATAAGTCCACCATTATAAAAGTGGAATATTAACTTTGGAATGAATGTTTGGAGACACATTCTGAATATATTTCAGAAGGCAAAGGTAGCGTCTTATATATATATATCCATATTTCTTCTTTTGAAATATAGGATTTGTTTATAATTTCATTCACAGTAAAGATATAAGGAAATCTATAAAGAACTAAAACTTAAATAATTGGTCTTTCCGCCCCCCCCCCCCAAGAAGGTTTTATTGCCCTAGTCTGAGATAATTCACTGAACAGAAAAAAAGTTATGAAGATTTGGAACATCACAGTCTGATCAACAGAGCATGAAAATAGTAATGGTGATCTATTTTTAACTGTCCTGCTATTGCTACTACTGACTAACATTAACTTAACAGCTAATTTATGCTGCACATTCCAAATCTCTGTTCAATTTTATCTTTATGATAAATTGATAACAATGGGTACTATTGCAAATAAGGAAACTAAAGTTCAAAGAGACTAATTATATGAGTATACCCAAGTTGCATATCTAGAACACAGCCAGTCTGGGATTTAAATCTGTGTCAGTACACTCTTGGCATATCACAAAGCAACACCTTATAACTAACTTTAAGTTGTCCAAGGACCCAGGCTGTGGCCAATTTCTTAGGTGTACCTATTTCTACCTTAGTATAGAAGGGACGTGTAGAAGCAACTGAATTTGTATGTATTTACTAGAGGTGAATACATGCCTGTCAGTTTAAAGGTCGATTATTGACACAAGATAACTCATGGAATAAAGAATGTATTCCACTCTCTGTTATCTTTCTCCACCCTCTCTTATAAAACCATTTTCAGTGGCATGCGAATTAATCTCTGTGTTATCTGAGCTGCTGATTTATAAAAGATTGCATTTAAAATCAGGTAGTATTAATGAACAATTTAAAAATAAACAGAAATGGAAAAAATAGAATAGACTATAAGGGCATATGGTCTAACATTTAAGTACAAACTAGGTGAGTAATGGTTAAATATGGACTTATTTCTACTTAGAAAATATAGCTAAAGAGATGCGGTCCTAAGCCATGAAAATTGGTATTATAAATCCATGATCTTGTGAAAAATCTCAAGCAGTCCATTAACATTTGGTAACAATGTTACAAAAGTGATTGGTTGAATGGATAAAGTATACCATGTTCATGATTCTTTGAGATTATGAGTTTATATAATTTTTTTAAATGTTACATATTGAATCAGAAAGGAAAATCATTCTGCATTAAAAAAGTTAAATCAGATATAATTGACATACATGAGTGAATATGTATTAGATTATCAGGTTACTAGATATTAGGTTAACCAATTCCAACTGGACGTCTCATATCTTTAAGGCAAATGAAATTTTACAGTTCATTTGGTTTTTGTGAGAACTAAGCCTCAGACTATCACAGGAACTCCTAATTAGTGTAGTATATGAACTGAGAGTTTTGAACTTTTTAATACATGTAGATAATCAATACAAAGAGATTGATTGATTTTTAGATATTGATTTAGATTTTTAGATATTGGATATTTTTAGATACTAATTTCACGCCTACTGGCAAAAAGAAGCAGGGCGAGGCAAATCCCCAGGAACCATGGGCTGATTCGTTCTGAAAATAAAGGTAAACTTTGCGTGAGAAAAATAATTGATGAAATATGGTTTAAAAAAACCAGCTAAGCAAAAATAAGCTGCTTACACTGGAAGTTGCCAAGACCAGATGGTTCTGTCAGAGGAGACATAGCAGCTGTGTTCCCCTTTAGTCGGAGGAGACTTTTTAGGCAGACCCTCATCTCCCACTTGCCCCGTGTACTGCTCTCTACCTCTGACAGCTTTGTAGTGGGTCCCTCTATTGCCTGTCTGCTCACCCCAGGCACATGGCAGGGACCCCCATTACTCAGGCTACTTGCTATATATCCTCTGATTCACGTCATTAGTCTTTCCCCCTTTCCCGCTAGTGTAATTGCCCTGGTCACTATGGAGAATTAAACTCTCATGTAACAAAGTCAAAGAATGACTCAGGATTTCTTATTTTCACAGTCATTTTTAGAGGAATTGGGTGGGAAATAGCAGAGTCAAAATTTCCTGAGGTGAGCAGAAAATTGACCAGGGAGAGATTTTAAAACATGACCCCTAAAATGATTGAAATAACTTTTAGCCTACTTGAGAGTCCTAGGTCAATCTAGAAATTGGGTTGCTGAATGGAAAACTGGTTTAAATATCATCAGCAGTGGCAACTTCTCACATACCGTCTGTATTTTTTTGGTAATGAAAAGACTAGATGTATCTTCCCTTCATGAAAAATAAGTTCTAAGAGGAGATGAAAAGATGTAATTTAAAGAGGTCTCCTAAATTAACAGGTTGCGCTTAACCAGGACAAAGACCATGTTTTTCCCATCAGATGACACTTCTGACAAGAATGTGTCATCAGGGCAGCAGTACTCTGTTGGGACTTGCTCCTCCTGAAAGATTCCTCATCGGTCAGAGTTTGACTCAAAGTCCCACTGTCCCAATGCATTGCATTATCAAAGCTTCCCACCATAGTAACATCCTCTTACCAGTGACAGTGTCATTTAGTGGCTTCTCCCAGTCCAAGATGACAAATGAGGGACACCCTTCCACGGTGACCACAGTGAGGTTGGAAGGTGGGTTTTGCGGTGGACTGGTGGCATTCCCCTCTAAAGCCTCTTCTTTGGGGAACCGTTTGACGGAGTCCGTGATGGAGCAGGGCCTGTTGTCAGGCTTTTGGATGTATCGCACATGAGGACCTGAGAGAGAGAACACTCTGACATTTAGCATTTTTGAACTTGTAAAGAAGAGGGAGGTAAATTCTTAGATACAAGTATCTGTTTGAGAACTTTCGGTCTCATATTACAAGCAGATGGATGAAAGCAGGGATGTGGATGGTTCAGTCTACTGTCTCTGGAATACACAATAGGGACTTTTTTGTTGATTTACTTTCATAAGTAGGTATATGAGTTATGGCAATTAGGTTCGCAAACTTGTTGCAATGATGTTGCTAACCTTTTTTGATATCAGAGGGATTACTCATTATGAATTTGTACCAGCTGGACAAACAGTTAACCAAGTTTACTATTTGGAAGTGCTGAAAAGGCTGCGTGAAAAAAATGAGATGAAAACAACTGGAACTTTTCGCCAACAATGCATGGCTCTTGCATCACGACAATGCACCAGCTCACACGGCACTGTCTGTGAGGGAGTTTTTAGCCAGTAAACAAATAACTGTATTGGAACACCCTCCCTACTCACCTGATCTGGCCCCCACTGACTTCTTTTTTTATCTGAAGATAAAGGAAATATTGAAAGGAAGACATTTTGATGACATTCAGGACATCAAGGGTAATCGACAACAGCTCTGATGGCCATTCCAGGAAAAAAGTTCCAAAATTGCTTTGAAGGGTGGACTAGACACTGGCATCAGTGCATAGCTTCCCAAGGAGAGCACTTCGAAGGTGACCTTAGTGATACTCAGCAATGAGGTATGTAGCACTTTTTCTAGGATGAGTTCACAAACTTAAATGTCTGACCTCGTATCTTAGGCTAATATCCAAAAGTAATTTGTTCCCCCTGAGCATAGTTTAAACCTCATAATTTGTGGGGCATTGGAAAGAGTACTCAAAGGTCTTGCTTCAGTAGTGGGCAATAATTAGCCCTGCACTAAATACAGTTCTCATCTCTCCTAATAAATCTTAAAAGCTAGACTCAAAAGGATGAAGTAGTTTCAAGTAATTTAACTGCACCCCAGGACAAAATTCAAAACTATTTTAGGAACAAAAAACATATTCAACAGCCAAGAAGATGAAATTAACAGGGAAATATTACTCTAATGAGGAGAAAAGTAAATCATTTGAAACAACTTAGAACTTGCATAGATTTTAGCATCATTAGACAAAAAACAATAAAGCAGTTATCACTATAATCTATGTGGTCAAAAGTTAAGACATGAAAGATATAAAAAAGACCCAAATCAAATCTCTAGAGATGAAAACTAAAATGTGTAAGATATAAAGTACACTGGATAAAATTAACACAGGTATGATATTGCAAAACAAGATTGGTGAACTTAAAGACATTAATAAAAACTACCCAAAATACAAATGGCTATAAAAAAATAATTAAAAATATAAAGAGTATTAATGAGCTTTGGAACAACTCCAGGCAGTATAATATACATATAATTTTAGTATCTGAGTAGAAAAGGGGGCAAAAAAATTTTGAAGAAATAATGGCCAAAATTTTTTCAAATTTCATAAAAACCTCTGTATAACATAATAAATGACCCCACTTTAAAATGGAGTCAGAGCTGCGATCCCAGAGCAACTGGTTTGCATGGCTTATGCTTCAAACCTTTGGAACGTCAAAATGGTGCAAAATAACCTTTGGACTGGGCCTAAAGTAACATTGTGTCCCAAAGAACTCTGCAAGGATAACAAGAAAGCAGATAGTATGGCTGGCTACCAGTCTGATGACTATGGAACTGAAAATTAAAAACATTGTTTAGAATTAGTGTCACTATGTTAGCTTATGTGCACCTATAGAAATTCCATCTTTCTATTGATGTAAATGTTCCCTTTCCCTTTCTCATAAATACCCCTTTCCTTTGTCTCCTGTTCTGAACACTTTGGGTTTCTGCCTGAATCAGTGCTTCCCGAGTAGCTACCTTTTTTTTTTTTTTTTTTTTAATCTCAAATATATCCTTGTGCCTCTCATTTTGGCTTTTTATTTTTAGGTTAACACCCAAAACGCCACAAATTCAAAAGGCTCAAAGAAAAAGCTTCGATTTTTAAGCACAACAAACATGAAGAAACTATACCAATCATAATCAAGTTTCTCAAAACCAGGATAAAATCTTTAAAGGAGGCAGAGAAGAAAAGACACATACATTATATATAGAACAACAAAGATAAAAATCGTGGAAGATTTCTCTTTGGAAAGAATACAAGTGAGAAGGCAGTGCAGCAATGTCTTTAAATACTGATAGGAAAAAAAACTAGAATTCTATAACTAGTGAAAATATGTTTTTAAAAAAACAAAATATTTTTTAGACATTCAAAAGCTAAAAGGATTCATGACCAGGGGACCCACAAGGAAAATTAATAGGCAGAAGGAAAATGATAATTAATAGCCAGATAGAAATATGGATCCACACCAAGGGATAAAGAACAGTGGAAATAGTAAACACAGGTAAATATACATAATATTTTCTTTATTTAATTCTCTCTAAAAGATAATTTACTGTTTAAACAAAAATAATTGTTTTTGTTTATATAACATGTAAAAGTAGAATGCATAACAATAGCCCAAAGGCCCAGAAGAGCGAAAAGCTGCTATAGTACTAATGTACGTTTCTTGCGCTGTTTGTGAAGTTGTAGAATATCACCAGAAGGAAAGCTTGTGGTAAGTTAAAGATGTATACTATAAACTACAGAACAACCACTAAAATAACAAAACAAAGAGTTATAACTAATAAGACAACAAAAAAGATAAAAATGGAATCATAAAAATAATCTAAAAGAAGGCTGAAAAAAGAGGAAAAGAGTATAAATGGGAAAAATAGAAAACAAATAGCAAGATGATGATAGGTGAATAGCAGGAATGAGAGATGTGACTCACTACAGATTCTGCAGATATTAAAATGATAACAAGAAAATATTATGAACAATTTTATGCCAAAATATTGGAAAACTTAGATGAAGTGGATGAATAACTTGAAAGACAAAAAATCACCAAAGCTCACCAGGGGAGAAAAAAATATTCTGAATAGCTCTATACCTATTTTAAAAACTTAATTATACATAAAATCCTTTTTGTAAAAAGAAGGTGAGGCTCAGATGCCTCACTGGTAAATACTACTAAACATTTAGGGAAAAGAGATATCAATTCTATACTCTTCCAGGAAATTGAAGAGGAGAGTTCATCATTATTATGATACAAAAACTTAACCTAGACATTACAAGAAAATTACAGACCAATAGCCCTTATTGAATACAATTTCAAACAAATTATTAGAAAATTAAAGCCAACAATATATTAAAATGAAAATACATTATGACCAGATAGAATTTTTCCCTGGAATACAAAGTTAGTTTAAAACTCAAAAACAATTACTTCATGATATTAACAAATTGAAAAAGAAAAACCATATAATCATCTCAATAGAGACAGAAAAATCATTATACAGAATCTTGCATTCATTTTTGATAACAATTCTCACCAAAGAAGGAATAGAAGGGAACATTCTCAACCCAATAAAGGGCATCTATGACAAACCTACAGGTAACACCATACTTAATGGTGAAAGACTAAATGTTTTTCCCATATGATCAGAAACAAGGAAAGAATGTCTGTGCTCACTATTTCTATTTAATATTTTATTGGAGGCTCTAGTCAGTACAATAAGGAAAGAAAAACGCCACCCAAGTTGGAAAGGAAGAAGTAAAACTTTAATCTCAGATGACATAATTCTATATATAGAAATCCAAAGGATCTACAAAAAAGCTACTGAGCTTTTCTGAAGCTGCAGGATACGAAATCACTGTATAAAAATCAATTGTTTTTCTATATATTAGAAATGAACAATTGAAAATTGAAGTAAAAAATACTTTTATGATTTCATATAAACTGAAAACTAGAAAACATTGGTGAGGAAAATTGAAGACCTAAATAAATGGTGAGATATACAATGTTCATAGGTAGGAAGAGTCAATATTGTACAGCTGTCAATTTTTTCCAATTGATCTATAGATTCAACACCATTCTAATAAAAATCGAAGCAAGCAGGCTATTTTTTTTTAGACATTTATAAGTTGATTCTAAAATTCAGATAGAAATCCAAAGGACCCAGAATCACCAAAACAACTTTGAAAAATAAAAACAATGTTAGAGAATTAACACAACCTGATTACACCACTTATTATAAAACCAAGTAATCCAGACACTGGTATTTATATAAACGTAAGTAGATCAATGGAACAGAGTAGAGAACTCCCAGTCTCTCTCTCTCTCTCTCTCTCTCTCTCTCTCTCTCTCTCTCTCTCTCTCTCTCTCTCTCTCTCCCACACACACACACACATTTGATTTTTGACAAAAGTAGAATGAAATTCAGTGGAGAAAGAATAGTTTTTTTCAACAAATGATGCTAAAACATCATTAGATATCCATAAGCAAGAAAATTAGCTCGCTTGTTCCTTGTATCACATACAAAATTTGATTCAAGACGGATCAAAGACCTAGAAATAAAAGTAGAAAAATTCTAGAAGGAAATGGAGGAGGTCTTATGATCTCTGATTAGTCCATGATTTCTTAAATACAACACCTAAAATACAGTCTATAAAGAGCCAAAATGATAAACGACACTTCATTAAAATTAAAAAGAAAAGCCACACACACTGGGAGAGAATGCTGCAAAGCATGTATCTAAAAAAGTTCTCCTACCCAGAAAATATGAAGACTCTTCAACTCAACAATAAGAAAATAAGCAAATCCATAAGAAAAACTGGACAAAAATTTTGAACAGACACCCCATAAAAGATATACAGATAGCAAATAAGGACATGAAAAGATGTTAAAAATTCTTGGTTATTAGGGATATGCAAAGTAAAATCACAATCAGATACTGCTATATACGTATTAAAGTATAAAAATTAAGAAGTTGAAATTAAAGTTGAAATTAAGAAGACTGGCCATACCAAGTGTTGGCAAAGACGTGGAGAAACCGGACTCTCATATGCTGTTTTCAACTACTGTGGAAAACAGTTTGGTAGTTTCTTAAAATGTTAACTATACACTTGCATATAATCTATACATTTCCCTTACAGGCATTTGTCCAAAAGGAATGAAAGCATATGTCTATACAACAACTTGTACATGAATAGTTGTAGCAGCTTTACAGGTAATGTAAAAAATATTAGAGACAACCCAAATGTCATGAACAGGTTTTATAAATAAATTATTATATATCCATCCAATAGAATACTAATCAGTAATAGAAAAATGAATGGACTATTAAGCCATGCTACAACCTGGATGAATCTCCAAGTAATTGTGATTCGTAAAAGAAACCAGTAAAGAGTTCACACTTTTGTATAAAATTTCACAAAATGCATACTGGTTTACAGTATAGCAGGTCTGTGGTTACCCGGGGACTAGAGGTTGGGTGGGAGGAGTGAGAGGAAGGGATTATAACTTTTGGAGGTGGTGCCCGATTCATTATCTTGATCACAACGATGGTTTCATGAGTGTACACATACGTTAAAATTTTTCAAGTTTAATACTTCAGAACAAAATATCACAAAAAGAAATACTGGGCTCTATATCATATTACATCTCTTCTACTGAGTTAGACTAGATTACTGTTCAAAAATATTCTCTATATCCAATTCTTGATTTGAGCTTGGCTATATGACTTTTTTTTTGGCCAATGGATATTGGCAGGTATAACACAAGAAGGAGCTTAAAATGTGGTTGTGTTTTTGGAGTCCCCTTCTCTTGACTTTGCCTAGTCATGGGAAGGACTTCCCTGGGGTCACTCTTAGTTTTTCATCCTGGATAACAGAATTAGCAGGTAAGGAGCAGACCTGGCCCCAGTCCTCAAGAGGCCAAGCTGTATCTGCTGCTAGTAGCAGAACCACCCAGCCATCGACCTCCTAGATCAGCTGACCCCCATGTTCGTTAATATCATGAAGGTGACTTGTACACACGAGAAGTAAATCCTTCTTATAGTACATTATAGTATATTATAGATTATATTACACTATAATCCTCATTATAGTATAGTTGTTTGTTACACAATAACAGCTGAGTGATACACCCACTGAAAAATTGAGATACACCCCTTGTCAAAATTGAGATTTGGAGCCAATCATACATACCTTTGAATCTGGGCTTCCCAAGAGGATCAGTTTCTCTTGTTGGACTTGAGCTAAAGTCAGTTATATTACCTGAAAATGGAATATAATAAATAATTTTGGCAAAAGATAAAGTTTCACAATACAATAAAAAGTAGTAAAGACTACATATTTAATATGCCTCCTAGTCAGTTGCTGGCAACTTTGATTTCTATTATTATTATTATTATTATTATTATTATTGTTCATGTTATCCACAATAAAAGGCCTTTGTGTCCTGCTGCAGGTACTTTAGAGTGTAACAATGATTTAAGGATGACAACCAAGTAGCTAATACTCACTAATAAATTAAGGTATGTGTAATTAGTAATGACGTGATTTAGTAAGAAGCATTGGGTAATCCAGATCTTTTCACAAAGAATTTTCTAAAAACGTGTGCACTTTCCCCTGTCTGTGAAATGAAGGAGCATATTCTATACCAAAGCATTAAAAATAAGTATCATTTAAAAATACTCATATTTATGATATTAATCATAAAATTGAGTAAAATAGATGATCCAGAACTAAGACTCTTCCCCCATGAGTTTGAAATCTGTTAGTACTTTGTAGCTAAGCCTCCAGCGGGCAGTGACTGACATACTAACCAAGATCTTCTCCTGAGGCAGGAGCTGTTGGTTGCTTTTTATCTATCTCTGTTCTCTCAGAGGGAGCTCCAGTAGGTCTGAGTGTTGCCCTCAAGGGTGGGGAGGTTACTCGGCCGGAGGAAATGATTCCTGTAATGGAGAGTTCATACAAAGTAGTCAGGCCTTCTAGGAGCACTGCCAAGTGCCCCATTTATTTATCCAATAAATATTTATTAAGCACTTACCATTAGCTTGGCACTATATGCCAGCCTTGGAGAGAAAACTAGACCTGGTGTCCTTGATGGAGATAGAGGTGTGAGCCAATATATTGAAGCATTATAGATATTGTGAAAGAACTGAATAAGGTCACAGAAAGGGGAGGGAGCAGTAATGTCTGCGGGGACAGATGAAGGGTTTGGGATGGGGGAAGGTAGCAATGTCTTTACAGAGGATGTGCCAATGAAGAAGATAAGTGATCAGTAGGTGGGTACGAGAGCTGTATGCTGGTCAGAGGTTGCCAGAAGAACCAAGTCGGGGAAATATGAAACCATTTGGAGTGTTTAATTTGAAAGGGTGAGAGCCGAGTGCTCTGGGTGCAGTGAGAACTGAGAGTAGAGGGTGGGGAAGGACGGGTCATAAGGAACCTTCCATGCCGTGGATTTGGACATTATTTTTAGGCAACAAGGACCCAATGGAAGATTTTCAATAGGGAAGTAACAAGGTCAGACGAGAAGAGGGTGGATGGTTAGGGTGCAAGGCTGGAGGCTGAGAGAGAAGCCAGGAGACACAGCAATTGTGCAGGCGAGGGCTGTATCACTGTGAACTACAGCAAAAGCAGTGAGGCTGAATGGAAGGAGTCTGACCTGGGAGAGGTCAAGGAGATGTCATGGCCTGACTTAGAGATTAATTGGTATGGCTAAAGAAGAAGAACAAGATTTCTAAGATAACATCTGTGATTCTGGCCTAGCAGACAGAACAGTGGGGCCCAGAGATGCCATATTCCAGTGTCTCCTCCACTAAAAACACTAACAGGTCTCCAAAACTGGATCCATCCCAAGGTTCGGGCAAGTCTGGGTGTCTAGAGTACAATGGGTGCAAGATGGGATTTTATAGTTCTGGGAAAAGGACTCGTTCTCAGACAATAAAGAGTCAAGGGGAACAAGACTGACCCACAGACCATGGGCCAGCATGAAATCATGGATGAGTTCACTCAGACGGGCTTCTGGTCCAACCCCTGCAGACTCGTGCTCCTGGTCGTGGTGGGAGAGGGCCACAACGGGAGGGTGAGCAAACACCAAGAGAAGCTGCACAGCAGCCCGCAGGAGAATTTTAAAGTTGGCAGAGCCAGCAGGAAACGCTGGCATAGCACTTTCACCCTGGCAAGGAGAGGGAGACTCAGAGGTCTCCGTAGATCTGGACACAGGGGACAATAGAGGATGCCACATGGTCGCCCAAGACAGTGCTCACAGGCACACTCCGGCCAGACCCTGATTCCTGAATTCAGGACACACATTCTGTCATGGGTATCGGACCCAAACTGTGCAACTGCTCTTGTTTGTATTTAGCTCCCCGATGCAGCCATTTCCTTCGAGTTAGAGGTGGAGAGCAAGACTGGGAGGTGGGGGATTAGGGTTAATCTCACAGGTGGAATGTGTTTATGGTTCTGTTCTTCAGCTGGGCATGCTGTACCAGAGCTATAGTTACTGATGGGAGAGAACAGGGGTTTATGTGGCAGGAACCAAGGCCATGGATCTGCTGCTGAAAACACAGCATTAGAGGGAAGCCTTGTGTGTGGAGACCCTGAGTTTTTCATGGGAGACACTTAGGCATCACTTTCAGTCTGCGACTCATCCAATTGGACTCCAGGTTTTAACTAATGAGGAAAACCAGGTATCCTCAGTGGGGCTATGTCCCTGGGCCTTGACTCAGGGAGGTACCAGAAGCACCGGTGAGAGGCTGAGTCCTCCTTCCTGACCTAAAACAATCTAGACTTCAACCCGCATGTGCTGCATCTCCACCGCCATGCCCCTCTTTGATCCTATAAAAAGTGTGACACCCATTTCCTTTCACATAAACTCTTACCACTTTCATTTATCACAGCTGTCTTTAACATTTTAATCCTGATTCTACCTAGAAGATATTTAGGAGGTAGAGATGGTGGCGAGAGGGAGGAAAGATGGGGAACATGCTGTGATTAGCTGGTAAGTCCAGTGGGAGAGCCCTTAAGAGAAATGAGGTAAAGCTTTGCTCTGGACTGGGGTCAATTTTCATTGATTCTTAATTTCACTCATTGATTCACTCATTTATTACTTATCAAATATCGTCTATGTGCCAAGTACCGGATTTGGTTCTGGGAATTCAGAGAAAATGGACCAAAGTTTCCATCATCACAGAGACTGGTAGAGAAGACTAAGATGCTAACAAACAAGCATAAAGCAATTTGCTCTTGGCTTTGACAGGTTTGTATCAAGAACCAATAGAACAGAGAAGCAATGCTAAGACTACTTTGAGGAGCTAGAGAAGGCTTCTTCAAGAAAAGGGTGAAGTATGAGTATCCCAGGTGACCAGGAGGGGTCATTCTCGCAGGAGACAACACACGCCAAGGCACAGAGGTGAGAGGCAGCTTGACTTCTAAAATATATTCCTGCGTTGTTGCACAGCCTAGAGCTGCTAATGTTTTAGTCCCTACTCTTTCCCCTACTAATAATACTGCCAGCGTGAAGGCCGGTGGGCAGGGGAGCTTTCAATGAGATGTATAGGATTTCATTTCAGAAGACAGAATGATAAACTGATGACAAGGCGTCACATTTTCCATTACCCCTGGTGGGTTGGCAACGTACCATATCTTGTCCGAAATAAAATCTACTTCTTGAAGGGCCTGAGTTAGCTTCTGTCTCGGCTCCAACATCTAAGAAGCACACTGGCCTACATGCTTTTTTTTCAGTCTACCCAATGAGAATCAGGACAGGATTCAGTGATTTACAGTGTCTGGTCTTCAGGGACCATGCAAATATGTGTCCCACACATCAAGGGCTTGTCCATTCCCTGAACGAGTACACCAAGAAGGGCTTGTAAAAACAAAATCAGGGAGGGATAAGGAATGTATAGGACTGACGTACCTGCACTTCCTGGCTTTCCAGTGACGTTATTTGGTGGCAGTGGTTTTCTTCGGGGGGGTATAGGTCTAGGTGGCAGGGGTGGGCGGCGAGTGCCTGGGATTATAGCTAAGAGATTGTATTACAGATAAAGCTGTCATAAGCATTCACTCTATACAAATCACAAGTTTTTTAAAAATAACACATTTGGTAATTAGTAGTTGGATGACAGAAAATACTTTTTGAAAAAGTGCTTGAGTAGTATTTTTTAATATTCTTCTAAATTAATGTTCGTAATGTACCCCGGGATAATGAATCACATTAGTCTATGGAAAAGTATCTTCTAATTATAGATAAAAATATACAGGCATATTTGCCTTTTGAAAGGCATATAGATGCATAGAATTTAACATCTTTAGTTTCCCATACAGGCTCAACAGTAGCATTTCTGAGCTTCCTTATCTCTAATTGCCTTTGATTTTGAGACTACAATTCTTACACCTATATAGCTTCAAGTTATTAAAGCACATAATTTCTCCTTTAGTGGGTGATCCACCACTTCCCCCAACTCTATTATGTAATTATAATTAAACAAACACATTCAGAACTTAAATTATTACAACAAAGAAGCCCTGAAAACAGAAGCTGGAACCCTATGCCTACAGGGAGCAGAGTCACTGTAAAGGATTGTGTACTGTACCGGGCCACCTGCCAGAGGTGTGTAAGTGGGAGCCAATTTAACTCCCACTCTGCTCATCTGCCTACACGCTCTGGTGCAAGGCTGCCACCCCAGTGTAAGGGCACACTTTTCTAAATGGTTTGCCTAAAGGGCAAAGGGAAGTGGTATCATTTATAAATTGCACAAGGTATCTAGTTTGCACAAAGGCTGTCAAGGCTAGACGTGCCTGCAGCAGTCGAACTTAATCCTGTAGGATAGCTTAAAAATTCTTCTCTTTGCATGATAAACACTGGCTTAAAAATCTTTAAGCACAGACAATCTTTGACTATCCAGGAAAATGACTTGTGGTTTTAAGTGCTTCTTAGGATACCAGGAGGTAGGTACGTGCAAGTGCATACATGTCTGTGGAGGGGAAGTGGTACCGATGGATCTGTAGACCAGATGTTAATACACCAGAGTAGGTTTCACTGTATCCTTTCAAAATGCAGAGTTCTTATTCAATGCAAAGATATTCCAAGTCACCAACTACATAATTTTGGCTTAAAATAGAGAGCATAGTCTTAACCTAGAAGTACAAATCCTGTCAGTCAAAAGGATATTGTAATACATTACAGAAGAGCAAAACTTGAACATGAGATGAAACTAGAGCCCACAGTGACCGTCAGCATTTGTCCGTTGTGGCCCCTCAGACCATGATATAAAGCAATTATTCAATTGGTACCCCGTTTAGAGGTTTGTAGTGATGTTTAATTTGTGCACTAAGAGCATTTTTCATTCCCCCAAAGATAAGATTTTAGAATGTGTTCCTAGCAACCCCCATATCCTGTTAGCATGATTCCAACGCACTGGGGACTGTGTAGATACTGCTGTTTTTGCTGCAACAAAAGTTACTGCCTGTGTTCCAGCGCAGAGCTGAGGAAGGCAGTGAGCACCTTTTCCCTACCTGGTTTTTTTGTGAAGTGAGTAGAATCCACTGACCCATTTCGGCCAGCGCCTGATGGCTTCGGTGGTTGCTTGACCCCTATGAGCAGAGATAAGAACATGGAATAAATACATCACAAAAAAGTGCTAAATGTTCTTCATGGAAACTTGGGAGAGTTGTCAGTGGCAATGTGCATTCTTTGCAGAGCAGGGACACTGGTGATTTTGTGCCCAGATGTTTTAATTGGCTTCTCCCATCTACATATTGAAAGAATATTCAAAGGCCTACATTTCTTGACTGTGATATTTTCTTAGGTGTCAACATTTGATTGTGGATTGTGGTTTTGTCTTCATTTTCCATGATACCCATCCCATACTGCCTTCCTGGGTGGTATTGCCTCACCAGGAAGATTTCTTCTGCAGGGATTGGCTTTTTTTTTTTTTTTTTTTTGCCAGTATTCATGGGTACATTTTGCGGTTTCTTTTAAAAAAAGAATTTCCTCCAACTACTCTACCCCCATTAAAAAAACCAAAAAAACCTTAAAATTCCAATGTGTTTGAGCCTATACTTAATGGATTGACTTTTAAAATATTTCTGGAGAGGCCTTCACTATCCAGCTGGTTAGGCCACAAACTGGATATGTACCTTTGAGACTTGTAAATTAGGCCTGGGCAGGCCTGGAAATCCAACTGCTATTTAAAGGAAACTGATCTGAAAATTACTTTGTGTGACATTTTATCTTTTAAATTTCTCAAACATAATCTGGTGGTTATTATTACTCAGCTTTTCACCTAAAAACACATGCCTGGAGTTTGGGTGGCTGCCCTCAGGGTAGCGAAAACCAATTTAGAATTCATCCTATTTTTTAAAGTCACAATTCTTTTACATTATAAAATAATCATCCCTGATGTGGCTGACAGTCTTCATTAAGAAAGAATAGAGACAGACATTTTTAGAATCTAAAAGTAAATATCACATTACATATAATGGCCAATGCTAAAAAAAAAAAAATGACTCTATACCCTGAAGACCTTCCTATAACTCACATATTAAAAACTGAGAACATTTAATTAATATACTAGTTAGTACATTAACAATGACAAGCACAACCAGAAGCATAATCCTGTTTTGAGGGCTCACTGTGTTACACACAGTGTAACACTGTAGGGACACTGTAGGGACGTTACACACTCAATCACATTAATGTGCAGGCAGATATACTGATTAAATAGACAACAAAAGCTTTGCTTGCCGAAAATTAGGTGATATTCCCACATTAATTTATAAAATTAAATATTAATTGTAATTACTATATTACAAACTAACATTATAATTAACATAATGCTGTGATAATTAACATCATGTATCAACATTATAATTATTAATATTATACTAATTATGATTAATATTAATTGATGAAAACTAATATTGCAACCCCACATTCTCTGCTCTTTGAATAAGAGATAATAAATTAAATCATGGTGAGCGTTTATATGGACTCATGAATTAAATGTTACTTATTGTGGTAGGAAAAAAAATGTTTGAGGTCAATGACTTTTGTGGCCAATCCTACAGGCATGGTGAAAACAAATGGTTCATTAGTCTTCTTCTTGTGCCCCACGCTCAGTGGTGATGAGGCTGAGGAAATGACTCATTTGGGTGGGTCCTCTGGGTATGGCACAGGGAAATGAAAAATACTTCCATCTGTGTCACTAGGATAACCTGGCTTGGTGAGATTTGATTTACCACTATTGTTTGAGGGTAAAAAATGTACCATATACTGTAAAAGCCTAGTAAACTGGGTGTGTCTTTTATAGATTTATCTTCACAGTCTTTCTCCACATCATTTTACCCTTAAAAAAACAAAATGTTTTGGTTCAATACTGTGCAAGCACCTTACAGGTTCATTACCTGATTTGATCCTTATAACATTCTGCGTAGATACACCACCCAGGTCCCACAGATGAGGAAACCCAAGGCAAGGGGATATTAAGGAACTTGCCCAAGCTTGCACAGCTACAAGTGGTGGGATTCAGACCCACTTGTGCACGGCTCCACGCCTGTCTCTTAAGCACTAAGTGGGGGTACAGAGTACTGTTTCGCTGCTGTCATTTTCTTCTTTCTCTTACTCTTTCTAACGACCCGAAGTGACTTTAGCCCTAGAGTCCTATACTCTGTCTTTTAGATGGTTTAAGGTGCCACCACTGTGTAAATGGCGATGATAGGCAAGCATGTCTCATCCAGCCATGCCACTGATGATGGAACTCAGAGAATAACACAAGGCTGACAGCGGACCCCACCAGGCACATGCAGATCCACCAAGCCACAGGCGAGTGAAACGGATAGTTAGGAGAGAATCCAAAATTCTGCAGGGTTACTTTAGGAATAAGACCATCAATACAAACTCCCCTGGCCTGTTTTCTAGTGAAGGGAGAAACCAGCCGTTTTCCGTTGCCTTTCCTACATAGGTAGAGACAGAAGCATCATGCTGATATGATCCTTAAATGTAAATACCCAGATCAGTAAAGTGGCAGCTGATAAACTGGACTTTCTCCAGCTTTCAAGCAGTAAAAGCTGGTGGTGGATGAGAATGTTGGTGAGAGTCCTACAAAAGGCAGCCGTGGGGCTCAGGGAAAGAATGTTTAACTGGGGACAGGAGACTGAACTCCAGTTCTGGCCTTGCCTCCACCTAGCTGTGGTTTGCAAGTCAGCCAGGCAGCGGTGTGAGCACAGAGACCGGAGACCAGTGAACTTCTGTTGCCCTGAATCCGAAGAGACCAAGTGAAGGCCAAAGTAGCTCAGAGGCAATGGGAGAGAAAGGAAGGAGCCAGTAAGAGAGATACTGTAGAGAAAGAATCCTCAGGAATTGGCACCTAGTCAGCCTGTCTGGCCCAGGCTGTGACCTGGTTTCTTTTTTCCTCAGGCAGAATTAATCCACATATTTTCTGAAGGGCAGAGGTGGCTTTGGAAGCACCAGAACTTGAGCTTCAGTGTGAGACCCCAATTGCCAAATGGGAGTTTTCCAAAAATCTCTGGATTTACATAATTCACCTCTTAGGAATTTATGGTCAAAAATGAAGTAATGATTTGGGTATTTTTAACCATGGTAACAAAAGCTTTGTAAAGAAACACAGTAAACTGGGCACATCAATTTCCAAAGGTATCAGAGACTCTATTCCCTGTGACCAAAAAGGGGTGGTATTTATGGATCGTGGGTCTCCTCACCCTTGTCTGCAAATCTTAACACCTGGCTAAAAAGTCAGGGGTGATGAGCCAGCAGACTGGCCGATTTCGCCCCAGCTCACACACATTCCTCACTTTGGAGGAGTCCGGGTTCTGGTGGTCAGCACACTCCATGGGGAAGCAGTGCCGTGCATGTCATTAGGATGTAGAGGAGAGAGTCTGGGTTCAGGTAGCAAACATAGCTGTCAAACCACATGTACCAAATGATTCCTTGCCTGGCACATAATAGCTCTTCAGTAAATGTTGGTTGAATGAAAGAATAGCTGCACAACTCAGCAGCTTTCTTCGACAGGGAGAAAGTTGGAGAGATTTTCTAATACAGGGTCAGCAAACTTATTCTGTCAGTAAATACTTTCAGACAGTAAATACCTTCAGCTTTGTTAGGCCACATATCACTGTCACGACTATTCAATTCTGCCACTGTATTGTGAAAGCAAGCTATGTTTCCATAACACCTTTATTTACAAAAATAAAGAGTGAGCTGGATTTGGTTTATGGGACTGTAGTTTACGTGATCTCGAATGTAGCGCATGCTTGTTGCCTCTCTGGAGTCAGAGCTCAAGTTGGTTATAATATGTAGAACACATCAGTTAAGCTGAGACACAGCTCTGGAAAGCATGAAAAAACAAACTGCTGGAACAATGACTTACCTAAAACCTCAACCTCTGCAGCAACTTCCTAACTTTCAGGTGGAGCAATATTTATGTACATAGGTCTCTGAAATGCACATAAAGCAGGATAAATACCTGTACTAATGTTATGAAATAAGAAACTTGGCTCCAGATGGTTTAAAAAGTTCTGCGGTTTATGGAGTCATTGCAAGATTTTTATACAGGTGCAAATCATCAAAGGTCGCTAGTTTTGAGACTTCAGAATCTTTCTTCTTTAGTCTTCCAGGGGCACAACCTTAAGTGGCCTAAGGCCATGAAGAATATGTCTTATAAATCCTGAAATGTAATGTATCTGGGCTAAAAACTTTAGCAAGGAAAATGTATGTAAGATGGATAATAAATATTCTGGGAAAGATGTCAAAGTTAGATAAGGCATAAGTTGGCACAGAAATGTTTTCTCATTAAGACTCAATAGGGGCTAGAAGTGAGTGTGAAAGAGATAATGGAACTGGGTCAGAGAAGAACAGGCACAAGATTTGTACTATTTAATATGTATTACAAGGGAATGATGCAATTTTGTATTGAAACATCAAAACTATCATTTATCCACTTAGTGAACTGAATTTTTATTTGGATCATTGTCTTAGCTATCTGTATGATGCCTCCTTCCATAGATTTGATGGATTTGGGCAATGTCATTTAATTAACCTGAGTGATTTGGAAACATTAACATGACCGTAGCAAGGGTGATGAACTGGTAAATGCTTTTCGTGTTTAAATATCATATTCTAGACTGCTAACAGAAGCAGGTCTTCCAAAAAAATTGCAGTGGTACTTGTGAAATTATAAACTTGAAAACTAAGTGATTATGACAGTTTCAAAGACCAGGCCTGCATATGGAAAGTGTTTTGACATTAGGGAAAACAGCTATTTTGACAATTTTAATACAGTAATTCATATTTAATCAGGATCTTTTAAAGAATCCAGACTATAAATGGCAGCTAATTTAGTGGACTAGATTTAGAAAAGTGAAAAATTCTTCTTTATTGTTTTTAGACACATTTGAAATTTTGATTTTGGAATGAGTTACAATATTCAGTTTCAGTGATGCTTAAAAACTTCCAAAACTGGCAAAAATGATATTGAAGTACAAATTCAACAAAATTATAAAAATTGAATGAAAACACTTACAATTTTGATAGTATCAAAAGGAAATAAATTTGTGATTGTTACCTGTTCCCATTCCATTCCCTTTGGGCGTCCCATTGGGTCTGGGTCTACTAGGCCTTATGGTTGTCTTATTCAGAACTACAATAAAGTAGAAATAAATAGTTCAGACATGTTCTTATTAAAACTTTGCAGCCAAGAAATACAAAACTTCCCAGAGAATTGTAAATTATCTGACCAGGCAATAAAAAAATGATGGCTTACTGAAAAATATTGTTCAGACTACAGAAACCACTATTCTGGTATAAAAATCATAGACTTGAACTTGGGAATAGAGACCTGAGTTTGTACTCTGAGATGATCACTGGGCTTGAAAAAAAATAACTAACAAGGGAGTTTCTATTCGTAAATGGGAAATGTCTTGCTTCATCTACAAGCAATAGATACATTCCAAAATAGAACTGAATCAAGATCAGGAGTACGTATTCCAATGAAAAACCCAAACTTGAAGTGTATTTATTTTGTCATGGCCTTAACTCATGACTCGTAAGTTGGTGGTCCTTTTTCAGAGGCTCTAGGTATGGATGATCCTTGATAATCCTGGCACAAGTCTGTCACTGAACAGAGAACTGTGATAAAACCATTGAAATATCTCTCCTGCTTTGTTAAGAGCCATAGCATTACCGAAACTTTAAGCGGTCGCCTATCTCATCCTCTGTTTAGAAGGGAAAACACTAAGTGTATTGTGGTTAAAAGAGCAAGCATGCGAGCCTGATTGCTTGACTTTGAGTCTACATCCTGGGTCTCATGCCTTAGCTTCCCCAGCTGTACCTTACAGGACACAGGGCAAGCACTGGACCACTGTTAGCCATTATTGCTACTGTTTCATTATTTTGTAGAAATGTTTACGATAACCAGCCACACATTAAGCTATCAACAGCTATCATCATACAAAAGTCACATGGAGATATATTTGTTTATAAAAGTCGTCTATGACTAATTAACTTTAGGAGATGGAGGATTAATCCAAAAAAAATAGGGACTTTCCATAAACTAAAGGATAGAAAATATTACTTGTTCTTTCTTCCATGTGCCTGGAGAAATGTTCACCATGAACATTAATTTGGAAGCCAGTTTCATCATTTAGAACTTTAAAAAGACTTTTTAGAACTGCAGTGAAGAAAGGGTAGAAACCACCAGAGTCTTTGGTCTAGCTTGTGCTTTAGCATAGACATAATTTACACGGACCAAATCAACCCCTCCAATTAACTTTTCCCTAACAAGTTCCAGTGAGAGAGATCCTAGAACTTTTGGAGAATTTAGTAAATTTAAAGTATTTTCCAATGTTTATCACTTTATTTTTTGTTATTTACAACCTACAAAATGTATGTGTTTGTTTTTTTATACTCTGAAGGAATCAGATACTTGATTTGTAAAAGTATTCTCCCAGAACAGGAGCCTTTTATACTGAAGAGCCCATCTTTTCTTAAAAGATAAATAACATTTGAAAGAAAGTAATATATCATAGCTAATGCTATCTCTGTAATTGGCATGGAAAGTTGGAGTGTGCATGTACAATTTATGCACAAACACTATTTTAAAAATACTTTTACACTGGTAAAGCTCTATAATGGTCTCCGAATCTGATCCTCTTTAAAAACCTCAGTTAAATCTCATTACTTCCATGGATTCACCATTACTGCTCCACTTATTCACAAGGATCAGAATTTCTGTATGTCCTTTATTTAAATTTAAGAATATATAGCCTTCCTTTGGTGCATTTGGCTGTGTCAATACATTTTCTATCTTCTCAGATGTGCTGATTATTTAGGCCATCAGAGGAAGAAATAACTTACCAGGTCTGATGTGTGGTTTGTCTGGTATTCTGGGCCTCACAGGAGTGGTGTACAATCTGTGTGGTGCTGAAACAGAGGAAACACTTCATATTTAATAACCAACACTCCAAAGCCCACTTAATGGACATTTACCACCTTAGGGACATTTTGCATGGAAGTAAGAAGAACATTCTGCAACCTCCAATTATGCATTACAGCATTGATGCTAAAGGAAAATAAAGCCAGTGAAAATATTCATGAATGGAAATTGAAGATAGACATTGTCAGAATGAGGTAGGTCATTTGCAATGTGTGTTAAGGATTAGTCATCATTTGGTCTCTGCTTTTCAAGGGAATTTATTTTACCAGATGGTTGCTTAACATAGTAAACATATACGCCAATTATTCATTATCCATATGTCCATCTGTCTGTCCACCCATCCATCTGTCTGTCCCTCTACATTGCTCAATTAGGTGGTCACTGTGGAACATCATTTTGCCAAAAAAGGGCAAGTAATCTTAAAAGAAATACAGTAAAATGTTATTTTTAGGTAAGAAGAAAAGAGTACAAACTTGTGTTCTCTATCAAACTGTCTTAACTCATATACCATGAAATGAATAAATAGTCACTTAGTGCATCCATTCAAGCTTTAAGAATGAGAAAATAACCTCTGTTGTCCTGCCCATTATGACAGGGGGAAGAAGGAGCAAGAACTCAGACAAGCTCTAGGATCAACATGTCAACTTGTTACTTCCTGCTCCTGTAATCCAGGGTCTGGCACATGAGAACTCCTACCGAAGTTTTTTCAATAGATTTTAAAAAATGAGTGACCACTGTCAGCAGGTAAATTCACATGAAATCCAGCTGACAACCTTTGCTTCTGAAAATTTTAAAGTGTAAATTCATCCTGGAATTCATCTGTCCTTCTCTTCCGTCCTCTGTCCCCCCTCAGCACAACACACTGCCTCCTGACTCCAACTTTCCTGGTAATGCTTTAGCTAAGACTGGAAAGAAATTTTCTTGCAAACTGTGTAAGTAAATTACATCGTTTCATTGGTTTTGTTCACATCTCGAGTGAGTATTTATGTAACCATAAATCAGCAATGCCTTGCCTACTGAGTTACAAAAAAATACACCTGCGAAATATATCATACTGTAGCTCATTTATAACCTCCCAATGTAAAGACTGATGAGCAGAATTTTGCCATACTTCAGGCCAAAAACAGCAGACACAATACTGTAATTCTTTGCCTGTTTGGCATGGACATTTCAAAGTATACTAACTAGAGCGAACAGAGGTTCTGACGTATAAAATATGAATTCTTGCACACCTAAAACGCATGGTGATGATTAGCCAATGTTCTTCAAAATTTTTTTGAGAGTGGTAGGATTCTCTGTCAATTTAGCATCTGTCAGCTTTTCATGTTAACTTCTGTGTTAGATTATTGACACTTAAAGAACTACAACGATCATGGTTCTTATTTTATAACAAATATAAATTTTAAAACTTTAGACAGAAAAGAGTTAGAGCAGAACACAGAAATAATCAATACTATAGTCATTATTTCAAAGTCACAGGATCAGAATTTTTTATTTTTCCAGTCTTTATTTAAATCTAAAAGGAAACTTTTATAAAAGAACTGAAATATAACTTAAGTTTAGGCTGTGAGTTACTCATACAACTCATCACCAAATAATACGTGGTCTTGAGAAAAGTGCTCTGCAGTTTCAATTCTAAACTAAAAAAAAAAAACAAAGAGAGAGAGAGAGACAAAGGAGCTTTGTGACAATGTAATTATGTAAACATCATAACTACAGAATTTTGGGGGACTAATAATAAAAATAATTTTAAAAGATGGCTTCATATCTGAATAGTTTTATAAAATCTATTTTAAAAGAACAGTAAAAATTCTATGTAACAAGAACATTAAAAATAAACAGGGATTACTTTGAAGGACCAATATTCTGCCCAGGACAGGGAGAGGTAAGTGAAGGAGGATTCAGTTTTCCTCAGGTGGGTAAGGAATCAGGGGGCTGAAGGAGTAAAATAATCAAAACATTCCCCCAATGCCCCTGGCTAAGTGGATTTCTACTGTGGGTTATTATGAAAAGGACAAAGCATAGGAGCTTGAGTAATTCAGGGTTGTAGAGTGCTGCAGGGAATTGTCTCAGTAGACAAAGGATCAAAGGTATAGCAGAGAGGAGGTGCTGGAGATTCTAGTAGCAGTCTCATGCGACAGGTTTTAGGCACAAAATTTCTTTAGAGCACTTGGGCCCCAGGGCTGAGGGCTTGCACAAGTCAAGGTCCATGCACGGGTGAAATGCAAAGATCAAGGGGAACAATTTCACCCCTACAGAATCTCTCTCAAATTGTTGTGTGCTGTCCTGCTCTCCTCATGCCTGATGTTAAAAACAACCCACGACACAAAATGTGTGGAAAACAAAGCATTTCTCTTTGGCAGAGCCCAGGCACATGTTTATGAGGGTTGGGCCAAAAGGTGCTCCTAGAGACACACTGTGTGCCCTTCCTAACGTTGACCCTCTGTTCCCAAACAAGGTTATTGGGCTGGGTCAGGCTGTAGTTGGATGCTCCTCCCATTGCTAAGTGTGTTCTTTCTGAGGATGTCTTTTGTTTGTCACCTCATGTAAATGAATCTCTGGTGAGCCCACTTTCAAGATCCTTGGCTCATTTCTAGAAAAGTGTGACTCCTAGGACGGTACAGTGTAGGCTGTAGCTCAGGGTCCTCAGAACACAAGAAAATAATTACAATACAGTATATTATATACATATGTGAAGACAATTCCTATAATGATATCAGATCCTGGAAATACATCCATTCAATTGTGAAACTCCTACCTAATAGAACCATGTTCTAGAAGGAATTTGATAAAAATTCCATATACGTTGGTAATGGTGACACAACACTGATATTCCCCTTAAAGTAAGAAAATGCAAAAACAAAGGAAAAAGAGAGCCTGGTATCTTTTATTTTCAGTTTTGGAATTTATAAAGTTCTAAAAAGCTGAATTTTTTTTCTCATTTGGGAACACAATCTGAGCTGAATAGTTTTTATTTATTCTGCTTATTGTAAATATTTGTATATTTTGCTGCAAAAACATTAATGTGCTTGATTATGAGAATCTCCTATTAAACCAGACATTGAAGAGGTTTGCAAAAGCATAGAAAAATAAACATACAAAACAGAGGGTGTGGTATGGCTGCAACATGATTGAACATCTGTTGTTAAAGAAATTGAAACTGGTAATGAGGGTACAGGGAGTCTGTCATTATATTAGGCTTCGGTGTGGATTTATAAATAAATAAAAAGTTAATAAACACAAAGTAATAAAGTAAATAATAAACATTTAAAACATAATAAAATGAAACCTACCAAGTTCAAAAAAGATTTAGAAAATTTATGAGAACTATCCTATGTCATAATTTCTCAGTCACGTTTATTTAAAATAAGTACTGCTATACTTATTATAAAATATATATTGTAAGATTAGATTTCTTTTATTGTTATTGTTTCCTCTTGTTATTTCAAATTTCTTCCACTTAATTCCCTCCCCCACCCCAAATTATAACTGACAATGAGCAAAATAGTCTTCCAATTCCTTAGAAAAAGTTTTGGTTTTGTTTTCTTGGGTTTCCTCCTATATGAAAGAGGTAGAGATGGGAAAAAGGAGTCATTTAGTAAAAGAAAGAAAGAAAGAAAGCATGAAATACTGGAAATTCATAACTGATTATGACTCAAGTAGGAGAGAAAAATATCCTTCTGAGAGCATGAAAATGAGAAAAAGGCTCGTGTAGGTGAGTTTATGTCCCAAAAAGTAGGAAGAAATAAAAGAAGGAAATTCCAGAGAAAACCTCCCTAGATGTTTAAATATTAAAGTCATCTTTAAAAAGTGACTTTTCTTGGTACTAGTTTCCTTCCTCAGGCCACAATATCAATGCGTTCATCAAATTGGGGAGATGGGACAGAGGAGGAACAGAGTCGGAGAGAAAGGGAGGAGGAAGAGGAGGGTAATGAAGATTCTTATTTACGGGATGTAGAAGATGAGGCAAATGAAGGTTAATCAAGGAATAAAAGTGGGAGCTTTCATTGTTAGTTATCAGCATCAAGCGGTAGACCATACATTCAAAAACGAAGCTCTAACTAAAAACTATGTCTTCCCTACATTCAACTGATAGTCATATGGTATTCATATTTGGCTGATGTCCTGTACCTATGAAATGAAGAAAATCAAGTAATTCACTGTGATGAGAAATTACATTCTGAAAAGAATGCCTTTCCTAATTTAAAATGAAGAAGGAAAAGTTACGTTTCAGAGGTGGGGAAATGGTATTACCCTGAGTTGTCTTTGCCAATTCAGTTGTTTGTGGAATCTTAGTTGTGAAGAATTCTTGGGTGGATTGGTCTGTTTCTGCTGGGGGAAAAGCACAGTAAGATGGCTTGCTTTAAATAATTATCATTATGAACATATGAAAAAAACCCACTTTTTTCTGCCCCAAGTGACAATAAAAGGGGAAATTGCATTTATAAGTATGCCAGTCATCAGAACAATTCAAAGTTAATGGTACATTGTAATAGCTCCCATTTATAATATTTGTTGTCTTCTTGCACTATTATTTTAATGATTGGTATAAGGCTTTCCAAAAGCATTTAGCGTAGGATCACTGTTTCATGGTCCTGGAGGTGGCTACACTTGGACGTGCTACCTAACTGCCTTCATGTCTCCTCCCTGTTCCATAAACTCCCCAAGTTATTTAGGTGAGCTGGAAAAGAAATAGGTCAGATAAAAAGATGTGCATTTATATCATATAAGAATAAATATTCTTCTATTTTCATCATGTGAAAAGCTAAGTTTATGTTTACAGACACACTGACCCATTTCTCCTGACAAAATATAGAAGCATGGCAATAGTTCCACTCTCAATATTATCTTGGAATCACTACAACATCTTGCAGACAAGGAAATTACATTGTTCACTTTGCCATATGTGGATCCAAGGAAATACTCGGTGCACATAATATGTTGTCTTTTTATTTTTTCTGCTCTGCTTTATAGTCTGGATTTGGCTCACAAGAGAGATATTTGAGATAAATGGCAGGTGATGGTTCTTGCTTCAATCACCAAGATACATTAAAAAAAAAAAGGAGTGGAAGTTAAATAATTAGCCTATCTGGCAGTGGTTCTTGAAAGTACTTTGACTTTGCCATCATGGGTGATGGAGACTTTGTGGGCCTCGGCTACAATAGATCATTACTTGGTAATCAGTACATATTTGCTCAGTTTTAGATTTTTTCCTTCAAAAAAGGTTTAATTTAAAACTGTGATCAGTAACTTTCATTTCAGCAGACACACACAAAGGATGGGTTTATTGGAAAAGGGGTGAAGGGAGGAAAATGAGGCCACTAATTTAAACACAGCCTTGTACAGTGTAGCGTGGACAGGGCAGAGGAGCCACTGGTCATCAGCTGGGAACTCTTGTTTTCTGATTCATTTTCAGCCAAGGGTCAGGCACACTGGGGTTTCCCACACAGTGAACACCTTGGTGCCAAACTCCTCAAAAGCATGGCCAGCTCATCCCAAACAACTGTCTAGACTCATCCATCCTTGTTTCTCCAGGTGACCCGCACGCTCATCAGTTTGGCCGCCATTCTCTGCCCTGTGCCTCTTTCCCATTTGTCTTTAACTGGAAAGTATCTTTTGTATCTTCAATTTCAAGTCTCGTTCCAACGTGAAGACCTAGTGTAAATGTCACGTCCTCTGTGAAGCCTTCCTTGATGCCTGTAGGTACCTTGCTTGTTCAGCATGTTGCTTATTTCTCTATCACACTCATTGTAAAATATAAAACTGGGGTGACTGAGTGTATGGGTTCCAATGTGGCTCTGACATTAGCTATGTGACTTGGCCAAAATTTTAAATATATCTATGCCTTGCCTCAATTTTCTAATCTGTAAAATGGGGCAGGTAATAGAACCTACCGTGTTTCCCCCAAAATAAGACCTACCCAGACAATCAGCTCTAATGCGTCTTTTGGAGCAAAAATTAATATAAGACCCAGTCTTATTTTACTATAATATAAGACTGGGTCTAATATAATATAACATAACATAATATAATATAATATAATATAATGTAATATATTATAGGCCTTATATTAATTTTTGCTCCAAAAGATGCAATAGAGCTGATTGTCTGGCTAGCTCTTATTTTCAGGGAAACGCAGTACCTAACAAAGTGGTTATGTGGCTTAAATTAAAAAATACATGTAGTGTACTGGATGGCACTGAGAAAGCACCACTATCACTAAATCCTACCTTCATATTAGATGGCAAGCTCTCCAGGGTAAGGACTCACCTTTAAAACAGTTTTATTTTGAAAACCCCATTGCTTAGCATTGTGCCTAGTACCCATAAAATACTCAATAAATATTAGATGAAAATTTTCTCCCCAAATTCATTTCAAGTAAAGAAAAAGCAACAAAAATATAGGATTGACACACTTTGGGAGCGTTCTTCCTTTTCGAATGCTTGAAATTTTGTCAAGATATTTTTTTAAATTCTCATTTTATATTAAAAATCACCCTACATATTAGGATAAATAAACAATTAATGAATGAAGTGAAAAGGAGATTTTGTATAATGGTAAAAAGAGACCCTTTATTGTTTGCAAACAACTCATGAACACAACGTATGAATACATATGGCTGCTTAAAGGGCAATCCCTAAAAGGTAGGTCCTCATTGGACTGACATATCAAAACAAAATTTACCCATAGTGCTTTGTAATTCCTCTTGACTAGGACTTGGTGAAACCATAGGAATGAAAGGGCTGCCTCGGGTCTCTAAAGGAGCTGCAAAAGACAAGTACCAAGTTTGTTTTAATCTCTAGATTCAAATGCCAGCACCAGGATAGAATAACATTCCTTCATTTGAAATAGAAAAAAGGAAAACATTAAGTGAGTCATGGAGAAAAAAGTTATGTGTGCACAGAAACTTTAAGAAAATGACTGGAATGTTAGAATAATGGTTCTCAACTGTTTTTTATTTTATTTTTCCACCAGAATAGGTAGTAAATGACATTCAATGCTTGACGCACTCCATGACCATATCTTGGTAAGATGGGAAATGGGTTAGACATGGCCCTGGGTCTGTCAGCTGTAGCTCTTCCATCCAAGAGAGCACATAGAATTACAACATGAGTGAGGATATCATCATTGTAAACAATCATCTGAAGTCTGCTCACTTATTTTTAAAAATAAATGACTGGCAAATTTCAGTATTTTGAGCAATATTAATGATCATTACTTGTCAGCACTTTTCCAAACTTACTAGCGTGTTATAACACTACAGCTGAGAACCACTAAACTAGTAGGAAATGTTAACTAGATGGGCACGAGTAAGGGGAAATCACTTTGAACACAGAAATAAATGAGGTAGATGAGCATGGACTTGGTAATGAGCTTCCTTAAGGTGGTCTTCAGAGCAAAGCTTTTACAACAGTGAAACCAGTGCTTTTCTATTTTGGAAAGAGTAATAAGAATGAGAATGAGATGATGACATGATTTGAAAAGAGATGATGTTTCAGTATGATCATTTGAGAAAGACCTGAGATCCTGATGGTAGCAAGGAAAACAATTAGAATTGGTCAGTAGGGAAAAACCATTACCTATTGTTGTCTGTGGTAGATCAATTCTAAAGGTAACGGGCTGCAGAACTAGGCCAAAAGCAAACCAAAGAAACAAATTTATGAGAATTGCTTCCTGGAGAAGTAAAAATAGTTTCTGTTTCCACATGCACCCATTTGAACATTTAAACATTCTCTAAGTACCATAATAAATATGAAAAACTTCTACAGAGTATTAGATGCCACCCAGGAAATTAAGTTGAGCTAAAACCTTCAAGTTTGGATTTACTGTCACTTTGAGTGAATGTTTGAGTAGGTGCCTACATGTTTTACATAACAGTATGTCCACCGTTGGATTATAGTATATTTACATTTTGAAAGGTAAATGTGATTGGCCCAGTTAATGTCTTACAATTTTAGCACGATCTCCCATTCAATGAAAACACTGCCAGGAAAAATATACTAATTGTACACTCTTCCCTCATGTTAACCATGGGAAAAAATTAAAACAGATTGTATGATTAAATCTTCCCAGAAAGAAATATGTTTTTTTATCTATAATTTTTTCCCAAACTTCTTCTACATCACAATCATTGAAAAAATATTGATATATTGACCTCAAGAATATTTTTTGAAAAATATGCTTTCTAACTGGGAAAATACAATAATTTATTTACCAGGTTCGCTCTGAGAGACTTCGGGGCCTGGTTTATAGGGAAGGAGCACATCTCTTGGAACTGAAAGAAAAAGATTAGAAAATGTTGTGTACTCTGTAAATGATACACCTAGAGCGAAACAACCCATAGATATAAAATCCTGGAAAACATGAATGAAGCAGAGATACTTTTACAATGGCTAAAGAGCAAAGCTGAGAAGATGACCGTTCTTCTCAAAATAGAAAAATGTCGCTTTGTAAGGAAGGTTCTAGTGGCTGTAAAACAGAGTTGGTCACAGTTCACTTTGAAGGCTCCACTGAGGAAAACAAAAAAAAGGAGGGGGGAAGGGATAATTAATGTAATTAAACACAAGAAGGTATATCTCCCTCAAGTTGTCTCCAAAATGGAAATTCAGTTTTTGCCTGAAGTGGTTAGGTGCCATTTGATATTCATGCTAAAATTCCGTGGACAGCAATAGAAAATACGTTATCTTAAATGGCCTAAATGGCCTACCATGTAAGGGAAACAGGAAGAAAGGCAAAATTCTTGAATCTCTAAGAGGAGTACAAAGTTTTATTCTAAAAGGCACTAACAGTTACTACAGGGAGAAAATAGAGCAAAAGGAATCAGCGGCTCATCAGAAGGTACCACATGTAACGTCGGTAAGAGTGCTTGTCACATAGTAAATGCTCGATAAATGTTGCCATCTCTGTCTTTCTGAGTGTTGTGGCTTCCAGCATATTAGGTGTCAGAGCCTCCTGACATATGAGAATGTGAAAACAAAGGATAAAAATACCAGCAAAACAATAAACGTACTCATATGCAGTCCCTGATATCCAATATATTTTTAATGCCTGTGTCCAGACTCTGTTGGCAAAATAAAGCAGTAGGCTGGGAATTTGATACTTTATTTTTTACTGGGGAAATTACCAGGGTAATATGCCTATTGTTAATTATCAGATTTCTGTGGTAAAGTATCTTTCCAAGAGAAAGATAATGTACTTCTTGGACTCAGTTTCCCCACAAAGAGGTTCTTCTTAGCCCTACTTTTTCAATGAAAGTTTTCATAGCACCCTGAAGACTTTAGAAATGCCAGAGAGGCAGTGTAATTTTCTTCCATCTTATATGATGCTGGGAAGAAAAAATAGGATTCAGATTAGAATTCTGCCTCAGAGAAAGATGAAAAAAAAGTTTGTACCATGAAGTGGCCAAACACCACTTTAACATTAGTGTAGAAATAGATTATATAAAACAGAAATGCTCTTTTTACTGCTTTGGGGGATCATATTTAACTTGCATATCACGTCTGTTCTTATTCTGGACCACTAAGAGCCAGTGAAATTGCGGTTGTGGAATTTGGTACATTGAAAAGAAGCTTCTATGAGCTAAAAGGTAACATCCAAGGGAACTTGAAAACCTGGATTTTTTTTTTTTTAAGGAAAAAGGCAACTTCAAAAAGATCAGTGGTTGACAGAGAAAACCCATCACAATACTGAATATTTCACCTTTGCTATGTGGTATTTTTGGGGATGCAAATGATAAAATTTCGAGAATTTTCCAGTTGTAAATCAAACTAAATGTTTGTCTGGAGGGTAAAAGAGAAGGCACTTTGATTTGGCTCGGTGAAGGTCACGACCATACAAAGCAGCCTGGAGTTTATAAATACCCTAATTGGTTACAGTGCTAGACTATACAAAGAGGAGCTGGGATTAAGGAAAGGAGAAACAAGAAATGTGCTACCAATAAATCCACCATACTGTAAATACATTACGTGCTGCCTGCTGTAGTTGACTGAGGAATTTAGGCTGGGCTAATGTGGATTCCTGCTGCTGCAATTGGCACTTTTTAACCATGAAGTGATGAGTTAATAAACTGCTGTGGCAGACTTTCTAAAGCAGCTAAAGTCAGGGGAGAGGAAAGAAATAGAAATATTCACAGGAAAGGGTTATGAATCATTCTCTTACTTGGTCGACTGCAGCTCCAAGAAATGCCAAGTTGTTTTTTTTCTTTTTCCCCATGTGGCATGCCTCCGTGTATTAAATTAAATAAGAGCATGATTCCTAAAACCTAAATCTTCCATGCTGGGGGAAACTTAATATAAATAATGACAATTTTTTGAGAAGGCAGTTTTGATTTCCTTATAAGAATATTTACCATTATTATATTTTAGATTCAATCATATTAACCAACTTACCACTTATATTACCCAGCCCATCAAATTATCTTTTTAAATACAGGGAAACATTCCAAAGACAAATTCAACTAAAATAAGAAAATTATGTGTGGAATTTTCTAATATGGACAAATGTAAATGAATGGGCTCATGCATGTTCATGTTTTTCCAAAGTAGAGGAGAGAATCAATGTATTATTCTCTGATAAAGATGGTGAAATATGAAGTCTGCAACCCCGGCAATAGGCTACAAAGAGACAGATCCTCTTAGCAAAGTGATGCATGTAGAGTTACACACCATTTTCACCTGCGGATACTTTCTTCCTTTATTCTAACCTTGTACCTTTAGGCCCAGTCTGAGAGGAAGCAGGTCTCCTGCCCTTTTGGAGGCCACTTTCTGAGTCTCATCTGTGCTCTTGGGCTACGCTCCCTCTCATCTCCTCTAAGACCTTCTATTTTTCATTATTTCTATTTTCTTATATTTGTATCCACTATTTCCATTTATCCATAAGTTCCTGTCTCTCTCTATAAAACAGCTCAAATACTCTAATATCCTAAAAATAATAACTATTTCCTTGATATGGCTTCCCCTTCAAACCATCCCTTCTCTTGCTCCCATTCCTTTAATCAAAAAACTATGTTGCCTCTGCTTCTTGGTTTCCCAATTGTATCTTCTTCATTCTCTGTGGTTCATCTTTCACTTCACTAATCTCCTGCACATATGGGTCCACAGTGCCATATCTGTAGCTCTGAAGTCCAAAATGCTCTAAAACTGAAAGTTTTTCTTTTAAGTTTATTTGACAGCAAAAGTTGGCTAGCAATGACCTAAGGCTATTGACAGCTTTTATGGATCCTGTGTAGTACAACTATTTAGACTTCTCACTGCAGACATACTAATATGCTTGCATCAATGGTATAGGTGCTGTTTTACCTTCCTAAAATCTGAAAATTGCTGACTTCTGAAGCATCAGCACACGGGTTTTCAGATACTGGCACGTGTACCTACAGTGTCAAGTCCAGGAGCTCTTCTGACCCCTCTGCACCTCACTGCCACTGCTGACCTCCCTTTCCTGTGTTGCTTCCTAATACCCTCCATCCTCGTACTCTCTGGTCTTTTTCTGAACAGCAAATTGTGCTAGCTCCTCTTCCTCTATCCACTCCTTAAATATAACTGTGTCCCCCGGAGCTTTGATCTCTGGCTTCTTATTTTCTCAGTCTATACTTTTTCCTGGATGATGTCTTTCACTCACAAGATTTAAGACCCTTCTATATGTAGACAGGTGACTCCTAAATCTACATCTCAAATTGTGACTTCTGTTTAGAAATGCAGAAACACATTTCAGTCACCAGCTAGATATTCCCAGTTAAACGTCCACCTGGCCCTGTAAACCCAGCATGTACAAACACAGCCTTTATTCCTCCCTGCGCTGCCTGGCTTACTGGCGTTATCATCTATCCCAAGTTAGAAACGGCAGTGTCATCCTTCTCTCCAGAAAACCATTCAGTCATTGTCTGGGTCCTAACGACTCTATCTCCACAGGCACATCAGCATTATTCCCTTATTTCTTAACTGCAAAAATGCTGCCGTGGGACTGCAAATTTGAATTTACCAAAGAGAAGCGTTACACAGAACATTTGCGAGGACTGGATAGTTGCAGAAATCTAGATTTTCTTCCTGGTTTATTCACAGCGACTAAAATCTACCCTAATATCTGCAGGCCAGAAGAGTTGCCACAAAGCCAGGACAGCTCTTGGTGTCGAAACAAATCTGCAAAGAAGGCATCGTTCCATTGAGCCAGGCATCAGGGTGGGTTCTTGGCTCTGAATTCAGTACCATTTCTTCAAGGCAGATATGAGGAAAAGCCAGCTCTGTTTTGGTTTTCGACATGGTGTGTGAACTCAGTTTGCCTAGATTCCTCATTAAGTGTTGCAGATAAATCAACCAAATGGTTGGAAGATAGATTCTAAAGGCCGAAATGGATGAAACTTGTGTTATGCATAGGAATCGATAGAATGGAAGAGCTACACAGCAAATCCTAGACTGACTTGTTTGATACAGGTTTGAAAATTCAAGTTTGCTACTTCTCACATATCTCAGAATAAATTTTCAGTAAACATCGTTATAAAACCTGACTCTGTCCTGATGACAGCACTACGTTTTACATTTTTAGACTTTACAGAGCACCTGTTTCTCTAGGATACTAGTATGGTATGTATTAAATATACATGTAAATTTACCCTCTGTTTTTTGGGGGGGTAAAATCTAAAGGAGCCAGTAAACAAGGTCTTGGGTTCATTAGGATGCAAACCCGAGCCTAGGCACAAACCAGAAACTGATCACAACGGAATCCAGTCTATTTGAACACTTGTGAGAAAACTGAAACTTAATAATAGTTTCCTTATGATAATTCCTGGAGGCATCACACCCCTGGAGCAATGGGAAATCTCTAATGAAGACATGGTGGTGGACCAGCACCAGATTTAGAGACAGAATTCTAACACAACATCTGGAACTAAAGAGTCAGTTAGATTTCACTGGCAGGTGGGATATAAAACTGAAAACAACAAAAGAACAAGACAAATAAAGAAACAAAAAACTCACAGACACAGGCAACAGTTTAGGGGTTACCAGAGGGTAAGGAGGGAGAGGGGTGGGTGATGAGGGTAAAGGGGATCAAATATATGGTGATGGAAGGAGAACTGACTCTGGGTGGTGAACACACAATGTGATATATAGATGATGTAATACAGAATTGTATATCTGAAATCTATGTAACTTTACTAATAATTGTCACCCCAATAAATTTTAATGAAATAAAGAAAAAAAGAGTCAATATAATAAATCCAACGGAGGCTCCAGGGGGAGTGTTTGTGCAATTGCTCCACTGCTCAAATTTACAGGTTAAAATTTCTGTGAAAAATAAGGTGATGGAATTAAGACAAATACTACCCATTAAAAAAGAAAAAAAAAGTTTAACTATCAGATATATTGGTTTAATGAGAGTAAGTCACATCAGGACCAACAGTATTCCTTTCTCTCATGAAAAGGAAAAGTGAATAAAATCACTCAAATCTGCTGTTAACTGTAATGACTCATTTTCTGTTACTTTTTTTCTGCAATTGAAAAATACAAAGTCGATCTTTTTCAAGTGGGGAAGATTAGCTTCTTTTCTCACTCGCATTGATAACCTTGGCTTTTGGTTTAGTGATACAAATTTAAATTCTAGACTTCAGAGCAAAGAAGCCTCCCTAGCTTACCACCACCAGCAACAACCCAATGAGCCCCTAGCCCCAATAACACCCTCCCCTTCACAATCTGGAAAATACTACGAGCATAGCAAGTAAATTCAGACTTGCTTCCAAAATGCCGTCATTTCAAGCTACAGATTAGAAACACTTTTGGTTCTGGGAATGTTCTATAGGCTTCTAGGAGCACTAGGAATTTATAATAATTGGACTTTTAAAAAGAAACATTCTATCCTTGGCATAAGCCTTTTGAGTCTATCAACAGCTTACTATATGAGCAATTAGATAACTCTTATGAAACCTTTGAAATGATCATATATCTGACAGAACATGGGATGTGCCTGTAAGTGGAACAGTGACCTCACATCCACAGCTCTCATGTTTCATTGAAGCAGAGTGTGACAGTAGAAGGTGTTTGGCTCAAATATGAAATAAAGCATTTACCAGGTGGAGTATGTGACACTTCTGGCCTTGGTGACATTTTTGGCTTTGAAGTAACATACTGGAACCCCTTAGGAGCTGCAAGAGAGAACTCAGATCATGAGTCATTTGGTTTCAGCATCTCCCAGCCATGCTTAATACATAAGATATGACAAGCTGTAGGCCTGACTACTACTACTAAAAAAAAAAAAGGTATTGAAATGGGAGTTAGGCAGAAAAATATACCTTAAGCTCTAAAAATAGATCGGTTAAAATTCCAGTACTTTTAGAAAAATGAAATATGAGAAAACACAAAGTTTGACCAAGCCAAAATATAGGATGGAGAACTATTTGGAATCTTCATTTCAGAAGATTAGCAATTAAATTAATTCAAAAATGCTCTTCTTTTCTGGATGTTTGCCTGACTTCTCCTTAACCCCCTCTTCCTAAACACACACACCAGATCTTTCTTTGAAAAGATGAGTTCAGTGATGTCAGAATAGAAGCCCATGAATCATGGACAAGAGAAACTTAAAATCAGATCAGGCAACAGCAAAAAGGGAAGCGAGTGTGGAATGGAATGGAGTGGGTGGGTTCGCATTCTACATCCCTGCAATTCTTAGGCCCCAAATAAGCCTTTAATAGAACATGTTCACAAACTAAAATTGTCTTTCCTCAACTGTTCTTTTAGAGTATCACGTGCTAATGTAATAGATACCAGGAAAAAAAATTCTAATTTATTTATAGCTCATTTTACAATTTCAAAAATGTTTTTCTAAGGATTATGCCCTTTGATTCTCACCATAATGTTGGGAGGAAGGAATTCAGCTTCACTTGAAAGGCTTGGTTTGGTGACTATCTGCTTGAGGTTACATGCTTACTAAGTGCCAGAGACAAGAATTGGACTGAATGCCCACGTCCAGACATTGTCACTTGGTCCAAACACCTGGGCTCTCTATATCCCAGTTCTGCAGGTCACATTGTAAATGTGTCTCATTTTTCAGGATTGAAATAATAAACCTATCCTAACTCAAATGGTGATTGTGAGAATTAAATGTGAAATGTCAAAATGATGTGAAAACTATACTATACATTTTTTTTCTACTTCTAGAACATCATTGCAAAATCGACATTCAAGGATCTGAGTATGTTCTAATTTTCACATTGTTTGCACCTACAAAAACCAGGAGCACAAGATTTCTAGGTATAAAATTTATAACGGCATTTGTTAAATATTACCTATGAACACAGAAATTTAAAAATCAAAACTTTATTTAATGACAAAATATTCTCAATGATTTGTTCCAAATTTTTATCTCACTTTGCCCTCAAATGCCAAATACACATTTAAATTTTGCCACCAATTTATAAACATAGTTTAAGTATAAATAAGAAAGGTGGCATGCCCAAATATAGAATTTCATTTTGAAGAAAGTGGTGGATGAACATACTGTGTGGCACTTTAAGTTGTACACACTATTGTCAGATGACACTCTTGTAGTCCAACAACAATAATTTGCATTTGGTATTGTATACAGGAACAGAACATTCTCCCACCTGAATAGCATTTTGAAGTTCATCAGAGCTAGCTGTGGGTTAGGGAGGAAGTACTAGGATTTGAATGTCTGTGACACGTAAGTATACACACACAAGCATTCTCGAAATACCATGAGAACCTAGGATATTGCTGGGATCTATTAGGTAAGATCATACTCTCTTGGGTAAGAGAGATCCTAATTTCACCCACTTTCAGAAGTGTTTGTGTGTGTGTGTGTGTGTGTGTTTTAAGGAGGGTGAAGCTCACAGTGGCCCATATGGGGATTTAACAGGCAACCTTGGTGTTATTTGCACCATGCTCTAACCAACTGAGCTACCCTTCACCCACTTTTAACAGGAATGATTAGAATGCATTTTGTTTTCCATAATCAATTTTCCAAATCATTCCCTTGCATTAAGTAGCACCAATAAAACCAGAAATATTTGGGTTGCAACAACTTTCCATGGGAAATGCTGATGGGCTGGGAGTTGCTCAATTTGAGACAGAATCAGGATGCTTTCTTATTAGTTTGGCAGCCAATCCAAGGTTTCAGAGTCAGAATGGAATGCATTGAGCACATGAATTTATTCATTCTGAAGCTGAATATCTTGCAAAGGAAGATTGGCCAAAGGTTTAAATCAAAATTAAATAAATTAGAAACTTTGCATATGGTATTAGGTTGGTGCAAAAGTAATGACAGTTTTTGCATTTATTTTCAACCTTTTAAACCACAATTACCTTTGCACCAACCTAATAATGGGAATTTAGATTAAGCCCCTGAATTACTATTCTGTATTTTTGTAAGTACAGAGTACAGCTCAAAAAGAATATTGTGACTGTCTTCATATATCCCTTAATTTGTAAAATTTCACTAACCAGGTAACTATATCCTCAGCGTCTTAACTCCCAGCACTACTTATTTTTCATCTTTTCTCTTATGTTCCAAAATTCAGCAAGCTTTTGTGCTTTCTTATTGATTTCCATTTCTCTACTCTCTGCTACTGTTGTTCTATGTTTTATTAAGAAAAAAGTTTAGAGCGTCCTCACCTGATTTTATTTATTTTTTTAAAGTTAGATTTTTATTTTCCTATCCACAAATTTAGTCTACTTGCTTTGGTTTTTTTAATTCCTATTTCTATTCATTATCATTACTTATTCACTAATCAATAATTATTTTCCCAGTGTTACTTGTATGTTGTTTCACATATGTTTAAATTTCTCATCATAACAAGGGATTGTTGCTTTGGTACCTTCATATATTCATGTATCACACCCATATTATTCTCATAGCAAATTTAGCAATTTATAAAACTACATAGTAATTAAATAAAACACACTTGAAAATACATTAAAGCAGATTTGAAATCATTAACTAGATGTGGAATATAGAACTATCTTTTACAGAATTTTCCTTTGAAGAAAAAAATAATAGATGAAATATCTCTCAGAATCAGATGAAATTTCTCTCAGAATCAGATATTAAGGACCATGCCCAAATCTATAGTGCTTCCTTTAGGTAGGGATACTAAGATATGATTAAAGGATTTGTGGTGGAAATGCAGAGCTACTACCTGGATCAAGCAAAATTTTGATGCTGCTAACATTTTCATTTCCCCAGACCTTTAGTGATAGTGAAGGTTTCTTTTCTAATAAATTGGTAGGTGCACCTATTATACTTTTTGGATGTCAGCCACGTATAAATTATAAATTTAAATTTAGGTGATTGGCCTAGACCAGGGGTATCCAAACTTTTTTCAACGTTTTTCACCAAGGGCCATATGCGGTAAAATACACAAATAGCCGGGCCACTCACTCGAGGTGAAGTATGTATTGCCTCACCTGGTTTATTTAAGTAAACTAAATATATTTTTGGAATTTGCTGCGGACCAATTAACAATGGATCATGGGCCGCAGTTGGCCTGCGGGCCACAGTTTGGACACCCCTGGCCTAGACTGTAATTCCTGGACCACAGAAGGATTCATTTTGTTTCATATCCCTAGTGTCTAGTACATTGCTTGGCACATGGTCAGCACCCAATAAATATATGTTGGGTGACTAACTGATGAACTGAATTAGTTAAGCAATCACTTAAGCATTAAGGGGTGATCTAATTTGAAATTAGGAGAGAAGAGAGAGAGGAGATCAGTTGATTAATAACAATAGACTAAGCATGACTAGGTAGATTCTTGGAGGAGGCACCTATGTTAGCATGTAACATACTTATTAACAGATGGACTGCAGAGGCTGGATGAGGAAGCAAAGTGAAAATCAGATGTAAAATGCTGAGAACCGGCCATAAATGTAAATGAGAAATTGAAAGGAGGAAAGACAATAAGCTTTCTTTCAGGCATGTCAAGTTTATGGTAGTTTAAAATGAAGAGCTGCTCAGGCAGTTGGATGAATTAGAACTTGGTTAAGAAGTTAGAATTAGAATTAATCATTCAAATATGAGTTTGTTCGACAGAATAAAAATAATTTTTAAGGTCTCTTGTTTGGATTCCTATCAAAATTTTGCAGCAAAACAACAAAGCGATATTATGTAATCATTTTGTTATAAGAGAGTATATATATACATATACACACACACATATATATATATATACATATACATAAAATCTTCATGACATTAATGTTAAATAAAATCTACTGAAAGTTTAAAAAAAAAAGGTGACTGGTAAGAGGGGGCACACTCAAGGACCGTAGAAGGGCTAGGGTTTCTCAAGTTGGGAGAGGGAAAGAAAGTAGGCAGGATACTCTTTTAAGAAATTCTATTCTTTTCCATCCCCTTTTCAAAATAATGTAACAATAGCAAAGCTTTCTGGAATAGGCTATTCCAATAAAACACTTTTTGATAAAGTCTAAAGTAAATGTAAATATCATGTTTCAAAGAAAGATTTGTTTTACAAGGGTTAAAAATTGAACTTGCTATATAATACAACAGAATAATTCCACTAACATCAAACGCCTCAAAGCAGAATATAAAATATGTTTTTACCTGGCTGTGTCTGTGGGACTCTTGGACGTGGAGATGTTTTTGGTTTGGGCGGAGTGCGTGCTGTCTGCTTGGGAGCTAAAAGAAAGGATATAAGGTTTGGAGCCCTTGAGCTCTTCCAGAATCACAGTACGTAAGCCTCTAGTCTTTCAAAGGTGATTGTTGAGTGACTGAAGACCGAAATACACAGCAATTAATACAAGTACAGTTCCCAACAAGCTACAAAATATAGGAAGATAATTTTCATATCTTCTTACAACAGAAAACAAAACAAAACAAGAAGGCATCATTAAATGATATCCAAGATATTCAGCTGGCAAATTAAACTTGGAATTCCCAAAATATCTACTTCAAATACCTTTTATTTATTTATTTTTTTTTTATTTTTTTATTTTTTTTATTTTTTTTTTTTTGAAATCCAACAATTTTATTTTAATGAGCTGTAGTTTCTAAATTTTTGTTTTATTTTTTTCCTGTTTTCATACAGTATTGAAAACAAAACGCGGCACATTCACATTTTCCCGAGGAACTGTAAAGATGATCTCTACAGGGATAAATGTTGTAAAGCCTGAAGCTCAATCAATTGATGTTGAAAACTCTCAAAGGGAGTAAAGGCTTGATCTGAATGGTCTAGAACATGTACTGTAATTTAATAGAAGAGATGGTCGTCTTAGTATCAAATACCTTTTAAATAGGTTCAAAATAAATTTCATAATAACAAGAATTCATCTTTATTACAAATTCACACCATTTTATCAAATTATCCCAGTATATTTTTAAGTGTAAATAGGCACAATTTTCCTCAAAAAAGTTAGCATGTTACATTCCAAATACACCTAGAGAATGAAAGCATTTTAACAGCAAGTACTGATGGAAAAAAAACTAATCTTATTAAATAAAATGTGATTTTTATTGCCCAGATTAAAGGAAAAAAAATTGAGCAGAAACTGAAAGCATAGATAACTGAAGAAACTTATCCTTTTGCTGGGAAATTCCCCCCAAAACCAATTGTTTCTTCATCAAGAAAATTAAACGTACATCCTGCTGGAGAAAAGGAATTACGAAATGCAAGGTTGTAGCTTGTGGAAACACCTCATTTGGCTGGACTAGTGTTTGTGATAAGAGAGATAGTAAGAAACGAAATGTTTTTCAAGGTCACCGAGTTTCAGGTACCTTAAGGAAAAATTTCTGAAAATAAGAGTTATTAGATATTAGAAGTTTCTAAAGAGTCTGCAGAGACTTCCTCCTGATACTAAGTGAAAATATGTGAAGCATGCAATGGTTTCAGTTGAATCTTCTCACCTGTAGAGAGATGAACACCCAGATATGCTGGCAGTTACCCTGGTTTAGGAGCCTGGGACCTGGAGATTTGGAACTCCCTTTGCCAATCACAGGGTCCACAGTCTCAGGTTCTCCATCAAAAGTTACAGGGTTTTTAAGAGCCCTTCCAATCCTAAAATTCTCTGATTCTAGAGTTTCTTTCAGTCTAACGATTTGGTGATTCTCAACTTCCTTGCTCACTGAGGTTCCTGCTGATAGGCTACTTGTTTCCCTGGGAACAGGAAAGACTGTCTGCAGATAAAGGCATGTCAGGAGGCAACTCCATCAAAATGATTCAGAGACAGGAATCACTAAGAGTGTTCACAAAGAAACATTTCCATAACATTAATTATTATAGCTATTAAAAAAGAATAAACTGGGAACGTTAGAGATAACTAACACAGATTTAGTTAATTCAGTTAATTTTGGAATTTTGGTAAAAATTCAACTGCAGTGTTTAATAGGCCATATTTAGCAAGCTACTTCAGAGGTAAATGAGTACACTTAATATTCATATTTCCCTTGGAAGTAGAGCCATATAAAAGAAGCTCAATGGCACTCAAAACACAAGTTTGGGCTTCTTTACGATGAGCTCCTATTCCAAGAGAGCCTACAGATGTAGAGAAGATTTTTCCTTACAAGAAGAAGCACATTTAGTTATCCATGTTGATGCTTTGTTTTCCTTCATTTCAAATGCCACCATCATGACTTGCCAAAGTAACTGGTTTGATTTCAGTTTCTCTTTGTATGCAGTGAAATGGACAAATCACTGTAGAAGGAATGAAAAGGCATAAAGGACCTGAATAATGACAAGGTGACTGGCCAGTTATACCTTTTCATGTGGATTGCACAGTGAAGCCTGTTTCTGTTAATTTCAAACATAAATTAGATATCTTAAAATGCTTTTTACATGACCACAGAACTTATAAAACTAGTTGAGATGAAAAAGTGCTTAAAATTAGAATATATACTTATATTTTAAATGGGATATACATGTTTGTCCCTAGAAACATTACTATTTCCTATGTTAAACAGTTGCACAGCAGCTGAGAGGTGTTTTCCAGCCATATCCTAAAGAATATTCACAGCAATGCCACATGACTGGCTACAGATGATGGATAGAAGGAGAAATGGGGTGTCAAAGACTGAGCAGAGTGATTAAGTTGGGGCTTCTGAGGTCAAATATTGCCCATATTGTCTTTCCATTGCTTATATTTTGCAAACACTCACCTGATACATGAAATACAAAATAATGTGTACACCCTGTTTGGTCTGAGGCTCATCTGGGCTGGGTAGGATTATAGTTTGGGAAGACAAAAGTGATGCTTCTAAGGTAATTGAAGGAGAATACCCAGGGTTACCACAGTGCTTCACACACCTTCAGTACAGATGGCAGAAATGATGGTAACAAGCAGATCTTTAAAACAATAAAGAAAATTGCAAGTCCGCAGCAAAATAGCATGCCTCCTTCTTCATGATGCATTCAGTTTAAAAAATGCTTAGAGATGCCAGGTCACAAAATACTTTCAAAGTAAGCAATACCCTTACTTTTTAAATCCTCACTCCACATTAGTACCTCCCCAACAATGCCAGAAAGATATATTCAATAGTAACCATAAAGGAAAAAACAAAGTAATAAAAAAATGTTAAAGCATAAGCCATTCAAGAAACATTGAATTTCACTTAAATAATGGAGAAAAAAATCAAACATGTAAGTGAATGTGATGCAATGAATGTTAATGGAAAGTATGATGCTAGGGCGGAAAGTATGAATGGATCATTACACAAAAAATGTTATCTGAAATATTCAACACAACATCAAGCTGGCAGAATATAGGTCATGAAAAGATGCTTTAGATTCGACAGTTTTGCTGACTTAAGTAGAGAAAGAGACCAGGTCTAGATATAAAACTGAATGGGAGAAGTGACTTCTTGGACAATGGTTATGAATAGAAACACCTAGAAAGAAAATTAACTGCCGTGACGAAGAATGACGTTGCAACATGAAATCACAATGGAAGAGAACCTGAGGTTCTCAGATGCTGATGACAATGAGGACGAAAGCTGCTGAGGTGTGTCATTACCTAGAGTGGCCTCAGGTGCTTCAGACACATTGGTAATAGATTCCATAACTGTATCAAAACAAAGGAGAACAATTTAAAAAATTGTAAGATGTTAAGCTACAGCCAAGTGTTTCTTTAACACCAACACACTTCATTCTCTTAAGAATTTGAAAACTGAAATTATTTCTGTATTCAGAGAGTCAATTATCATTTTAAGAATCCAAGAATTTTGGAAGCTATAGCTCTTCCAATCTATTCAATTGTAGAACAAGCACCGGAGCTTGAATTGTCATGTTCCATGGACATAATACGCATGAATTAAAAATTCGTTTAATAAATGAATCAAAGCATGAAAACCTTTACCACCTTCCGTCTTTGGCTCCTCTGGCCTGAGGGGTGCTTTGGCAGTGGGATATACATAATCTGTTTCAGTTGATGCTAGGGAGGAAACAGGGCATGTCTGGTTAGTGGTGGGCAGCCCATAGCACTCTGCAATGGAACACTGTTTAATGTGAAAACAAAGATTAATTATTTGAAGTAGATACATTTGTGAGAATAAGTAACATTTAGAAGGATTTTGAAGATGATGGCAGAAATGAAGGCAGGACGTAAAGGCAGTGTGTTGTGTAGAAACACACACACACACACACACACACACACACTCTGTCTCTCTCTCTGTCTCTGTCTCTGTCTCTGTCTCTCTCTCTCTCTCTCTCTCTCTCTCTCTCTCTCTCTTTCTCTCTCTCTCTCTAACTGGTAAGGTCTACAGTAATTTCTCTCTGGACCAAAGCAGATCATTTCACTTCCTTACATTTTTAAAGGATTCTAGTGAGAAAAAGACATGGAGCGAGTCCTTGGAAAGCATGGGAATGAATACTAAAAATGAAAACTAGGATGTACGTATTCATATTGCAAGAGTGATCAGAATGTTAAAATACTAAAATTTGCATCCAGAGTGAGAGAAAACTAAATAAGAAAATTGCGAAACTTGCATAGCAATACAGCAGACACCAGCACAGTGTTCTGTGTATAATATTTGACTCTCAAGATGCACTGGATGAGCACAGACAAGACGTGAGGAGCTATGAAATGTCACGAAGCATGAGGACATTCAAAGATGACTTCTGCAATAAGATGGAAAAGCGTATATACTTGACTTCCCATTAGGAAACATTTTTACCTATAGCTTCTTTGGATGACTCAGTGCTAAATGTAACAGATTCCAGGATTTCAGAAACTAGCAAAAAAACAAAATGATATAATTGATCAAGGATGGGTTGTTGTGAGCACGGAATGAATGAATACAAACTAAGTATTTAGAAAAGTGCCTTGTAACCAATATAATATTATCATCAGCACTAAGAGAAGTTCTAATAACTGAATTTGAACTCACAGTTTTATAAGTGTGGTACGTTACCAATAACAATCATACCTTGTACTGTCAACATAAGCACCACGATACATTTAGCTAATTAAAAGATACACAAAGGAGATAAAAAGAAATTATAACCCTATGCTAGAAAAAAACAAGATCCAATGTTTCAAAATAAATGTCAGGGTGTAGCAACAGTATTGTAAAAATGATTTAAAATTTTTGTTTAGGGAATGTAGTCAATATAATATTGTAACAGCTATACTCGTATATGATGTCAGAGGGGTAGTAGACTTGGAGGGGTTATCACTTTGTGAGGGATATAAATGTTCTAATCATTATGTTGTCTTGTACTCCTGAAACTAATATAAAAAATCAAATTAAATTAAAAAAAATTTGTTTTCAGTTTTCAAGGGCAATATGTTCAGGTTCACATTGTGTAAGGTGAAGCTTTGCTATCTTTACTGAAACAAGAACTTTCTGCTTCATTGATGGTCACAATTGAACTAGCATTTTTTTCACATGGCAAAGCACAACCCAAACTTACTTACTAAAGAGTACCACAAGTTTGTAACTGTTAGTAAAAAATAAGGATAAAAAATAAAACCAGTTCTCGGTAGTTTTGTTGACTTATCAGATACATGATTATTACCTAAAATGATAAAGCATAAACACAGTGAAATGAAGATAATATTTTCTATACTGTTGAGTAATACAATATAAATATAACATATAGCTAATGTAACACACTTCTGAAATCATGGAAAGAGCATTGTACTATATGTTATGAAATGTGTATCCTTTTGCATGTTTTATATTTGAAAACACAACACTTGGAGTTTGTCATCTAAAGCTCACCATGTACCCAGATAGATAAAACGATCTATTTACCAGGTTGACTTTGCATCATTTCTAGGCTTGGTGATGTCACTGGTCTCAAAATAAGAGTTTGCAATTCAGTGGGAGCTGAAAGAAGAGGGTCTAAATTGTCAATCATGTATCATTTATTTCATAGGTTTTCGACAAAGGTAGCAATGATTTGAAATACACAGACCCTCAAACTCGCAAGATGATGGAGAGCCATGCAGAGTATGCATTATTTAAAGCAGCAACTGACAAGACTATGGCCCTCCCAAACGCAGCCCTCTGCCTGGTCTGTGAGCTAAGAATGGTTTTTACATTTTTAAATGATAGGCAAAAAACTTAAAAGAAGAGTAATATTTCATGACGTAAAAATGGTATGAAAGTCAAATAAAGTTTTATTGGAACACAACACCACCCTCAAACTAAGGTGATTGAAAGCATATTACATATCATTTACATATTGGCTTGGTTGACTTCAGGCTACAATTGCAGAATTGAGTAGTTGTGACAGAATAGCCTGCAATGTCTAAAATATTCACTATCTAACTCTTCACATAAAACAATTTTGCTGACCCCCTGATCTTAAGCATCCTTCTAGAAAAAGCAAAAGCCTACTTGAGAAAAGGTTCTCTTTGATTGTTTCTGAACCTGAATTCTCACAAGGGCTGTTAAGAGCTTCCTACAATTGATTTCATAACAGTGTCTTAACAAAATGCTCGGTATCATCTAGGAATGTTTGGTTCTATATTCTAGTTCGACTACTCTCTCAGGTACCCTTAGTAGAAGTCGAGTCTTTTTCTTTTATTTTTGCTGTTCCTTCCATCTACTAATTCATATCCTAAACTTATTTCAAAGCCCAACTATTTCCTAACAGCCCACATAGACCCTTCTCTCCTTTAAATATTTTTCTTTCTGTTCAAACAAGTTGCTTTTGCATAAGCAAATTATCTTATATCGAAGAAAAACTTGAGAACAGATTCCCCCCCCCCCCACACACACAATTATATTGTCATCTGTCCAAAAGGTAAAACATGCCCTCACTTTTGATGTCCACCTGTACTCAGCACTCCACCCAATCCCACTCAACTGCTAATATGGTGCTGGGAATACAGAAGGCAAGGAAATGTTTATTTACATAAACCAAAGAAATAGCACTTTTAAAAAAGAGATGAATGAAATGGAGTGATAAGAGAATTGAATATGATACATACAAGATACATACAAGAGAGAATCTTTACGCAGGGCGCATGATGAATTTGTCTACTACATAGATCTCCCCAAACCATGAGACTTCTGGTCAACCCTGCAGTTGAAAACATGCTAACCACTATTTGTGTCTTTCTCTTAGAGGGCATAGAGGTGAGAGGTGCACATTAACAAGCCCCATCTTTGTCACTCCTGGAGTCCAACTGTAATGGGCTGGAAGAATTCTTTAAACCAGAAACCATAGATTTTCTTGGTTTCAACAGAGAAGTTTCAGGAAGGTTCAAGTTTGGGAGGAAAGTGGGTTTTTGTTCTCCATAGTTTTGAAACTAAAGAAAGAAAATCTTGGGTTGCTATGGTCTAGAAACTATCAATAGCGTTGTACGTGAACCTGTTTTCTAAAACTTATTAGATTTTTTTTATTTTATTTCCAAAGTTTGAAAAATTGTACTATACTAACATAATTTATCCCTTATCATCACTGAGGGTCGTTTAGAGGCCAAAATAATATACAAAATGTATGTATTAATTAAAGAAGTAAATATTAATATACATAATTAGATACTCAAAGAGATTCTTACTTATATAAAGATTAAGAACCATTGCTAAACTGTGGTGGAGAATAAAGTATAGTCAAGTTTATTAGTGGTTGGGGAGCCTATAACTTATATTCACTAGTATTGGAATTTTCAGGAAGCAACTTTCTTTTCATAAATTAATATAACATGGAATCTACATTCTTTACAACAGGAGGAGAGTACTGAGAATATCACACAGATCTTATAAAGAGTAAAGTTGCTCAGAGAAAGTTCATGGTACTTAATTGTCATTGTTTTATAGATCTAAATACCAAATAGAAGGGAAGCAATTTGGACTTCAGAATCTTCAATGAATCACATAATGAAATTTTAAAAGGGGTTTCATGCCACATAGATTTTCTCAACTGGATCTAGGGACATCTATTGAAAACAATAGGTAAAATGAATGGATCTTGAGATTATCATGCGAAGTGAAATAAGTCAGACAGAAAAAAAATCAAGAACCATATGACTTCACTCATATGTGGGATATAAAACTGAAAGCAGCAAACAAAGAAACAAAACCCATAGACACAGAAAACAGTGGCTACCAGAGGGTAATGGGGGAGGTGGGGTGGTAGGAGAAGTTTCCCTCTTCAAAATAGTGGGTCAAATATATCGTGATGGAAGGAGACCTGACTCTAGGTGGTTAACACACAATGTAATATATAGATGATGTATTATAGAATTGTACACTTGAAACCTATGTAATTTTACTAACCAATGTCATCCCAATACATTTAATAATAAAAAAAAAGGTAACACTTGACTTAAGAATCCTGACTACTTATAAGATGAGATAAGAAATGGAATGACAACAGCAGTCTAAAGAAGCAAGAGCAATGCTGGCCATGACAGTGATGGAACAGGTTTTAATGAGCAAGAAAGCATTTAATGTGGTCATAAAAATCATCACCTAACGTTGTTCCTGGAGCCTCAGAGCTATGAATAACAGGTTCAGAGTCTGTGGTAGGAGCTAACCAAAAGCAACAACATAAAAATGAGACAGTTTAAAAACACACAGAAAGTCTTAATTTTTCTTTCAAAACATTAGTTTCAAATAACAACTTTTTAAAATTTTGAATTGACAGGAAGCAAATAATTTCCTTTTGAAGACGCAGTCAACCTGTAGCTAGGAACAATTCATTGCAGAAGGTATTCACAACTTTTGAATTCTGTCATGTATCTTATTATGATCCACATGAGGTTTTCCTAGGTGTTTGATTTTCTGATTCTAATATGGAAGTTAAGGAAAGTCTGTTTAGGAAATATATATGAAAGCAACACGTTGCGCTTCTTGGAAGTTTGAAAAATACCTATATTTATGTAATCATAACTACAATAAATAGATTACATGTTTAAATACAGATAGAGCAATAAATAACCGTGAGTGACTATCTCAATTTTGCTATAAACACATCTTTAAAGAGAGACCAAGAATATCATCCAAGAAGCAAGTTTCTAACCATACCTCACACCTTGATGCTTAGAGAATCTGAAGACTGAACTTCCCATCAGAGGCATTGTTTTGAGACCCTATTGGTACAGGCTACTAGGGCTCATCATTAAACTATGGAATAACACATTTACCCGGTTTGGTCTGAGGTGCTTCAGGACTTGATGTAGTTTTAGGTCTGGGACGTGGATGATGGGATCGTTGTGATGTTTTAGGAGCTGAAGGAAGAAACTTTGGATTATGCTAGTGAAGGTGGTTTTGGAAATAAGGCTCTAGATTTTCTAAAATACATTTCATTGAAATTTAAGGTATATGTTTTTTAAAACTGAAATTTCTTTCCCTTATATTGTTAATATTTTTTATCACTGAAGATTCTTGAGAGAGAAAACTCACACATAAAATTAAGTCAAGGGGTGAAGAGTCTTGTATATCTCTAACTTCATAAAAACGTAGGGACTATAGCCAAACTGCAGGTCAAACAGTCTTAGGTTCGCACTAAGAAATTTAAATATGCTAAGAAATCCATGGTACTATGTCAATTGTTTTGTTTATGTTTAGTTGGTCTAGAGAAGATATAGACATTACTGACTATTTGGAACTCAGCTTTAAATATGGACACTGTTTAGACAGAAGTACATGACAAAACTTCAAATAGGGTTACATGGTAGACAGATATTCTGATCTAAGTCCATGTGTAGTTTTTAAAAATAACAGGTAACTTCTTTAAGAGTCTTCAATACACTTAAGAAGAAGAAAAAGTTAAAAGACAGCAAAGGATGATGAGACAGTCCTTTGAGTAGATGACAATGTGATTATAATGATGATGGAATGGGTTGACAATGAGCAGAAAACTTGATCAGAAACACAGAATACCGTTACCTAATGTTTTTGGAGTCTCCGTTCTAAGAGTGACAGGTTCAAAGTCTGTAGGAAGAACTGGCCAAAAATAATAATATGAGCCAAAGAAATATTAAAAAAATCACTTGAAGACTAATTTCAGAAGTCAATTTTTAAGCTTTAGACCCGAGAGAAAAGAGACACTTATTCTTTGCAGATTTGACCAAATGATGACCAAATACCAATTAATTTCATAAGACAGACATAGCACTGCACTCTGCTAAATATCACTGATGTCAACAAGAAGTTCTCCTGGATGTTTTGATTACCTGACTCTTGCTAATATGAAAGACTGTGATGGGCAAGTTTTTTACAATTTATAACAAAATACTTTTCTTATTCTACTGGAAAAAGCATTCATTAGTCTACTTGTCCTTCTGTACAAGTTGAGATAAATTGTCTACTATTTTTGTGTATTTAAATAATCACAGTACAATAATGAGTTCATATGTTTGAAAGCATAAGGATCAATGCATAATGAATGAACTGTGCTCATCGAAATTTCAAAGTGGTCCTTGATTCAATAAAATTTAAGCAACATTATTTTAAACACTGTCATGAAAGTAGAGTCAGCCTACCCTATCATATAAGCCTATCATTTAAACTTTTAAGACATTTTGAATTTTGATAATTAACTAAAAACATCATTCACTGAAAACATGGTATTTCCACAATTAATGAGACATAAACAGTGAAAATAAGGGATAGATGAAAAATTCATGTTTGAAATGAAGCTTGAAATATTCAGTGCTGTTTAAACAAATGCACATTATCACATGACACAGTTTTGAGCAGCTACATGGCATTTGATGCCCTGAAATTAGTTTATGCTCAGTTCTCTCTAAATTCAACAGATAACTTGACATAGAGCTTAGCATAATATCAAGATAAATATTGTAATGGAATGACAACAGAGGATGTTGAAATAGTTTTAAGAGACAGGAGAATCTGTAGCTACAACAATGGGTAGGAAAAGCACTATTGGAAGGACACACATTCTCATTACCCACGATTTTTGGAACTTCAGTTCTAGGAGTTCCAGGCTCAAGATCTGTTGTAGGAACTGATCAAAAGCAATGAAATAAACATGTGTGAAAAGCCAGCAAATTAAATCTTACCAGTACACTATTGCTTCAATAGGTGTACAACAATTTACTTTTTTTTTTGAAATTAAATACTGTTATTTAAAGATTTGGTCACCCTATAGCCAGGTAAATGTTCTTTTATGAGACAGTCACAGCCTACACAACGGGTATCTCAATGAAGGCAAAACGAGATTCTCCTGGGTGTTGAAGTACCTCATCCCAAGTATTAATAGAAAACTGCTGTAGGAAACATATTTCAACATTTTACCAAATATATATATATATATATATATGTATATGTGTATATATATATATATATATATATATATATATATATATATATACTTATGGAACTGTTCTGGCAATTGTTGGCTTCTTTGTGGAAGTTTTAAGAAAATAGCATGTCTAAATAAGCATGGATACAAAAATAGCTTTTATGTTTGAAAGGAGACATAGCCAATAATAAACCAAAGCGAACCATGTTTAAGGCAAAGGCACTCAACAGATCGGGATAAAGAACATCTGCCCCATGTGGGGCCCAGTATAGCAGTTCTGTGATCGCAAGAATGTGCTATCCTACATAGGTGAGACCCCTGATGCTCCTAGGGTCAGATCCAAACTGCTGAGTCATACATCGAAGGACTTTAATTGCTCTTATGGACCCTTCCAAACAGCACCGTCATCACCACTTAGAAGCAGGACTTCCCTTGTTCCAGAAGCACGTGCCCTCTGGTTGGCTTCTAGATCCCCTTTCTTTCTGCCTTTGTTTATTTCCATGATTTTAAGACCCAACTTCTTTCCAACTCCTTATTCCCATCCATAACAAACTTATCTCTCTCTAAGCTCATAGATGTTTATAGCCCTGCAAAAAACAAGCTCAATTTGCACAGACACACAACTTTGCTTCAATCTTTGAATGTTTCATATGCGGGCAGGTTTTGACTTTGAGTATACTACAGACTGAGAAGTGAAAACAAACTGCCTATTTTTGTGATAGTCTCACAGCTGTTTATGTGGCTATAGTGGCATGGAAAGCACTTAATGCTTGTTTCTTGAATTAAAAGGGCTTGGTCCTATTTAAGACATTTTGTCCTTAAGAGAAGAACAAAATGGAATAAGAAAACACATAATGGAATAAGAAAACATAACTAAAATGCATATTAAAAAAGAAGATCTTTATGCAGAAAGCATAAGGAATTCAGCTGCCACACTGATCTCCCCCGACCATGACTTCCTTTGCTAATCCAACAGTGGAAAGAGCCCCACATCATCTAGTGCCTTCACCCACACAGAGCGCTCACACAGGCTCCCATCATGAGCACCAATCCCGGAGTCTGAAAATCTGCCAGGACTCAGTCTCTTAACCAGAAACCCACATTTACCCAGTTTGGTTTGAGGTGCCTCTGTAGTTGGTGTGGTTTTAGGTTTGGGACGTGGACGACGGGTCCGTTTTGATGTTTTGGGAGCTGAAGAAAGAAAATCTTCAGTTACTACATAGTCTGTAGTTCAGAAGCTATGGATAATATGACATGTATCTCTAGATTTTCTAAAACTTACTAGATTTCCTTTTATTTTAGGAAATGTGTCATTTCAACTTTTTAATTTGTAAACTTTTACCCTTATTATAATAGTATGTCTTTCTTTACAATTGAAATTTCATTGGGGATGAGTCATATATAAAATAATTAATTTAAGAAGTGAAGGATCATTCATAGGACTCATCTATTGAACAAGGGTAAGAATAACTGCTAAAATATTATGGAGGTGGTTAGAGGCACATACAAACTTGTTGACAGCTGACTAAAATTAGACCACATTATTAACTAAAATGTCAATCAAAGAAAAAAAATATCACATAGATAATTAAAAAAAAGTAGACCTTTAGATCCACAAAGACAGTCTCTGACACCGTAATAATCATTAGAGTCAAGGGAATTGCCTTTTAAATCCCGCTTTAACAAAACATTGGCTAAAAAACATACAAGATGAAAAAAACAATGTCAGATGATTACATGTGTAACAGATGACGTAAATTAGGTTCATGCATTGCTCTCTTAAAAACAAGGGGTAGCTTGTTTTAAGAGTCAGAATCTTTAATAATTTTAGGATGAAGAAAATAATGGAGTGACAACAGAGGATGGTAATGTAGCCTTATGAAACAAAAGAACCTGTAGTTTTGGTCGATGGAATGAGTTTAACAATGAGAAAGACAAGCACTTATAGAGGATCACAATTTCTTATTACCTTGTGTTGTCACCCAAGCCTCGGTTATGAATGTAACAGGTTCACAATCTGCAGTAGGAACTGACCAAAAGTATTAAAAATAAACCAAATGATTGTTTTAAATGAAAGAAAAAACTTAAACATTTACTTCAAAATGAATCTTACTATTAGTACAATATAGTTTCAAGAACTATATAGAAACTTTTGAAAACTATTACACTAGAAAAGTAAACAGTTGATTTCCTAAAATTTGGCCCTACCTAAATCAGGTACTTATTTCCTTATTCCTCCATCTTTGATTATCTGATTCTAACTAGTAAGTCAAAGTGGGATGTGTGGTTATTGCTAAGAACTTATCTTTGGAAAGAGACCGAGGCCTCAGTATGCTGAATCAGATAGGGTATACTTCCATTTTAGCCAAAGAAAGAGCATTCCTTCATGTGCAAAGAGCTTGCTGATGTCTAATGGATCAAATCTCAACTGCTCCGTGAGGTGCCTAAGCATTGCCACCACAGGAGTCCATGGACTGATATAGACCCAGAAAATCTCTGACTAATCTCCTTGAAGTCAGACATTCTCTATGCTAGTATTGCAGTTGAACTTTTTCCTCTGGTTAGTCTCTATTTTTATCCACTCAATCTGATTTTATCCCTCCCCATTTTTTCTGTGGTGATTTCAAGGCCCCACTCTTTATCTTTCCCTACTCCAAATATTACTCTTGAGACCCTGCTGGATTAGGCTGCTGAGATTCTAAACCAGGAACACGTTTACCTGGTTTGGACTCAGGTGTTTCAGGGCGTGGAGTGGGTTTTGGTCTGAGATGTGGACGAACCGTCCGTTGTGATGGTTTGGAAGCTAAAGGAAGAAATTCTTGGGTTACTATGTAACTGCATTATCGCTGGTTCTAGAAGCTACTGAAGGTGAAAACATGACTAGATTTTTTACAACTTGTTAAATATTTGCCTTTCTAGTTTGAGATTTTTGTCAAATGTACTCCTTTCATGTCTTCTTTTATCATAGAAGATTCTTTGAAAACAAAAATCACTTTTTAATTAAAGAAATAAAGATTAATAATTATAATCGAAGTCTCATAGGGAGGCTTGATTAAGTAACAAAAATGGTTAAGAACCATAGCTAAATTTTAATGGATAATTAAGGTCAGTAATACCAAATATGAGTTTTATAATTTAATCTTTCAATTTTTGGCACATTTTCTATAAAACGATTAAAATAAGAACACAGTATTACCTAAATAGAAACAAAACAACTAAATACTATGCAAATTAAAAAAAATAGAAATATAGATTGCAACAAATGGATCCTTTTGACTCTTTGATAGCTGTTAATGGTTTTATTTGTCTAGATAAGAGGTAGCGACCCATGATATGTTTTAAAACCAGGTTTCTTACAAACACTGATTAAATAAAACAAAGAATGACATGACACAATTTCAAATAGGTTACATGGCAAATAAATGTTCTAAAGTAGGTTCAGGCCTGACTAATTCTATTAAAAACAGCAGGTAATTTGTTTTAACAGTTTTGATAATTTTAAGAAAAATATAAGTGAATGGCTACAAAGAATGATAATATGCCACATGAAGCAAGATGAAACTCAAGCCTTGTTGAAAACACAGTGTATCATTACCTAATGTTGTTCCTGGGGTCTCTGGTCTAAGAGTGACAGGTTCGAGGACTGTAGGAGAAACTGACCAAAAAATACAGAAACCAAAGAGATTTTAAAATATACAAAAAGTTAAAACATTTAGGTCCAAACAATCTTACTTGTATAACAATCCTTCTTTAGATACAAGAAAAAGAGTAGATGATTGTTCTTTGAAGACCTGGCCAAACTACAGGCAGAGTCAGTCTTAGACTTAGCCTTTGAACTATATTGAGTATCGTAAAGAAATCAACATGAAGTTGTCCTCCGTTTTAACTAATAGATTCTAGCTGATACAGAAAACTCTGCTCTGGAAAATGTTTTTATGCATTTACCAAATGCACACTTAGAAAACAAATTGTCTATAAAAAATCTGATCAACCTGTACTTCTATAGAAGCTGAAAATGAGTACTGCTATGTTTAGGTCAACATGGTTAAATAGACGGTTTTAAGTTTGAAATAGATATGAAAATAAATCACTGAAGTAGACTATGTTGATCTTGCCAAGAAGTCAAGTATGGAACGAGTCCAAGTTCTCTGTCCAAACCACGGCACGTAAGAGAGCAGGGTAAAGATAGTCACTCAGTCTGTAATACTCAGTTGAGCATATGTCTGGCCTAAGCCCAGAAAAAGTAGAAAGACAGGTGATCAGACCTATGCTCCTGAGTCAGGTCCTCTTTTAACTGTCCACATGGACCCTTCCAAATGCAGCATCATCAATAGCCATTTTTTGATTATCTAGATGTAGGACAGTCTGTTTTGCAGACTGGACTGTCTTTATGGCTGACCCACCCTCACCCACTCACATGTCCAGTTCTGTTGGTTTACTTTTCCCTCCACTCATTCAAACCCTATAGTGGGTCCAAGGTCCAAGTCTAACCCACGTTGATCTTTTCCTTTGCAAAGTCAGTATTTACTGTTTGCATCATGCAAACATGTACTCAACTTTACTGTTTTAGAAATAAACAGGTCTCTTGCAGCTGACATATCGTTCATGGTTGCCAATATTGGTCCAGGAATATGCAAGGGACTTACAATTTATTTATTGAACTAAATATGTTGGCTCTGCTAAAAAAGCTTTACGAATTGAATGGAATTTAATAGTAAGAAATATAAATGCATATCAAAGAAGACTCTCACAAAGAAATAATAAGGTATTCGGACACCCACTGTATCTCACATACTCATATTCTCCTTGTCACCTGGGCAAGAAGACAGACTATGCCTCCTGATGTCACATTTAGAGAAAATAAGAGCTTGGACTGTTTGGGTCCCCACGAGAATACTAGCGCTCATCCTTACACCAAGGAATCACACATTTACCCAGTTTGGTCTGAGGTACTTGAGGGCTTGGTGTGGTTTTAGGTCTGGGACGTGGACGACGGGGTCTTTTTGATGCTTTGGGAGCTGAAGAAAAAAAAAAGCCTGGTGTTACTCTAGGTCTTATGGCTCTTGATACTAAGGAAAGGTTTTTCTAAAACCTGTTAGATTTCCTAAAGTTCCAGGAAATTGTTAGTAGTTTACAATTTTTACTCATTTTATGCCAATGTGTCTTCTTTTTAGCATTGAGGGTACTATGGGGGCAAACTCATATATATAGTGAAGTCACTCATTCAAGTAATGAAGAGCAGCACTTGTAATCAGATACTCATAGAACTTTCTCACTGGGAAAAATGATTGGGAAGTAGTACTCAACTGTGGTGCAAGGGGTAAGGAAGTTAGTCATACCAAGGAAGATCCAGTAATTTACATTTTCCGATTTGGGTAATCCCTTATTTTCAAATAGTAACAAAACACGTCACTATTTAAAGCACCAACAAAGAAACAACATAACATGCAAATAGTTTTTTAAAAATCTAGAAACTTAGATGTGCAAAGGAAAGTAAGAGCAGCTATTATTGTAGGTCAGCCTAGATAAGAAATAGATCCCAATTTGTTTTAAACTCAGCTTAAACACAGAACACTGGTCAACGAAGCACAAGATAATGCGACAATGTCAAATGCACCAGACAAGTAAACGTTTTGAACTAAGCTCATGCCTGCTCTCTTAAAAACAACTGGACACTTGTTTTTAAGAGGCGTCAGTACTCCTAGATGAAGGAAGTGATCGAATAGCAATGGATGATAATAGTGGCTGTCTCATAAAAAAAAAAAAGCCATGTTAAGGGAATGTAGACTGAATGGACTATACAATAAGCAGCAAAAGTACTCGGCGAATGGCACAGAGTCATTACCTAATGTCGTCCCAGAGGTCTCAGTTGTAAAAGTAACAGGTTCAAGGTCTGTAACACGTTCAAGGTCTGTAATAGGAACCGAAGTAATAAAATAAAAGTGCTTTTGTTTTTTTAAAGTATCATGAGCTATAACATTCAATTCAAAATGAATCTTGCCAGTGTACTATGGCCTCTGGAATAATTTTTCTTTTTTTAAAATTTTTGTATGAAGGGAGTTCTGCACTGAGTTGTATCTCCCTAGATCTCATGTTGAAGCCCTAACTTCCAATGTTAAGATTGGAAGAGTCAATTAAGATTAAAAGTGGTGGTAAGCCTGGGGCCCTAACCCACCCTTATAAGAAGAGGGAGGAGAGGAGGGACGCTTGTGCAGAGAAATGCTATGTGAGGACAGAGCAAGACGGCAGCCATCTGCAAGCCAAGGAGAAAGTCCTCAGGAGCAATTAAGCCTGCTGGCACCTTGGTCTTAGGCTGCCAGCCTGCAGAGTTGTAAGAAAGAGACTGTGTTGTTAAAGCCACCCAGTCAGTGCTAGATTATCATGGCTGCTCTAGTAAACCAATAGAAAGGGAATTCAATTGTTTTGTCCAGATTTGGCCAAACTGTAGTTAGGGACTTTTTCATCTCATAACACAGTCATTACTTTTGGTCTCTGTTTAGCTCCTGTCAACTATCAGTAGATGGAAAACTTTATCCAGTATGGAAGGAAGAGATTCCTAATGCTCATGAGAACAATATCAGCCTCCTTAACTTCCCATGGTGATATCCAAATGCAGAATCACCAATACAAATGTTTTGACTGACACTTAGAAGAAGCAGGCTCTGCCTCCTCTGGTTACTTTACACATATCTTATTTTTCATCTTTGTTCTCTCTTACCTCTCCACCTGTGTAAATTCTCATGTGATGTCAAGGCTCAGACTTCGTCCCTGCTCTACTAAAGCCCAAATATATATTTTTTACTTCTTTAAGACCTTATATAATGAGTCTAACACTTAATATTTATGTACCCAAGAGAAATCCTGAATTTGCAAAATTCTCATTCTCTAGATTTTTCATGCAGGAAAAGTTTTTGTGCTCAACTAGTCTGCAGACTGAAAAGTAAACTTGTTTCCTACTACTCAGAGTCAGAACAAAGAATATGCCTCTTCCAAACATGACCTCCTTGCCAACCCTGAAGGGAGAAGGACTCCTCATGATTGCCTCACTAGGGAATATGTCGGTTCACATTCTCAACCAATGACAGGTTCCCAGGCTCCTTAAACCAAGGACACTATCTGGTGTAGTATCAACTGCATCTGGTCATGGAATGGTTTTACGTTTGTTTTGTGAATGATATGTCCATTGGGATGTTTTTGGAGGTGGAAAAAGATAACTTTTAGTTACTTCGAAGTTTATGGCTCTGAAAATTATAGGGTTAAAAAATATCTTCTTTAAGTTTTCCAAAGCTTGATAGATTTTCTTGAGTTTCAGGAAATGTATCTTTCTAGTGTGAAAAATTAGCCCCTACTATGCTACTGTATCTTTTGTTATTGAATATATTTGAGGGGGACACAATTGACATAAAAATGGAGTTATGAATTCAGAGAGTCAAGATTGGTATTTTTATCACATTATCCTAGAGTTCCCTGACTGCATTAAAAAGGTTAAGAGTCATTTCTAAATAGAAGTGGTGAGTAAAGGGAAGTCAAATTAATCTTAAGGATGGGACTTGTTATTTAAACTTATTGGCCTGATTCACATTATCTGTTACACAATACACTAAAATCATATTACCCAAATGTTAACAAAACAACAACAAAAAACAGGCAGATTAAAAACAGTTGGATGTACAAAGAATGTATAAAGACCTCCCCCCCCCATTAGAGCCTGGTTAGCATAGATCAAGCACTTGCATAGAAACATGAAATTTACCTACACAGAGAACTCTGGTTAATCCAAAAAGATGAGTTGGCATGAAAAAATTTTAATATAAGTTATAGGACAGCAAACTATCCCAAACTAGATTTAGGCATGGCTCTCTTAGGAACAAGAGGTAACTTGTTGCATGCATATTCAATTCATAAGGTGAAGAATGTAATTGAATGTTGATAGAGTAGAATGGGTTTGACGGTGAGCAAAAACAGCACTTGCTGAAGGTCAGAAAGGGACTTTACCAAATATGGTCCCCGCAGCCTCTTTTATAGGAGTAACTGGTTGAAGGACTATAGCAGGAACTGACCAAATATAACAATAAAAAAAAAAGATGAAATGTTAAATACTTATATAATTTCAGAACATTCACTTCAGAAAAGGTTGTATAAAAGTAATAATGTGCCTAGAGTATAAAACAAACACTACTAAACCTCTGAGCTGAGGGATATGGTATCTTTGCACTCGGGTACCAATTTATCACTTGGTAGTGACTATCTTTGTACTCAGATAACTATCCCTGTGAATTTCCCCTGAAGTTTCTCATCCTTTGGAGATCCTAGTCTAAGTAATGTACCAAAGTAGACCATACACATCTTGCTAAAAACTCACCACAGGGATACTTAAGAGAGCAAAATAAGTAAGATTCAGTCTGATTCAATCTGAGGTACAGCAGGGTATCACTCTGTCCAGTGCTCAGGGGACGCCTGACCATATATGGATACTGATGATTCTTACATGAAATCCAAATCTCTAAGTTCGACATTCAAAATCCCTTTGAACTGGTGAACTATGGGCCCAATTAGATGCAGCAACCTCAATGAAATACTCTGTTCGACACTTAGAAGCCTGGCAGCATCCATTGGTCACAGAAGCCTTTTTCTTGTCTGACTGGCCTCCACACATATCCTTCCTTTCTGTACTTCTCTACCTCTTTTCCTCCACAAACTATGGTCCGTAGGCCAAATCATGTCCATGGCTTGTTTGCAAATAGCCCATGAAAGCCAAGAATGATCTTTCTTTTCTATTTTAAGTGGATGTAAAAAAAGAGAAGGATAAAAAGAGAAAAATATACAACAGAAACTATATGGGCCACAAAGTCCCTAAGTATTTACTATATAGAAAATGTTTCCGCACTCCAGCCCTAGATCCGTACTATGACTTACACAACTTTTATAGTTTCCAAGAAATAATTTCCTATTTGCCCAAATATACGTTTGTTCTGCAGTTGTTCCAGTCCACCATACACAGTCAATATTTAAAGGATGAGTAGAATCAAATAAGAAGTCAATTAAACTGATATTTAGGGAGAAGATTCCAATTTGCAAAGTATAAGGAATTTGGCTACCACCTAAGATATCTCCAACCATGTTTTCATGCCTACTCTGGAGTGCAAGCAGCCACTGACACTGACTTGTCCCTTCACTTTCTGTGGACCCCACTGTGTTGGGCTGCCAGGATTCCTTATCCAGGCTCTACACATTTACCCAGTTCAGTCTGAGGTGCTTCAGGACTTGGTGTGGTTTTAGGTTTGGGACGTGGACGACGAGTTCGTTCAGGCACTTTGGGAGCTAAAGGAAGAAAACCTCTGGTTAATAGAGTGTTTTTAGTTTCAGAAACTGTGGAGAGGATTATACTGGTTATACTTGGCTCTCTTAAAAAATGAATGAGTTGTTTTAATATTCTTCAATAACATATTAAGAAGTAATTGAATGACAACAGAGGATGACACAGAAGACCCATGAAGTGGAGAAGCTGTGGTTATGACGGTGATGAAATGGGTTTGAAATGGGCAGAAAAAGCAGATGCTGATGAACATAATGTGTCATTACCTAGTGTCTTCCCTGGAGCCTCGGTTCTAAGAATAACTGGTTCAAAGACTGTGGCAGGAACTGATCAAAAGTAATAAAAGAAACCAAAGAGATTTTTGTGAATGCATGAAATGCCAGAAAATTCATCCTGTCAGTAAAAATAAGGTTTCTAATGCTTCTAAGGAAGAGGGGAGAAGGGGAGGGAAAAGATGGATTACACAAAGGCTTTAACACCAAAAGGCAGGAATTATAGGGGTGGGAGACGGAGGGGGATGGGGAGTAGGGGGACACCCTAGGGTCTACCTACCACACACACAATAGAAAGCCAAAGGAAGCTGAGACTAAACTCACTAAGAGACTATGTCCTTAGTGAAAACAGGGACAGTTAATACAGTAAGGTGAGGAACAACCTCTCAGTTTGCAGTATCATATCAGACTAGGCATCTTCAGTTCTAAGAGAAGAGAAAGGATGTGCTGGTGCAGAAAAGAATCACTGGAGCAAATTTAAGCTCCTGAGTAGACATCCCAGACTCCCTTTTAATTCATCCTGTGAACCCAGTTAACAAGAGAGCATCAACAAGCCATCCTCTGTCTGGGATGCCAGCTTCAACACATTCCCTGTTTGTCAGCCTTTGGTTCCCTCATCTCTCCACTCATCCAAATTCTGTATTGATTTCTTTTGAATTATCCTGGATGTTTTCCTGCTCCAAATATTTACCATACTCCTGGCATATATCATTTGTACCATTTGAGAACTTATTTTACATTCATATAAACATGCTTCTGTATTTTGTTTTCTATTTGTTTATGCAGGGACAGTTTACAACTATAGTACAATCCAATTGGGAAATAACACATACTTCCTACTTCTGATGTATCTCACAGCTGCTAATGTGGTTATGGAGATTCAGAAGGGATTAATAAAAGTAGCCGATTTAAATTGATTCTGTAGGCTCAATACTGAGTAAGCTTTATCTTTAAGACATGAATGGAATCAAATAATAAGTAAATGAAATGATCATTGATGAAGAAGATTCCCACACAAGCAGCATGAGATACTCAGACATCTCATGTTCTCCTAAATAGTACCATGTTTCCCTAAAAATAAGACCTAGCCAGACAATCGGCTCTAATACATCTTTTGAAGTTAATATAAGACTGGGTCTTATTTTACTGTAAGTAAAATACACTTATTTCTTATAGTAAAATAAGACCCGGTATAATATAATAATATAATATAATATGATATATGATATGATATGATATGATATAAAATATAATATAATAATGCCGGTTCTTATATTAATTTTTGCTCCAAAAGACGCATTAGAGCTAATTGTCCAGCTAGGTCTTATTTTCAGGGGAACAGGGTAGCTTTTACTCTTAAGCGATATACAGGGCATGTATTATACCATTTATTGCATAAAATTTAGGGTCTCAACTGGGGTAGACTGCTTGGATTCCTTAAGCCAGAAACTGCGTATTTACCCAGTGTGGTCTGAGGTACTTCCGGATGGAGTGTGGTTTTAGATTTGGGATGTAGACGACGAGGTCTCTTTGTTGTTGGAGCTGAAGGAAGAAAATTTAGTATTAATATAGTGTTGATGGCTCCATAAACTGAATGGGATGATATAACATGGCTCTACTTTTTCTAACACTTGTCAGAGTTTCTTTGAGTGGTGAGAACTTTGTTACTTTTGTTTGACATTTTCTCCCTTAGTATATTAATATGTTTTCTTGATAATTAAGAGTTCTCTAGAGATTAAAACTATGTTGAAGAAACGAAGATGGGAAACTATGGATTTCTTGAAAGTGTCCCTAATCCGAAACTGGTTACAAATCACTGCTAAACAATGATGATGTGAGGGAAGTTCAAACCACCCTATAGTATGCACTTACAATTTAAAACGACTAGGCTTGAGCAAATTTTCCACTTGGTTATTTCCTAAAATACAGTATACAAAATTCGCTGAAACATCAACAAAGTAAAAAAGTTATGTAGAACTTGAAATATAGAAAGTGAGATGCTTAATGAAACTTCATGGTCTCATAATTGATATGGTATTGGTGGTCTAAGTAAGGGATATATAATCAAATTTGGACCTCAGCTCTAACAAACAACACTGTTTAAACAGGGACTCAGCTCAAGGTGATGCAATTTCAAGGTGGGATATGGAACAGATTCTTGAATTAAGTCCAGACATATTTGTATTAGAAAGAAAGCCTTTTATATTTTCAGATGAATACTGTAATAGGATAACAAATTATGACATCATCATCTACATAGCACCATAGATAAGTTGACAATGAATAAAAAAAAGCACTTTCTGAAGGACATAAAGAATCATTACCTAAAGATGTCCCAGGAGTAATAGGTTCAACGTCTGTAGCAAGAAATGATCAAAAGTAATTAAAACGAGAAATGTTAAACACATTTGAAAAGTCACCACACTATCCTAAAAATGAACTTTACCAGTTCATTTTTAGCATTGATTCTACAGCCAAAAAGCAAAATTTTTAAAGTTCTGAGGTGATAGTACAAAGACATTTGTTCTCATGAAATGGTTATATCCTTAGTATTTCCACATGGCTAGCAGTAAGTTTTGCTTGTTTTTGTATTAATCTGATAACACAATAGAAAATCTTGCTTAGAAAAATCTTTAAGCATCTGTCTAACAACATTATGGCTGACAATTATGAGAAAAGAATGTGAAAGAAACTATATATGAGAAAAATATAGTTTATAATGCTATATGTTGGAAAACAAAGCCCTAGTTTATGATAGATGTAATAGTTGAAATACTTAAGGAGATATCGTCATGAATAACCAAAATTGACAATGCTCTTATTTGTTGAGAGTCCACTTTGGTAAAAGACCAAGAGCTTTGTCCAAACAAAGGCTTATAAAACAGCAAGATACAGAGGGTTCTTTAATCTGAGAAACTTGTCAGTGCATTTTTTGTTGCTGTTGTTATCAGGACAAAGAAGGCCTGATGCTGGGAGGATAGGAAGCTATGCTCTAGTCAATTTGCTCAAATCCAATCACTGAAGTCAGGCATTGAAATTCATCTTCATGGACCCATCTAATAGTAACATAGCTGACTGAAAATTTTGAACTCCAGCTAAATGAACACTGCTTTTCTCCTTTCTTACAATCAGGTTGCACTTCTAATCTTTATCCTTCTGCCACCACCAATACATATGGCACCTTCCTGCCTCTGTTTATGCAATTCCTGCCCATCTCTCCAACAAATCTACAAACTACAAATTTCAAAGTTCACATTATACATATCAGCCCATTGATCTTTTATTTCTCTAAGAATTAACTATGTGTCTGACAGTAGGCAAAACTCAACAAATATGTTGCTTTGGCCCATATTTCTTTATACCTATTTATGAATAGTTTCACACAGGAACAGCTCCCTTCTTCAATCAGGCTAAGTCATTTGTTATTTCTAAACTATTCCTCACAGATACTAATGTGGCACTTAATAAAATGTGTGACTAAATGATCTAAATATGCTAGTTAGATTATTCAACTAGATAAGGTTCTGCTGAGCCAGAATCAAAGAGAAAAACGTAATTCAATGGTCAGAGAAGGAAATAAAAAGACAGGTACCAAGAAGATACTAAGCTGCGTGAGGAAGTCACAGGTATTGATTAGAGCATTTGTGACTTGTGTCTTCACCCTCAAGGGTCACAGGGGTTATTAGGTGGCAAGTTAAATTGCCACCCCAGTATCACATCCGACAGGGTTCCACAGGCACCCCATATTTACCTAGTTCGGTCTGAGGTGCTTCGGGGCTTGGCGTGGATTTATGTTTGGGATGTTTTGGACGTTTGGGACGTGGACGACGTGTTCTTGGTCGCTGTGATGTTTTTGAAGCTGAAGAAAGGAAACTGGTTAATGCCATCTTATGACTCCAGAAACTAAAAAAAAAAAGGATTACACTTGGCTCTACGTTTTCTAAAATTTTGCTAGATTTTCTTGAGTCTTGAGAAATTTATCTCTTCTATTTGAACTTTTGTCATCTATACGCAAAAAACATTTTTTGGGGGGTGTAATGACAGTTCTTTGAGAAAGCCTATATAACATTATTTGAATAATCTGAAAAACATTATTATTAATATTGATGGTGTCAGAGTTTCAAAGATGATTCTGACCCAAGGGAAGTCAGAAGCACATCATGTCCATGTCACATTACAGATGGACCCAAGTTCGCCTGCTTTGGGGAGACTGTACTTAGAAATTACTTCACTTAGGCATACATTCCACTAAACATTATTAGGATAAGCACGGTTCATTTCTTAAAATCCTTGGTAGACAATAAAAATACCCTGCATATCTCAAAGTGACTTTCTATTGATGTCCAGAGAATTGTAAATGATGGTTATGGGGCAGACGCTCCTAATTATATTTGAAATTCAGTTTTACCCCACAGCACGGAGCAGAAGCACAGGCTCTGTAAAGCATCAAGAAAGCTGGATAATATGGGAGATAGACGCTCTACACTAGCTGCAAGTAGGCTTATATTATAACCAACTAAATTGTTTTAGACATCTTCAATACATTCAAAGTGAAGAATTTAGTTAAGTGATGAGAGGATGATGAGAAACTTAGGAAAGAGAAAAGCCTTTGACCAAGATAGTAATGGAGTAGACTGGACAATGAGCAGAAAACGCACTTGTTTAAAGACATAAAAGGTCATTACCTAATGTTGCCGGGGGAGCCTCAGTTCTCAGAATTACAGGTTCAATATCTGTGGCAGGAACTGACCAAAAGTAATACAATAAGCAGAAACATAGGAAAAGAAAACACTATCTTGAAAATGTTTAAAAATCACTTTTGAACTCTAGAAAAATAGTATTTGTTCTGTAATAACTGCACTCTAGTATCCATTTATCTCACAAAATAGCCATACCCTTTGCACTCCATATCCCTATGGGGCCAATGAAAAGCTTTTTGTCCTGTGTTGAATTATCTGATTTCAACTATATTGGAAGCTTGGCTCCAAAAAATTTTCTTAGCTATCTGATATGTATTTTAAATTACTCTGGGGCGGCCAGATGGCTCAGTTGGTTAGAGCGCAGGCTCCCAACAACACGGTTGCCACTTCAATTCCTGGCATGGGATAGTGGGCTGTGCCCCCTGCAACTGAGACTGAAAACGGCAACTGAACTTGGAGCTGAGCTGCGCCCTGCATAACTAGATTGAAAGACAATGACTTGGAGCTGATGGGCCCTGGAAAAAAACACTGTTCCCCAATAAAAAATTAAAAAAATAAATAAATAATAAATAAATAATAAATAAATAAATTAGTCTGAAAAATTATTATGAAAGCTTTGTTAGTATTTGAAAAGCTTTTTCCATCATTACTATTTGTTTTGAGGAATGCTGGTGGTGCGATGGGAGAAGCAAACAGAGAAACATTAATCAAGAAGGAAGACATCCATCATTGCCTATGTTATGGAGGGAGCTTCAGTCTCAAATACAATGGGCTCAAAGACAGCACCATAAAAAATAAACAGATATAAATAATAAAAACAAGGAAGTCTAAACTTTTAGGAGCTCACTGATGCTTTTAGGAGCTTCACAGGATACAGAACCTAGTTTATTCTGAATTGATATAAATTTCCTTCTTGATAGGCTTATTTATCATCAAAGGTGCTCTCTTAGTAAATTAGAACTTTATAGTAACTGGAAGCTTTGGAGAAAATTTCAGTTGCATAGTTAAATTTTCAGAACTGTTATGTAAATATCGTCTTATTTGGTAGGAAATCACTCAGTAAATAGTTACAGTTTGATGCCAATAAGGTATTTTAGAGGATGTTAATCTTTGATTGTGTGCTTATAAAGAACAATGTTAGCCCCTGAGTGCTGCCGAGTGGTGGCAGCTAAAATCATTTAAAAAAATGTTCCAGGTAGAGAAAAACCAGGCTTCTATTCATTATAAACCCTAATTCAGAAAACAAAGCCTAAAAAATCTTTAAGAAAATGAAATCTGTCAGACTAGCACATGTAAAATTTACTAATTTTCCACACCTTGATTTGTTCATTCAACACTTAAAACATCAGTGTGACTACTTTGAGAAGACAATGAACAAAATCATGGTAATTGGATTTCTGTGCTTTATATGATATAACAAATTATAACAATTTCGAAAAAAAATTCTTAAACTAAAGCACTGGAAATTATGTTTACCGGATTTAGTTGGTGGCATATCTGGTTTTACTGGGGTTTAGGAAATAATTGTTTTGGTGGTTTTGAATCTGAAGAAAAATAGGTGCTATAATTAGTGTCACAGCAGAGCTGTGAATGTCAAGATTAATGTTACTTACACATGGTTTCCTAGTCATAGATCAAGGGACTGAAAGTAGTGAGTACCAGGCTGGATTTGAGGTGCATTTAGTCTATGGGTGGTTTTAAGTCTTTTGGGTGGTTTTGATGCTAAAGAAAAAGGTATGAAAATTAGCATAATGGTCATGGCTGTAACTGTCAGAATTAAGAATACTTATTCTTGAATAAAGCTATTATATAAATTCAGTGAATATACTCGTACAACAAAATTAACTCCTGGGGTATGGAAAGAGTGGGAAATATGTCCATTTCTACTTATTTTTCCAGAAGGAAAAATCTTTAGGAAATGCTCAAAATGTGTCTTTGAGCAAAACGAATGAGAACTATAATAAAGCTACATGAGTAATTTTAAAAGTGACAAGTATAATAGTTCTAGTTCTTAATGGATAATTTTTTTCAGTATAAAAATAATAAGGCAGAGATTTGAAACTCGCTTAGCAGGAGACCTGAAAAATAATCCATAACACTTGAAATTATATATGTTACGTGGCTACTGGTTTCTGGAATTTTCTAAAGTAAAGCAGTGATCGATTTATTGTGAATGCTGAGAACTTATAATGAAATAATTATAATCAAACAGCCTTAGTCCTAAAACTAATAAAACCAGCTTATGACTTTTACTGTTCTCAAATTCAAAGACCATACTATTTTTTTTTATATTGGATCCTCAACCTAAAGAACAGTATTTGCACTTCTAAGTATCAAGATACACTCAAAAATATTCTTCAAAGAAACAGAAAAGCTGAAGTAGCCATTATTTCATGCAGTTTTTTTAAAAGGGAGAACGTCGTACAAGTGAATGAGTAAAGCGTTGAAATGATAATCATGGCATGGAATGAAGTTTTGTGGTTTGTCAAGTCCGGGATGATCACAGAAGTCCCTGTCTGCAAAAGAGTAGATGGTTTTGTCAACATGAAGACACATGTTATGGAAAAGCCAGAGGGTTTGTGGAGAACCAGGAAGTGTGTCCAAGACCACAGACCTTCCTTAAATAAGCACAGAGGATTCTTCTTGAAGTCTCTTATCTTTAGGCTCTTCTGACCCAGATAGGAAATGAGAATGGAAGCATGGAATGAAACTGCGGTGGTAAGGTAGAAGTGTAATCATGCCTGGGTGGAGACTAGGAAAAAGCAAAAGTCACAACGTGAAAGCATTTGGAGGAGAGCAAAATTACCGATTGTGGGTACCAAAAGCTCCGGCTGTACTGTAGCAGGTTCCAGAGCTATAGAAGCAAAAAACCAAAAAAACTATTATCAAGAAGCAGCATCTTGAGAAAGAAAATATTACTCCTCAATCTGTCCTTTACCTGAATTTTGTAAATGTGATTTTCCCTTTCATTTTTCCCATTTACCCCTCTTTCTATTGCTTTCCTACAACTCATCTGCTAGGAATATGCATCCTATGTAAGACTTTTTGGGGTGCCCTACTTTAATAACCCAGTTAGTGGGTCAGCTTACTGCTGTGTATACCTGCAAATAAAATTATAAATATATATTCATGTAACATGAATATAGAAAGTATAGAGGCTTAAATATAAAAATCAACTATGTTGATTCCTAAAGTCCAGTGATTTAGGTAGTAGGTGGCTACTATATCAGAAGCTATCACATTCCACTTTCTATGTTAATTGGAACCCTGAACATCACATTTACCAGGTTTGGACTTGGACACATCTGGACTAGGAGAGGTTTTAGGGCGGGGGCGACGACCTGGTCGTTTGGTCTTTGATGGAGCTGAAGAAAGAAAATTAGCTAGTTAATACAGAAGTGGTAGCATGACAAACTGACAATCAATACCACATGTACCTTAGAAGCATATTTAAGCCATGTCATTTATTTTGGACATGTACCCTTCTGATTTTCAACTTTCTATCATTGTTTATCCAGTGAAGTAAGGACTTCAATATTTTCTTTTGTCAAAGATTTATAAACAGTTACTGTCCAAAGATCCCCATTCTTCCATTTTGAGATGAAAAACCCAGAACTCTGTGTAGCTTAGAAAAGAGAGTCTCATAAAAATTTTGAAGGTGTATGTTCAATAGGAACATGAAAACAATTACTTTTAAAAAGCCACTAGAGGTAAAAACTTAAATTTATTTGGCCTAAGATATGAAAGCAAAAGTTTTTCACTTAGCATTAAAAATATGCAAATCAATGAGATGTATTAAAAGGCTTTGAATTCAGAAATTATTTCAGGGATTATAACTTTTTAAAAAATGAGACATAGTTTATAAAATTATAGGATTTAAAGTTTTTCTCTGGAAGAACAGAGAATACACACACACACACACAAATGGACATTAATGAATTACTCCATTAATGTAAGCCTGTTAATCAAGATACCAGCAGTCAGATAAAGAGGAAACAAAGGTCATTCACTCAATAACTGCATTACCTAATGTTGTTGTTGAAGGTTTGGTTCCCAGTGTTCCAGGTTCTACGACTGCATGAAAAATCATCAAGAAGGAATCAAAATCAAAGGAAAAATGATTAAATCTATTTAAATATGAAAAATGCTTAATTTTTAATTACTAAGTTGAACAAATATAAATGGTGAAACTTTTATCCACATAAGAAATTCCTTTTTTATTTAAGTAGATTCCTGTGTTTTTAGGCAAAATGAACAAAAATGTAGCCAGTCAGTTAAACTTGGAAAGAGAAATGGAAAGGTATGCTTCTCATTTGGAAGATGTGAATGCAATAAAATAACTAACAGTTCAAGTTATGAAGGAAAATATGGGTAATTGGCTAAGATGTCACCAGCAGAACACATTTTTTGCTCTCTTGAAGAAAAAGAAGCTATAAAGATTGGGGTTAGTTTTTCTCTTTCTCTCTTTTAATACATTTCCTAGTGACACATCAAGATATTTAGATCAGGAGAGACCATAATGTTTTTCGAGAAACTCTACAAATGTTAGAGTTATGAAAGTAAGAAAAACACCTCCCAAAGTGAAAGTACATAGGAAAGCCACGATCCTTCACTGGAAATTACCAGGTTAAAAGAAGGTCAGGACACGTTCCTCTACTATAAGGAGGGACAATAAAGAATGTGTTAAGTCAAAACCAGTATGGTTTTCATGGCCGTCTCCGAAACTCTACATTGTCAAACACAGGCAGAATGTTTATCTTCCGTCAAAAATGGCTCAAAGAAAGATGTGAAGGGCAATTAAGAAATACATTTTTAAAATGCCAAAGTTCAGGACAAAGTTGAAGATAAAGGGTGTGAAAGATAATTCTTTTTCACCCAGTAAAGGAAACTCCGTTACCTATTGTTGACTGTGATGGCGGCAGAGTCTGAGGTTCTGGGGCTGCAATAAAAGCAAGTGTTAGCACAGGCAATGCTGAAGAGCTCCATCTAAGACAGAAATTAAATGTTCTTTAGCATAAAAGGTGTCCTCTCTTTGGTGAACAATCAGGTTCTCATGGCTTAATGACAGAAAAGCTCCACACCTCACGTCTTCACTACAAACCACAGTAAAAGTAAGAATTGAGATTTCTAATGTTTGTTGTAGATTTTTAGCTCTTTTCCACACTACTCAAACTGCTCCGAGTGCCTGAGGATACAGTACATTAAAGGGAGGTCAGGGCAGGCTTGCTGAGGTTGCTTGGAGTGTCCTGTCCACCTGCCATTTTGTTTTCAGGCCCCAGGGTCAGGTTCATCCAAAGAAGTGGGAACAGGTGATAGACCCATCAGACCTGTAACTGTGTCTGAGCTCTGTTCGTTTTGGATGATCTTCAGCCTGGCTGGATATGATATTCTTTTATGAAAAATAGGAATTGAAGTTTTGATCTAAAAGAGGCCGCAAGTGTTCATATGCTGTCCTCTGTATTTACTAGCACCTATGGCTGGTGAACACATTGGTTTGCATATGAAATTTAGTCCATATTGGTTAGTAAATACGAGAAGTCAAAATGTAGTCTCAGATTTCATGAAGTCCTGAATAAATTAAATAACAATATTATTTAAGTACTCTGAGAGATAACAAACCCTCCAATGACATTCAAATTGGCAGAGAGAGAATGAGAAAGCAAGAGAGAGAGGGAGAGATGCCTGAATGTCTCAGATTCCGTAGGAGAAAGGGAAAATAAGTAGTAAGTATCGATACATTATATATAGTAAGTATCAAAGAGCATTCATATATGAAAATAGCAAACAACAAAAATTCTTTTGAAACTTGGAGGTTTTGATTAATGTTTTAATTCTACAAAGTTGCCTTCTAAAAGTGTAAAAAAAGTAAGTAAAATTTGCTGCTCGTAGCATCTTTTAGCCTTACAAGGATGAAAGAATGTTGCCTTTTGAGTTTTATAAAGAAATATCTGCATTTTTGAGTTCCTGACAGACTGAGACCACATAGGTATAGGCCACTGTCAATTAAGCTTCCAATTCACCTGCAGATAAAAATATTAAAGTCCTTGTTTATTAAAAGCAAATACATCTTTAACAAGACTTCCTCTATTTGACAATCTTAAGGTGTTATGGATAAAGGCATAAAACTGTTCCATAAAAACATTGAGTGGCATGCAAATAACTACATCACTCACCTCAGCACAAAACAAAGAAAAATACAACTCACTCATGGATTTGTGGTTAGCGCTGAGAACAATTTATAATTCCATCTACCATGTCAGAGAACTGTGTAAAACAAACACCTGTAATTGGAAGTCTCTCCCTTTTTTTAGTCCATTAAAAGCTTGAAGACCCAAATGTCATTATAATCTTAAAGATTAACTATGAAGGAAACAATTCCTACTGGATGAGGCGGACAAGTAGAGACATGGTAAATGGCTGGGATTTTCAAGAAAGCACTGGATTCTGCTTATAAAACAAGCCAAAACCAATGTAGGTTTTTACTTGTTAGTTTACCACAAAGGAAAACCAAAGGAAATCAGCCTGCATGGAAAGTGAAATGGAAAAAAAGGAGAGTGTCAGGAGAGGGCTGGGAAAGGCAATGAATCACTCAAATCAAAAAGCTTTTGGTGGTTTATTTGCTCTCCTGAACCTTGGCTAGAAACAGAAATCTTCAGCAGAGCTATAATGGTGGCCTACCCCAAAATAAAAATAAATAAATTTTAAAAAGCTAAAACTCAGGCAATGGTTTTCAGAGATCTAGTCATTACTCTTTGTTGCCTCAGACCACTCAATATCAATTTGAGCTGGCATAAATTTAGGTGCAGATTCTGAAGTGGTCATATTTGCTGTTATGGGAAGAAGTGTGGATATTCTTAGGTCATTAGAAGGTAGAAATCAAAGGAACATAAACTCATTAATTTTCTACACTTAAATAATTATTTGGAAAATAATTCCAAAAAATTTTCTACACTTTAAAAGGAAATGTCAAATTAAGAAGTCTCTTTGCTCAAACACCTTAGAATAATAACACACCCTCCCACTCATTTGCATTAATGAATTTCCTCTCAGAAACTTTTTTAGAAACTTCTGAAATTAATAATGCAACTTACCTTGAGTAAATTGTAATTAATATTTGGAGACATTTTTTCATGTTCCAAATTTTATCTTGTAATAGAAATAATTAGATTGGAGAAATATTTATTTAAATTCAGTGACCCAAACATACAGTAATATTTCACAATCTGCTTGGCAATAGCTCTGTATTCAAAATACAGCATAAACATAATAGTTACTACCTTAGTCCTCCAAGCATGATTTTAAAATAAAGCCATATAGTTCACTGTCAACATTGGTTTTAAACTTCTGGGGCTCTTGAATTTTATTAACTATGCTTCTTTCTCTAGATGGCCTCTCTGAGTCAAAATACTTCCCTCCATTTTTCTGACATGGAGAATTTAGCCATGGTAAGTGTCAACTACATTCCCTTTGCCTAATTCTTAATTTCCATCAGTCTGATACCGACACCTGGAAATCTCACTTCCTCTTTAAAGGGAGTCATGAAAATTGTTTTTCTAAGCAGTTACATTTTTCTTCCCAACCCATTTCATTGCAAAAAATAAATCATATCTGCTTAAGCAGAAAATTTCTTGCTTTAATAATCCTACTTTGTAAACATGCATCGATAAAAAAATCAATTGAACATTATAGTGAGAAACATATTCTTCCCAGAGCTAAGGGTTTAAAACTTAGATGAAAATGACAAATAGTGACCAAGTTCCTGTATACAATCTTGTAAGTCAACATTTACACTGCTGTATAGATTCTGGATAGAAAACACAAAGATTTGGTCATTCACTATATCCCGCGATCCTTAGGCAAGGAATTGTCTGTTTTAATTATACACACAGAATAACCTATCCCTGCAAAAGAGCCTTCTTGTCTTCTGCAAAATGCCACTAATAACTCCTGAGAAATAAACAGAAGCCAGTGTTCAGAAATCATCCCCAATTCAGAAAGAAGTTCTGGAGCATCAGGAAGATACAACCCTTTCTAGTCTTAACAGTCTGAGAAGTGAGGCGCTCCAAATAAGGCAGTTCTTCAGGGATGGAAACCCTGCTCCCCTTTCCAGCTGAAAGGCGATTGTTCGGTGTGACCAGAATTCTAGCCAACTTTGGTACTGGAAACTATTTCCTAGTCCTAAACGAGGGAGTACTCAATCATTCACATCATTCTATTTTTGTGTTTTCTCTGTGATAGTCATGAACATAATGAGCCTCCACACAACTCAGAGCAATGCCATGATAATATCGGAGGGGCTGGTTATAATGAGGTCATTTCATCACATTTTTGTACTTCTTATAGCACAATGTGTCAAATATCAACATACAAATCAGAAGTTCTTGCTCCAAAGAATGGCAGAAAACAATATTTCAACCCTACTCTTGGAATATTTTTAAAAAGTTCAGGGTAATTACCAGGTTTGATGGGTGTCTGTTCTGGGCTGAGAGAGACTTTTGGTTTCAAAGAAATAAATTGTGTTTTACTGGAAGCTGGAAAAATAAAGAAACAAAATAATCAAGAAATCAAAACTTAGGCATTTCAGTGACTAAAACCACAAAAGGAAAACCTGTACTTTAAGTGAAATGAAATCACCATCCTGGAAGATTTTGGAAATTGTCCATTAAAAGAATATTTCATAGAGCAGTATTTAATGGAAATACAATGATAAATTTTCTTTTGGTTTGAAAAAATATTTCTAGAGTATATTTGACCTAACAGAGGTAGTATTATCACTAAACAGTCATAATAACTGTACAAAAGCAGTAATTTTAATTCATGCTTTTAAAAAAAACCAGTGTAATCATTTTGCACACTTTCTCAGCTACATCTAAGTCTTTAAGCACCAGAAAAAAGACATGTTTTAAAATTAATATTTACTGATACATATCATGCTATGATATACAGCATAAAAAATTCTAACACCATTATAAAAAGTTATTTTTCTAAATGAAGTCTGAAGTCAAATTGAGGGTCTTATGCAAAATAAAATAAAATAATAAAATAAATAAAATAAAATAAAATAAAATAGAACTATGTATACGACCTGACTTCAAATAAAATTAATAGAAAATGAGAAAGAAGCAGTGGTTTATGCTTTCCAAGGCATAGGATGATGTCTAATGCTGAGTTCAGATCTACTAACTGTAGGACCAGCTATCCAAAACCATGAAAGCCAGTGTCAGTGTATGAGTCTTGTCAGATGAGTCAATTAGAATAGTGATTTAGACATTATATAAAAGCTGGGGTACTAGATTTTCCATGGGGAACTGAAGTAATGCGTCTACTAAGGATATATCATTACCCAGCGTTGTCCATGTAGGTTCAGGGCTTTTAAAAATTTTAGATGTAGTTGTTCCAGGACTTTTGGTTCTTTCTGGTGATGGAAAGGAAAAGAAATATTCAGATATCCTAGAAACAATAAAAAGATATTCTCCAAAGAAGTATTGAATGACCTTTTTAAAATCCTGCCATATTTAGTAGTCAGTGTTTACAAAATATGCAGTGAATAAAAGTTTTGGGAAAGAATTTTCAAACTCTGTCACAATAGTATAGACTATAATATATTATACTTATATTACAATGGAATAAGCAAAACCCAGATTGTTGAGTATGATTCTGAATGTATTATTTGACAATGAATAAAATCACCTCCAGGTTGATAAACTCCTTCTACCACCCAAACTCTGTGCCTTAAAATGTATCGTTCCCCTTTCCTTTTTATTCTCTGTCCAAATCCTACACATATTTTGAAGCTTGCATCTTCAACTCTTACTTTCTTTTTATGTCCTTCTATGCAAGTATTACAGTATCACAAGTAGATTATATAATCTTATGTTGCTCTCTCATTGTTTATGGCGTATTATCTTTTTTTAAGATTATGAGTAATTGGGAGGCCAGAGTCATGTTCTGTCCATTTCAGCCATTGACCTAGAGCAAAACTGAAAACATAGCACGCACCAGAAAACAAGAACTGTCAGCCTAATAAACACTTAAATATAGATGGCACACCAAGAAAATGAATTATCTATACATGTCATGCTATCATGTTGTGATAGCCGGACTTGTTTCTAGGTTTATACAAAAATTCACCTGCAAGAACATCACTTATATAACTTTCAATAAAATCTTGTTAGAAATGATTGATTCTTTGTTATTTAGCATTATTAATTACTCATCTTTAGTTTCAAATTTTGTAAAGAAACTTTAACCTATAGAATCATATCACTTCTTTTTATGGTAAAGAGATGGGTATTATCTATTTGGAATTAAATATCCTGAAAGGTTAGAGAGACATTTATTTACCAGGTTTGGTTCTTGGTGGTTTGGGTCTGAGGCGTCGTTTAGGTGTGGAAGGGATAGATGTAGTATGCAGGGGAGCTGAAAGAAGATTTAAAATAGCTTTCATAAATGATATTTCTCAGGGATCATTCAGGTTGTAAGTGTAAACTTGGAAACTTATTGAGTGCAATACTGCTTTTTATTTCTTTGTATCCCTAGGATGCCCAGCACTGTGCTTTATTCACAGTAGCTGCTCAATAAAAAAGTGTTGATTGGGCCAAAGGAATTAAATGTCTATATGAGGATTGAATATACATTATTTAGTTAAATGTACTGCAAAGTGAGCACCCTTGAGGAATTCAAAAACACATGGTAAAAGAAAAAAAAGAGAGAACAGATAGCACAATTCAGAACCCAAAAGATGGTTTCCTAAACAGCAGGAGAGAAGAACAAATAAAATAATATATTTGGGATTTAGAGAATGGAAGTTCAGAACTTCTTTAATTTTGTAGCGCATTACTAACCTCAGCAGGAGTTAATGAACTTCATTATTCCAATAACTGTCTATTATAAATTGTAGATTTTGTTATCTTTCTTTTACCCATTATTCTTCATCACGTATAGGACTGGAAAGCCCACTTGGTGTTCTTTATACTTAGACTACTTTGAGAAAAATACTCTCACCAAGTGGTTTCTAAATGTGCTAAATAGAAGGGGATATATTTGAAAATAAACGTCGTTTATAATTCTGCTATTTTTCTAGATGGCAAATTTGAATGGAGTATAGCAAATAAAATAATTCTTCAAAATATATAGACACCAAAATTATGGAAATCCTTTGAGGATTATCACAGGGCTAAGTATGATAGTTAATCTAGTTCTTTGAAGAATTTCATGGTACAGAATGAAGGAAAATGTTTACTACTGAAAATATTCTGAAAAGGCCAACCTGACTGATTCTTTTTTTGTCACTTTATCTATTCTTTCAAAGCACACAACTATACAAATTCCATTAGTTACCAGATGTTGTAGGTTGCATTTCAGGACTGGTAATGATTTCCAGTTTTTGCGGAACAAAGGGCGTTTCACTTGGAGCTGAAAACACAAATACCCCATCCCACCAAGTAATTTCAGTTAAAATGAGGTATTTTAAGAGTTTCAACATGCTTTTAGATGGTGTTACAAAGCACATGCTACAAGTACATGATTAAGAATGAAGAATGCATGTAGTCTGGAAAACTGGTGGATAAAATGATGTAAAGTGGGGAAAAGGTCAGAATGACAATTGTTCAGTAGCTGACTCCAGGCAGACTCAAGGCACGGAAAAGAGGTGATACAGGCCACAAACACACGAGATGAGATAATATGGATGACAATATCCATGCAGTATTCAAAGTTTTTCATTTCTTTAAGGATGGAAAAATATATCATCTATTACAGTTGAAAGAAAAAAAGAGCCCCAAATGGAACATAAGATGCCTGCATTATAGGAAAAAAAAAAAACAGGAAGAGGAAAGAAATAAATAATTAGATGTGATGGAATGAAATGGTCATTTGGAAGACAGGCATTCACATGGATTTTCTTTTGATGGAAAACAAAGAATGATTTTTCTGTTAAAAACATTACCCAGTGTTGCCCTTGGCTGTTCAAGAGTTCTAGAAGTTTTAGGTGGGACAGAATCCAGAAACGGATCACTTCTTGCTGTTGGAATAAATGTCAACATTTGTAAAAGCAGTAGAAGGCCCCAGGAATAAAATACAAATTCATGAGTAATAAATTATGCCTCATATGGGGAAAATATCAAGAACACTTGAGAGATTGCTGACCAACATTTTTAAATGAGTGATTCATTAGAAGTTGAAGATGAGCTCACTTTAAAAAAACATATATACTTTAAACATTAGAAACCATGACAAAACAGTATTTCGTATATTCAGCTTATTTTCAACTGTTTTTCTCTGGGTTCTCTCTGTTCCTTAACTATGCATGAACCTACCCTTAACATTCTATTTCATTTTTTTCCTTATTTTCTGCTGTTTAAAATTATTTGCTTTTGTTTATCATGACACAAATAATGCTGAGATAAGGTTATACATACAAGATGTATCAGACCTATCTGTATGTCTGACAGAGACCAGTATTATTCACTTTGAATCTTCTGCAGTACCAAGCTTAGCAGATGCTTAATAAACGCTTGCTAAAAAGAACTATGGACTGAGTTAAACTCACTGTAGCTGAATCAGTAAGTGAATGCCAAAAGTTAGACCCAACTGAATGTCTGCAGACAAATGACGTCATTGCTCTAGAGCACGATTTCTCACCCCAGCACTATTAACACTTAGGACTGGATAATTCTTCGTTATAAGGGCCCGTCCTGTGCATTATAGAGGTTTAGCAGCATTCCTGGCCTCTACTTACTAGATGTCAATAGCACCTCCCCCAGCTGTGATCGTCAATAACGTCTCTAGACATTGCCAAATATCTACGGGGGAAAAGAGAGCAAAATCACCCCCATTTGAGAAACACTGCTCTAGAGAAAACTCTCTAGGCTTCTAAAACCTTTTTAAAATGATTCTGAACAGTAGAGCAATAGACCATTACATAACTGCCTCAGTGGCAACCAAATCTCTCTGTATCTCCCGTATGTGGCTGAGCTTATTTACTGAGATATCAAGAAATAACCCCTCAATGCGAGGAGTAGGTAGAATTCATCTTCCTGACACAAACTGCTGTTTCTTTCCTGTGGAGCTCTAGGGAGCACACTGTTTCACTCAGCAAAAATTAAAGTGAGGATTAGGTGCAGTATTGTCAGAACACCTGGAATCCAAAGAAAGAATTGAGAGGCTGGGTATACCTGTGTGAGGCTCTGATATTTCAGGCTCATCTGATGTTGTAGGGCTTGAGAAAACATCATAAGCTGCTTTGAAAGAAAAGGTAAAACAAAAGGATATTAATTTTGATTAGAAAGATTAGAAAGATGACATTTTAACGCTGGCTGAAAGAGGACAGTTTTAATGGGGTTGCTAGTGAGTTTTGGCTGTGGGCTACTGGCTTTGTCACTAACGTGTAAGCAATCACTAAGACTTGCCTCTAGTCCCTCTTGTCCTGAACTAAAGGTCTTTACACAGCAAGCCCCGACATTGGCGTCTAGGGTGGTGTGAGCGTAGTGCTATATACTTACAATGAAGCGGTGCCAGCTCTAAATCAAAGAGCTTAAAAGAATATAAACACAAATGAAGTCAGTTGGCAGTTTGGGGAGAGATTTCCAAAGAAGGAAACAGCAGTCACATTAAAGTTCTTTGCACAAAGTCTACTTACTGCTTAGTCTTTCTGCTTAGTAAAAGTTACCATCATGCTATCTTACATTTGAACAATACTTCCGAGTTTGCACAGCACGTCCTCATATATAAGCTTATTTAACCCTCTTAACAGCCATAGAAACAGGTGAGGTAGACTTTATTCCCGTTTTATCGATAATAGGGTATTATCTCCATTTTCTAGATAATGCAGTTGACATTCACAGAGGTGAAGACATGTGCCATGGTCACACACTGGGGCTGTCAAGTTCAGTGTATTTTTCACTCCATTAACAGGGCCAGGAATGGCAGCGGTAAGACCAGCACTACCCCTCCTGCTACTTGACCTAAAGGCAGCTTTCTTTCTATGTTCCTCCACTGAGCCATGGACCCTCTATAATCTACATGAATTTAGAGGTAATATTTGTATTCTACATGAAATAAAGAAAGTGAGGTGACCTTTAAAAAAAGGTTGGTTTTAAAACAAGAATAGTTTTTATGTTCACAGAAGAGTTGAATCTGCAAGCGAAAACAACATCAAAATAAAAATGTTTCTTTTTTGCACAAAGAGCTGTCACTATGGTAACGCGAGGCGTAGAGAAAGCATGAACTGTTGTGAGGTAGATGTGACTTTCCTTGCCCATTCAAAATGTCTGTACAAAAAAAAAACTAGAAAGGCAGGAGTTCATGGGAAAATTTACTCATTGGGGTTACTTGTAATTCAGTGACAATGTAATGATTTCAACCACTGCTAGTTGAAGATATATGAAATGTAATATCAGGTGCTGTGATACAGTCTGATATGCAGACGGGACAGGTTATATTGTACCACATACGGCAGAGGCAGGAAATACGTTTTGACTTGTGAAGGTGAATCTACTGGTTTGCAAAATCTTCAAACAGAAAGAATATTATGAGTTAAAATATACAAAAATTCTTAGATTGCATCCATTACATTGTAAAGTTTTCTTTAGCCTAGCAACAATTTTAAAAGGTCACAGAAGAATGACTAATCTTTTAAAGGACAAAAATGTTGGGAGTTGCTGATCTTAATCTTGTTTTGAGCCAATTTCAAGTCATGGATCTAGTAAAGTCAGCTACTACTAAATAAATTAGGAAAACTAGACAAACACTTATTTCACCCTCTCATACTAGGGAAGAAATTCTGAATTAATAGCTTGACTTATTTATATTATTGCTTTTGAAAAATGCCACAAATTTGGTTCAATATCTGCAAATCAATTAATGTGATACACCACATAAACAAAATTAAAGATAAAAATCATTTGATCATATCAATAGATATAAAAAAGAATTTGACAAAATCCAGCATCTATTTATGACAAAAACTCTCAGCAAAGTAGGAATAGAGGAAATATATCTCAACACAGTAGAGGCCATATATGACAAACCCACAGCTGACATCATACTCAATGGGAAAAGCTAAAAGCATTCTCCTTAAGATCAGGAACGAGACAGAGATGCCCACTTTTACTTCTTTTATTCAACATAGTACCAGAAGTCTTAGCCACAGAAATTAGACCAGAAAAAGAAATAAAAGGCATTCAAATGGGAAAGGAAGTGTAAAACTGTCATTGTTTGTAGACATATTATATATAGAGAACCCCAAAGATTCCACCAAAAACTATTAGAACTGATAAATGAATTTAGTAAAGTAACAGGACACAAAATTAATATTCAGAAATTGGTTGCATTTTGATACACCAATAATGAACTATTAAAAAGAGAAATTAAGAAAACAATCCCATTTACAATAGCATCAAAAATAAAATAAAATACCTAGGAATAAATTTAACCAAGGAAGTAAAATACCTGTACTCAGAAAATTATGAGACATTGAAGAGAGAAATTAAAGAAGATGCAAATAAATGGAAACATATACAATGCTCATGGATTGGAAGAATTAATATAGTTAAAATGTTCATACTACTCAAAGCAATCTATAGATTTAATGTAATCCCTGTCAAAATACCAATGGCATTTTTCACAGAACTAGAACAAATAATTCTAAAATTTATATTGAACCATAAAAGATCCCAAATTTTCACAGCAATCTTGAGAAAGAACAGAGCTATCATGTTACTTGATATCAAACTCTATTACAAGACCATAATAATCAAAACAGCTTGGTATTGGCATAAAAACAGACAGATAGATCAATGGAACAGAATAGAAAGCCCAGAAATATATCTATGCCTGTATAGTCATTAAATCTATGACAAAGTAAGCAAGAATATACACTGGGGCAATGATATTCTATTCAATAAATGGTGCTAGGATAACTAGACAGGTACATGCAAAAAAAAAAAATGAAACTGGACCATATAATCCATATTCAAGAATAAATTCAAAATGGATTAAAGACTTAAGTGTAAGACCTGAAACCATAAAACTCTCAGAAGAAAACATAGGCAGTGAACTCCCAGACGTCATCTTTAGTAATATTTTTATTGATATATCTCTGTGGACAAGGGAAACAAAAGAAAAAATAAACAAATGGGACTCCATCAAACTAAAACATTTTTGCACAGCAAAGGAAACCATCAACAAAATGAAAAGACATCTGAATGAGAGAAGATATTTACCAATCATAGATCTGATAAAGGGTTAATATCCAAAATTTATTTTAAAAACTTGTATAACTCAACACCAAGCAAACAAACAAACAGAAAAAAACCCACATAAAAAATGGGCAGAAGACATGAAGAGACATTTCTCCAAAGAAGATATACAGATGGCCAATAGACATATGAAAAGATGCTCAAAGTCACTAATCATCAGAGAAATGCAGATGAAAACTAGAATGAGATATCACCTCACACCTGTCAGAGTGGCTATTATCAATAAATCAACAAACAATAAGTGTGGTGAGGATGTAGAGAAAAGGGAACCCTTGTGCACTGTTGGTGGGATTGCAAATTGGTGCAGCCACTATGAAAAACAGTATGGAAGTTCCTCAAAAAACTAAAAATAGAACTTATCTTATGACCCAGACCCAGCAATTCCACTCATGGGGATTTATCCAAAAAATCCAAAACACTAATTCAAAAAGATATAGTCACCTCTATGTTCAGTGCAGTGCTATTTATAGTAGCCAAGATATGGAAACAACTGAAATGCCCATCAATAGATAATCGGATAAAGAAGATTTGGTGCATATATACAATGGAATCTTACTCCGTTAAAAAAAAAAAAGAATGAAATCTTTCCATTTTCAACAACATGGATGGACCTAGAGGGTATTATGCTTAGTGAAATAAATCAGACTGAGAAAGACAAACACCCTATAATCTCACTTATATGTGGAGTCTAAAAAATAAAATAAATGATCAAAAAACCCAAAAACAGACCCATAGATACAGAGAACAAACTGATGGTTACTCCGTGGGAGGGGGGCTGTGGGGATGGGTAAGAAATGTCAAGGGATTAAGAAGTAGAAATTGGTAGTTACAAAATAATCACAGGGATGTAAAGTACAGAGTGAGGAATATAGTCAATAATATTGTAAAAAGTATACATAAAGTCAGGTGCATACTAGACTTATGGGGAGGATTACTTCACAAATTACATAAATGTCTAACCACTACTCTGTACACCTGACACTAAAATAATATTGAATGTCAACTACAATTAAAACAAAAATAGTCACAGGGATGTAAATTATAGCACAGGGAATATAGTCAATAATATTGTAATAACTATGTACAATGTCAGATAGGTAATAGACTTATTGGGGTTATCACTTTTTGAGGTATACAAATGTCTAATCACTATCTTGTTTTTGTACACCTAAAAGTAATTTTAAAAATCATGAAAAAAATGCCACATCTGTCTTTGTTAACCTAACTCCCACATTTCCCTTTAATTTAGTGACACTACACTGCCTTTCTTATATTCTGTATTTGTTTGTTCCATAAGATGGTATTTGTCTACCTTCTTTCTACTTCTTTTCCATATTTGCAATTCCCTTCCATTCTGGAGTTTACAAGACAGGCTGCTTTCTTTCCCTTGGTTAGTCTCAGAAGGCACTCTACTGGAGAAAGGAGCTCTCCTTGCATCATTCTCTGGCAATAGTGGCTCATGTCTAGAAGTTCCTAGATGCCAGGGACCTCTTACTTCCAAACATTTTCTCAAATATGCTTAAGATTAAAATAGCACATTTGCTGACAGACTTGGTTCTTAATATTTCTATTTCTGGAGTTTCTAGGAGTTGAGTAGTAAAGAACAAGAGTGATAAAAACACACAAACACCACTTGCTGGAAGTTTCATAGTATTTGAGCAGTTTTTAGAAGTACTCCATCACCTTATTTTATTCATAGGTAAAAAAACAAATACTTTTAACAGGTGTGAGGTGATATCTCATTGTGGTTTTGATTTGCATTTCCCTAATATTTAGTGAAGTTGAGTATTTTCTCATATATCTGTTGGCTGTTTGTATGTCTTCTTGGGAGAAGTGCGTAGGTCCTCCACCCATGTTTTAATTGGATTTTTAATCTTTTTGTTGTTCAGTTGCATGAGTTCCTTATACACAGAGGGTGCCAAAAAATGTATACATATTTTAAGAAAGAAAAACTGTATTAAAATTGTAATACTCAATATATACCAATAAGAAAAGATGAATACAAGTCACATTTGACTTCTGCAATTACAAGAGGTGCTCAAAGTGATTACCATCAGCATCCAGACACTTCTGATTACTGCGAACTACTGCTTGAGCAACATTGACCAAAGTGTCCACTTGTATATGTTTTTTTCCGCACCTCTGGTATTTTGGATATTAGCCCCTTATTAGAGGCATTGTTTGCAAATATCTTCTCCCATTCAGTTGGTTGCTTCTTTGTTTTGTTGATATCCTTCAGTAGATGATGGGATAAAGAAAATGTGGTATATATACACAATGGAATATTAGTTTGCCATAAGTAGAGATGAAATACAGCTATTTGTGACAACATGGATGTATCTTGAGAATATCATGCTAAGTGAAAGAAGTCAGACAGAAAAAGTCGAGAACCATATGACTTCACTCATATGTGGGATGTAAAACTGAAAGCAACAAAGGAACAACACAAACAAAGAAACAAAAACTCATAGATACAGACAACAGTTTAGTGATTACTGGAGGGTTGGGGGGGAGGGTGAATGGTCGAAGAGGGTGAAGGGGGTCAAATATATGATGATGGAAGGAGAACTGACTCTGGGTGGTGAACACACAACATGATAATATAGATGATATATTATAGAATTGTACACTTGAAACCTATGTAATTTTACTAACCATTGTCACCCCAATAAACTTAACTAAAAAAAATCTATCTAGCTATATCTATCCATCTCTCTATATATTTGACTATATATATATATATATATATTTACATATATATGACTATATATATTGACTATACATGTAGTTGACTATATATATTTGACTATATATATGTACATATATATCTTTGACTCTGAAGCAATAAACATCAGAGGAGAGGACAGTGTGGAAATAGACTTCTTTAAAAATCAACAGCTTTTGATTTATTTACAAAATTCTTGTACATGTACTCCTGTAACAGAGTAAAATGCATAAAATGGTTAGGCACCCATGGTTTTTAAAAGGCTATAAAATTGATAAATAGCTATGAGTTAGGGATGAACCCTTCCATTTTTCAGACAATCTACATGCTATTATGCATTATTGTTTAGAGGCAAACATCTTCTGTCACCAATATTTACTCTGGTGGATGAAATGCTCTAGCTGTTTGGCATTAAGCACTGTCCCTCATCTTGCATTCACGGAACGTAAGTGAGACCAAAAGTTGTAGGAGAAATCTAATGTGAGTGAAATAGGTAGTTCAAATTAAAGGTTATAAAAATCAATATTAGTTTCTTTCAAAAAACAGTAATGACTTATAATAACTAAATTTTACTTTTACATTTCTCACAGAAAAAATATGCTACGAAATAAACCATGCTACCATTTGTTCCTTGGCTCTTAACTTCCTAAAACCACATTGTTAAATTATATTTCGTTGGTTGTACATTTTACTTTTACTTTTTAAAAACTAATGAGATGCAAATTCCATAATAAAAATGCTCTAATATTGCTCCGGAAACATATGATTGCATGCAGACAAGGCATTTTCAATCATCAAGAATTTACCAATTTATTTCATTCAAGGTCCATGAATATTAATAACTATGTGAAAGACTTTCATTTTTAAATGTAAATTCTTAGATGAAAAACCTCATTAGGACAGAAATTATGTCTGTCATGCTCATTATGCACTCCAAGTTTTATTTACCCCAAAGCCTGGTACATAGTAGAGACTAACTAGGAATGATTGGCAAGATGCCCATTCCAATGAACAAATAACAATGGTTTGACAGTTGGGTAGTTTATGCTCTTAAAGATAAGTGAGAATAAATGAACAGGTCCTTTATTTTATGATACACATATATAGGCATACAAATCTCTTCCTCTACTACACAATTATCTATGATATGCTTGTGGGGCATGCCCTGCCATGGAAACTGAACCCTAAAAACATATGAAGAAGCAATGGAAAAATGCAACAGGACTATCGGTAAGTAGCTGGATGAGAAAAGCTTTCATAAACACCACACACAGAGTTCTCAGTACCATTTAAAAATAAATAAATAATGCTTTCTTCAGTGCATGGAAAAATAAAATCCCTTTCTAGTTAACCTTGAAATTTGTGGAAATTTTGCCTGCAAAAAAAAAAAAATGTTCATGAAACAAAAATCAAAGGCTGAGGCTATAAATCTCTTAGAGGCCAGAGTAAATCTGTAAACCATCTGCTGCACTTAAATTCTATTTTCCTGCTTTCAAAGCGTCAACACCACCACTCGTTCTTTCTTCTCCTCCTCTCGGGCTTCATCCAGTTGGGTGGGCCATATCTACACCAATCAACGCCTCACAGGCGGGCAATAATGTCCAAATGTAGAGGTCAACCTCTTTTTAACCACTCTGAGCAAACTACCTGTGGCCCAACCAGTATAGGACTCCTTGGGCATGCTGATCAGTTCAGCTTTCAAGTGTTTAAATAACTGATGAGAGCTGAAGTGCATATAACAATTTATTAAAATTCTACAAAGTACTAAAAGAACTAACCACTGAAAATAATTAGCGATGAACTCCTGAAGTAGCTCCCAAAGTGGAGTCTAATGAAAAGATTAAGGCCTGCCATCCTCAGTCTGACTGTCAAGGGAAGTCTCTAAAGATAACTGTTTACTGTTCAAGGGGAAATAATTATGCCTGAAGAAGTCATTCATTGTCTTAGTAATGAGTCTCAGTAAAGATGGAGGGAAAAATTCATTTGTCTGGACACCTGGGGGGGAGAAAAGGCAGGAGAATTTTCTACAGGTAAAAATAAACACATTGAATCATCCTGGGTTATATAAAGAAACTATTTTCTTTATTTGATTTGGGTTTTAAATCCTTCCTGATACTAAATGATGCTTTTTTAAAAAGAGGATGATCAAGTAAATTAAGGAAGCTTAACTCTGATGCTATTATCAAGCCAGAACCAGAAAGCTGATTTCTGTCCATCCCCTCAAACCATACAAGGACTTTAGAAATCATGCATATACTCCATCTGTGGGATAAATACATAGCATTTATGCTGGTTCTTCTACCTCTAATACCCACAGAAAACACAGAAAGTTGGTCATGGCATCATTTTATTCCCTGAGTCTAGGCAGGGCATGCATGATACAGGCTGCCACTCTGAACAGCATGGCTGTGTGATACAATTCATCATCTCTGCCATAGAGTTAATAGGGCATCAGGCCTTCCCATGGGGTTGCAGGGCCTCTTCGAATAACATAGCACATGTGCTTTCCATTCTCCGTAAAACTTTTTATACAAGTGAAATGAAAAGCCAAGAATCATTTGGTATTCTCCTGTATATATAAGCTTAGAGTCTTTTTTCTTCTTCTCTCTTCCTCCTTTTCTTTCTTTTTATCAATGAAATAATTTATTGCTGTTATTATTACTGTCCTCAGCAATTCAGGAAGTTTGGGATGGGCAGTACAGTGGGAAGGGAATGCATTCAATGAAAGAGTCCAATGTGTTAATAAAAATGATAACAGGGCACGCTTTATGTACTATGGATTAGATTAAGTGATTTGCACGTTATTTCTAAGACATAACAACCCAACGAAAAAATTTATATATTACTGCCATTTAATAGATGTGGAAACTGAAGTTCTAAGAGGTTAAATCACTTGTCTACGGCCACGTGAGTGGTAAATATTTGAGCTAGTTATTAACCCAGCTCTGACGTATCCTATAGTTCACAGATCAGTGATCCCATTCACGAAGAGAATAAACTTCAGGGACTGGTCAGCCTTTCTATACAGTCCACTTGATGCTTCTTAAAACTCTAGAAGCCACCTTGCTCTAATAAGAACATTTAATTTACTTGTTGTGCTTTGCTGGGAAAATTTCAAAGCAAATATATGACACTTTCAGTTTTAACATGGACTGGTTTGTTGGAGAGATTCAGAAAGAAATGAATAAATATCTAGTTTTTGCTCCTCTACCCACTTGGAGGCAAGTCTGTCACATATCTCCACAATATAAAAGAAAATAACTCTCTTTGCTTCCAGGGACTTCTGGAGAATCAATATGATCATATAAATACAACCTTTTGAATCTCAATAGAGAACTGCTATGTAAGTACACAATTGCATTATTCCAGTGAATAAATAATCCAATAAGTATGTGTACATATGTGCAAATGCACCATTCATGGGCTGGGGGATAAAGGTACTGAGAACTTTTCTAAAACTCATTCTATGATAACGAAGAAATCATAGTCCCCTGGCCACCTCCCATAAGACCAATTCTACTTCATCATCAGAAAGACTGACTTTTCTGATTGATTGTCACAAGCACAAAAGTATTTCTAAAATGTGGACAACCTTCTTTTAATACAGATTTTATAAGTTTGCATTCTGGCATGTAATTATAGAGCAGATTTTTTATGATTTCCTTTCTATAATTTAAGAGACTTGGATTTGCCGAGGAAATCAAAATTAATCAATCCTACTTAAATGTACTTTAGAGATTTCACACAACATACAATTCCAAATCATGAGATCACAAAATGCTGAATTAATGAAAGATTAGGGCAAAAGGGCTGAAAGTGGGGAAGAATATGTTTGATGACTACACTTCTCAGATTTCCTGGAATTTTCCAAATTCCAAATACCTTGTCCCATTCCTGTCATAAACTATTGAAATGACCCAGGGATTTCAATATTCAGCATGCAAGTTAGAATTTTCACATAGTTTTTTATATCCAAATGTAATACAAATGTCCTTTTGAGAGCATGCATTCTGATGATTTGATACAGAGTACGAAGTAAATGTGGAAAACAAATCCAGTAAATACGGAAGCAAAATGAATTTTATAAAGGGTATTGATTAATCATGTTTAATGGTAATACAAAGAAAAGTGGCTCCTGGTATCTAGTGCTCATCTGGCACTCACAGCTAGGCTTGGTCTTTTCCTGCTAACCATCAACAGTTTGAGAGAACACCAATATCAGACAAGACAACTTTGTGACCAAGATGGATGGAGAAAAAAACAAAAGCACTTTGTAATCATGTGGAACACAGACAAATGCATGAAACACAAAAATGACTGTCCCCGTATTCTGGCTGCTATGACTAACTGCTGCTTCTTTACCAATCATGACTTTAGCTTCACAGTGTTCTTCATGCCTTCTAGTTAAGAATGATGAAGATATTTAATCACAGAATTACTCCCATTTTCATACAGCATCTAATCCAGAGCAAAGTTTCACCTCCTTCGGCCCTCCCTAGAGTCACCTAACACAAGAACAAATCATGCAATATGTCTTCTCTAATACCGGTACTATGAGATCCCACAGTTATTCATGGTATGCATTCTCCATTGTGGGAATAAGTAAATAAAACTAACTTTGTTCAAATGCAGGTATGTTCTAGTTTTTTGTTTTTGTTTTCTGGCTGAAGGACATAGTACGTATAGATGCATTGTATCCCAAAAGAGAAAACAAAATATGTTAATTTTGCCATAATAATGTTATTATTTCTTTATATATATATACATATAAAATTTCATTTCCTCATGTCTTCAAAGTGTATAATAACTAAAAATGGGACCAGTGGTTTTATGGACCAGCGTCAAATACTGGCTCTCCCTCCCTCTCTTCTTAATTCTCAAAACAATTGTATTAGGAAGCCGTGTGAGTAACTGGAAAATAAAATAGTCATATACATTGAAACTAAGAAATAGAAACTTAGTACATGTATGAATTCACACAAAATCAATCACAAAAAGCAAGAAAGGCTGGAATAAACGAAAGGATAGCATGAATTTATCAATTCTTTTAAAATCAAAAATAATGCATATGATAAATTTTAATTTGAAATTTAACATGTCACAAAGATGCCACAGAACTCTTATACAAGAGTTAGATGTAAGCATTGTGTGTATTAGCAGAAATTATATACTTAATCACCTACTTTGAGAAACCAATCTTATATTGATTTGAGGCCTCGTATAATTAACCACACTTGATGATTAATATCTGCATCATGTGAAATTTAGATTGCAATGATAAGTCAGTGCTTCTCAAACTTTAATGTTCATACAAATTACCTGGAGATACTGTTAAAAAGCAGATCCTGACTCAGCAGATATGGAGCAGAACCCCAGATTCTGCCTTTTTAACCAACTCCCTAGTGATGCCAATGCTTCTGGTCCAAGGATCATACTAAGTAGCAAAGATATAAAAATTAAATGTTGTAAGGACAGACTAAGGTGTTTCTGGGGGCTAATGCCTGCAATCATAACCTACTGAACTGTTACAGCCCATGACAAGCCCCAACGTTTCATCCAGAGAAGGTAGGCAGGTTGGCAGTTGGAGTTTCTCTGGCAGCCTAAGGTTGCCTTGGCAGTAGTAAGGCAGCTGAATAATAAAACTGCTTCCTGTTGCATTAGCCACTATTCATACTCCAACAGGGCAAAACCAGAATATTCATCTTCTGACATTAAAGGCTAAAGGAACTCTGCCTTTATTGAGATTTCTTATCTCATCTATCTTTGTGTCTTTGTATATTCAACAATTGTTACTTCCCAATATATTCTCTTCACTCCCCAATGATTGGTTCAATGCATGCTTTATATATAATTCATGCCCTGGCATTAAAATTCCATATGGTTTTCTTGAGGTTTTGGTCAGTTTGCTATTGAATAATCCTAGACACCAAAAAACTAGACGTGGCTCAAGGGAAACCTTGGGAGAACCCGATGTCCCCTATGTTATAATCCAAAAGCTAAGAGATGAAAGGGGCATAAGAGTTCATCTAGTCCATTGGGCCCCAAAAATGTTTTGTTTGGGAGATGTGATGCTCATGAATGACGTGGGAGTCCGGCCATGAGAGCCATAATGTAGCAGGTAAACCATCACACATGCCCGTAGACTTGCTACTTTTTCATAGTCACAGTGCAGGCGTGCCCATGTAATAACTAATGGAATTAGAGTCTCAGTATGAAACTCTACCCATATTTTAGACTCAGGTGACCTGGATTGCTAAGTGTATTGTTGCACACTCCTTAAGTATTTGGACTATAATTCCACTAGATTTTCTGGGTCAGTGGCTAGGGGAACAAAGGATTAGAAAGACCCAAATTGAGGCTTCTCTGGATTGGCTGACAATCATAGCCAACTTTAAAGTGTTTTCACACTTGAGAAAACCAGGTGAGACTATAATAATACACATGCTTACTTCATTTGGTGCTATCCTTGTATCTTTTCCTGAGATCTAAGCCCATTACACGTACCAGAGAAAGGGTAATTTGACTAAGATCTATGCATCTGAAGGCTCATTCTCATTCTTTCTCAAACAAGTCCTCTGCTGGATTCCTTACTGGAGACTTCCACAACATGTCGGAATATTTAACTTCGTTGTATGAACTTCTAACTACACTATCATATGTGCTAAAAAAATAAATCACAACTGGAAGGTACACAAAAAATTACAATAGAAACAACTAAAACAAAAATTATGGAAGTAATCACACTAAATTGTTTCTGAGATTTTCTTATAATTCTCATATGCTTAATATTCTCTTTAGTTGACTGCTAGACATCAACTAAATCACCACCCACATCAAAAAAAAAAAAAGACATATAGGAGGAACCTTCTTAATTTAGAAAAATCTATTTTTAAGAAAGAGAAGCAATCTCCCTCAATCAGTTTTACGGGTGGAACACAAGAATTCTCAAGAGAAAAAAGCCAATTGCCATAATTTACAAAAGAATAAACTAAGACCTGAAGAAAAGTAGATAAAAATAGCTAATATATATGGTTATTGGGGAAATCAAAATTGGAACCAAAGTCCATTATTAATTTCTTCCCTCTATATCACAATAATTAGAGATTATTATATCACATATTATATCACATGTATTATATGATATTATTGTATCACAATGCTTAGAGATTTTAGGATTTAGTAATAATATCTTGCACATTGTAAGCTCTCAAATATTCATTTCTGAAAAAAGAAGTGAATATATAGCTGCAAGGGAAACATTAAGTTCGTACTGTTAAATCAGAACCATGATGATGCTTCTTATTTTTGCTACCACTTTCATGTCACTAAAGAGATCTCTACAGAACCAATGAGCCAATTCGTAGTTCATCTTCTAGTCAAATTTCTAATTATTTGTCCAAACATTAAAATACAGGTCTTTAAGTCAAATCATTTTGCTTTGGTACTGAGGAAAAAAAGAGATTCATTTAAGTATCAAGAATGCATTATAGCTTTACCATTTACTAGAGACTATATTGGTAATCAACCTATAAAAATAAAACCTGTAAAATATGAAATCTACAAAAATAAATATTGTTGCTCCAATCTATTTTTAAAAATGAATGCAATTACCAGTTTGAGGAGGTAGAACTTTGGAATCTTCAGATGTTTTAGTTGTAGGTACAATCCATGGCTTTTCACTTGAAGCTACAGCAAAAAGAAATGAAACTTGCTGAAGATTTTTTTGGTAGGACAAAGAGACAGAAATAGGTTGCTGCTATGATTAAGTGACTATCAGAAGCCTGCAATTAAACACACATAGGAATCAGATCAAAAGCCATCATATATTAAGAAGAAATCAATACATACCCATCCCAAGAGCATTTGATTAATGAGTAGAGAGACCAGAGTTTGGCATCAAACTCTCGATGTTTTTGAGGATAGAAAACTAACTGAATGGGTTATATATAATTAACAGACTGATGATGGTTACTAAATTTGTAAAATATCCGATCAGACAAATAGATTGCTTTTTAAAAAATTAAACCAAATCAACCACTTATTTGGCTGAGTTAACCAAATTCATCAGTTCATTGAGGTTTGTAAAGATAGGACCCCAGAAATGTGTCCTCAAGAATGAAGCAATCACCACCCACATCTTAACAGCAGATTTCAGGTGCTGTTATTACCCAAGGTGCCCCCGGGTTTCTCAAAAGGGAAAGGTGTTTTTGCCTGCGGAAATTCTGGAAGTCTTTTCGGAGCTGTAATGAAACATAAGAAATGTTATGACTTGAGGTGCAAGTAACAGAGAAAAGATTTTTTTTTACTCTCAAACTTTCTAAAATACAAAACAAACAAAAAGACAAATTACTCATGTTAAGGAAGGAACTGTTAGTAATAAAGCTTAGTTTTCTATTATTTTTATATTCAAACCACTATATTTGAGAAATTGGGCTCTTCTTTTCACCTCTATTAAACTAGCTTCCTAATTTCTTCAGTTGTGTATGTGTGCTCTTAGATATATTTCATTTAAATTCAAATCAAGCACCAAACACACCAGAACCAGAAAATATCCATCTAGTAGCTTTTAAAAATAGAATTTTGGTAACTATATGGCTTTATATTTCAGACTCCGCCTCCAACAACTCTTTTAATATTGCACGCATGAAGAAATTCTAAGAATTTTAAGAAGCAGTCTACATAAATATTATAAATATATCTTCTATCTGAAGAGAAATAATTAAATAAAAAGATATTCAGAAAAAATAGAAAAGAATTTCATTTTTTAGTCTGTGACAATGATCTGGAATTAAAAGAATCAAATATAAAATCAAAATATGACCAGCAAAAAGAAAAACAGGATTTGCCATAGAGACAGACTCTTTAGTATCCTAATTATAATAGAGATCTTATAACATTTAAAAAATTTAATGTTGGAGAGCTTATTGTTTTAAAAGCAACTGTCCCTTCTTTCCTGTGAGGAGATAAATTTGAATAAATTAACCTCAATCTTCTTTCAAGCATGCATAAGATTTCCAACGTAATAATAAGCTGCAGTGTTTAATAATTTTTACCTAGAGTGCCCAGTGGCAATTCAAACTTAGGTATTAGGATAGTTTGCCATGTTTCAGGGGTTCTTTCGCTGAGAACTACAATAAAGAAGAATTCAGTTAGCAACTGCAGGAGTCGGGATTTGACGTTGTGGCTCAACCATGATCATGTGACAATGCTCATAACAAAGTGTGCACTGGGCAGCTGATACTTTTCATGGAAACAGCTGACTTACCCTGGAAAAGTTTTACACAGTGGTTAAAATTTGAAGGTACACTTTCAAAGGGCCATGGTGTGACATGCAAGATCAGCATCACAAGTACAAAAAAAATACATGCAGCTCCTTTTCTTCAGGAGTTGAGAACCAAGCAAGTTAGATTCTCTTGGGCGAAGAAGGAGCTATAACATGCGTGACATGGAATTCTTATCAGGAAGCATGACATTTTGGGTGATTCTCCTCAAGTTTAGTACGCACAAGACTTGGAAAAGCCATCAAAACAGAAAGCACAGATACAGTCAAGACTTGCAGATTTCCCCCACTCCTCCAAGCTTTGCAGGTTAAAGGGTTGGCATTTGGTTTTTCTGTAGATCCCAAGAGACTGGTGAAAAGGATGTGTAGTTAGCATCTACCATCCAGAGCTGCTTAGAATATGAGTCAACAGGCTCAGGGCATGTTGTTAACTCTTTAACGGCTTTGGTCCAAGAAATAGGAAGATTAATTACTGCCAGTAAGGAGGGGAGAGATGGGGGGAAAGTTAAAGTATTGGGTTACTTTTCTATGACTGTTGGGAGGATTTTTTTGGTTTGCTTGTTTGTTTGGGGGGAAAAAATTCTTATAATTACCCAATGTTGTTTCTGAAATGTCTAATGCACTAGACACAGTGGGTTTAGTGGTTCTTGGGACCGATTCAGGAGTCACTGGAAGGTAAAAAAGACATCTTTACAAACTAAGATAAAATGATGAGGCATCCAAAGACCACATGACACTCTTTGCCCTTTAGAATTTGTAACTGACATTTACATAGCTCAATACTTTTCAAGTTACTAGTGCTAAGGACTCCCAGGCTTGCTCCAGGTGCCTGAGCTGAAATTCCTTCCTTGGTTTGGTCCACTTTCCATGTATTCCAAAAGGAATATTGAACTGACCTCCATGAAAGCATTTATCAGATTAATCACAATGTTTTATTTGTCTGTCTTTTTCATTCTCTTTCTCTTCAGGCTTTAGCACAACGCCCAGGTTATAGTAAGAAAGCCCATGATAAATGTTTATTAAATGAATTAATAAATCGGCAAATAAAACAATGACCCAGGGCAAAGAAGTTTTATTTAGAAGATTATAAGATTTTCCTCTTTCAAACTGCAATCAACATGCAAAGTTGACTGCATGTTGGGTTCAAATTTGACTGAGTTCAAATTATGATAAGAATTCAAATGCTTAGCCACAAGTTTGTTCCAAGTGCTAGATCAAAGGCAAAGATAACTTTGGGTAAATAGTTTTCAAGAAGTAAAAACCAGGATCACTGAGATCTGGAATAAATTGTGAGCTAGAAAATTCCAGAATTTTGCAGGGAAAGGACATGTGATAACACAATAACACTGAATAATAAGTAACTGTGTTTGACTAAGTGTTTCTGAAGTGGAAAATTCTGAGGAAGTTTGGCAGAAACCTAAGAAATCTGTAGACTCTCCCATGAAATACTGTGCCAAGAGAAGAAAGTATAATTGGGTAGAATCTTTGGGCAGAAAAGAACTTGGAGCCATCCGCTGGGTCATGCCTATGTTTTTCTTGGTATTTCAATATAATTGTATTGAAATCATAAAACTACCTAGGAATTTCGTTCAAATAGATTATTTCAGCAGCTTAAATAGGTACTACTTCTGCCGCAACTCCTATGAAGGTGAGAGATGGAAGGTCTTCTTGCTCTATCCGAAATATCCTTACCTGAATAGGTTTCTTGAAATTAAGTTATTTTATCTCCTCACCAATTTTTATCTTCTCTAGACCAGTTATCAGTACCAGAGTTTAGTATGAAGTAAGTATCACTAATATTTCAATTTATAGCAATTTTGTGGATTAAAAAATTCACTTTAGATTCGGGTTACTTTGCTAAATGTGGATCTGAGGGAATTCTTGCCAGATGTTTGTTTCACTGAGTCCTAGATGAGGTGGTATTGCTCTGGCAAAAACTCTGTAGTTCAGAGAATAATGTGTCCCCAGTGGGCTGGACTTGGGCAGTTCATTCATAAAGAAATGCTGAATATTTATTTGTTTGTAACGGCTGACAAACTGTGGGGAAAATGCATACCGCATTTATTCTTTAAAGGATTTGAACTGAACTATTACATAATCCCTAAATTAGGATTGTTAATCTTCCAGAAATATTGTTGCTGAACAATTCCAGCACACTTTCATAGATCTCAAGCTACAGATTTGTGAAGGATAATGGCATTTTGCTAAATCAACCATTTATGAAAATGAAGGAATGAAAAATGGTCTCATGTCTTCATATAAAAGGAAAGCACCCAAACCAGGTATTACATTTTAGCATAAAAATATTTCAGAATGTTGAGGTAGTAACTTTCATTTAGAGTGAAAAATACATTTTCCATATTAGATACCAGTTATACGATTCTTCTGTTGTTTTTTGCGTCTGTTTTTCCAAACATTAGATTAAGGACATAGAATCTCCTATCATTTTGTGCTTACAAGGAAAATGAATTTCCTACTGGCTCTTCACTGAAAAAAAAGTACAGGCTTATCAATCATTTACTATTTGAAACCATATTACTTATTCTCTCAAAGTTAACAACAAGGGCATCACATTACCTGTTATGGGCTGTGCTGGGATTTTTTCTACCTTTGGTGTTTTAGATTCAGCAGGTAATGCTAAGCTTTCATTCTTAGCTAAAACAAAAGTCAGAGAACAAACAATTTACCTCACTTCCTTATGACAGAGTGTCCAAATATAATTCATTCAAAACAAAATCAAGTAACCAAACTATTTCCAGAATTCTATTTGGCTCTTATCCCATCCCACCAGGCAATTAACAAATTTACTGTGCATTTTTACCAGGGATTAGATGACAGTCTTCAGAATTCCTTCTCATTAACCTTAGGTAATTAAGATCTAAGTTGGCTATGGAATGAAAAAAAAAACAACAAAAAAAACAAAACCCAATACTTGGATAACACTCAAATCATTCTGATTCATTGTTTCTGGAAGGCATAGATTGTATTGCAAATACTCCCTGGAATTTTACATTCAAGTACTCCTAATTAAAAAAAAAAATCAATGAATAGAAAATTTCCATTATTATGCATGGTGAAACATGTAATAGGGTATGACACTGAAATTTTAGAAAAGCACAAATAACACACATGGGAAACTAAATTATTTGAAAATATTTGTGGCAAAAGAATACCAACAGTAATTTATTTGAGCCTCATGTTAACAAAGACATTTTTTTGGGTCACTGCGAATTCAGTGTAAATAATATAATCAATTTTTTTCCTTCTTTAGACAACTATTCAGGAAACTACCTTCTAAAATTTAGGTATTCTTTTTCAAAGAAAGTACATTTCTATACCAGAGTTTCCCAATGATTAAGATAATCTCCATTTAAAATGGACTAACTTGATTCATCTATTTAGCGCACGGAATCAGTGACCTACTTGTAATATTTTGAAATAGTCTAGTGGCATGAGAGATTTCATTCATCTTTGAGATACCCTGATCATGTCACCTTGAACTCATTATAATCAGATGGGAATTTTTAGAGTCCTCAGGCTGTACAGGAACTTCTTGGGTTTCTCAACTTTGGCACTATTGACACTTTGGGCTGGAAAATTTTTTGTTGTGGGAGTCTTTCCTTTACTGTAGGATGTTTAGTAACACCTCTGGCCTTTACCCACTGGACTCCACTAGCACTTCCATAATGGTGGCAACCAAAAATACCTCCAGACATTGCCAAATATCCTCTGGGGGACAAAACTGCCCTCTGTGGAGAACTATTGGTCTAACATGTTCTCTCAAATCTCTTTGAAGATGCAAATTTTGTAACCTTTTTCTGTAGTTCACATCACTGCTGTAAAGACCCTTTGTTTCTTCTCAGTTAACACAGGCACAAAATATTTTTTTTACTTCTGATGGACAAAGACAATTATAAAGTCATCCCCTCCACAATGTCAATAAAAGCCAATCAATTTTTAACCTGTTTTACGGAAGCATACAATAGATTCCTACATACAGCTAATTATTTTCAGGAGTGATTTAAAATGCTAGAAATAGGTGTCACAAGTGCTACATACTTGCCACATCTAATAGCTAAGTGTGTGTTCTGAATTCAAGTGCACATGAAGTTGCATTGCTTATTTGCACCCCAGAAATGTTTATACCATCGTTCAAATTAATTTAGCAGAAGGGACTCTATTTCTAGAATAACTAAGAAACAGATCCAGCAGAATTTTATGAAAAAATTTTTTTTAAATTTCTAAATTTTATCAATATTGTTTCCTGTCGTTTTCAGAGTCACCATTTTTGTTTAAAACCATTGTGATTGCTAGTCCAGGAAAAGACATTCAGATTACAAATTTTTATGAGCTCTGGTCTTGTTATTTTCAGCATGTAACATAGGAAGGTATTTGTTTTTATTTTTTAAATATAAGATTATAAGGTTTTTCTTTAATGTTCTCTTTTTTTCAGTGTCCTCTTAAACTTCGCCACACCTTTGCTAATCCTCACGTTCCTGTGTACCATCATTCGTTCTTGGTGGTTCCCTGGCTGAGTTGGACTGTCTGTCTATCTATCTATCTATCTATCTATCTATCTATCTATCTATCTATCTATCTATCTATCTACCTTCCTTCTGTCTATTTATTTTTAACCTCCAGATCCTAGACTTTCATGCAATACTCTGAATTGCTTTGCTCTAGCTCCTTATAGTTTAAACATACGCTTAGCTAGCAATCACGTTAACCAAATTAAGCTGTTAAAGAAGAAAAAATTGTGAACTACCTTCCCAAGAGATATTTACATTCTTTACACATCACTAATTCCTTAGAAAGACATACTGCATTTCTAAATAAGGCATTTCAGGAGTCAGGGAATTTGGTAGATGGAGAAGATATTTGCATGGGGACTCTTCATGTCTCACATCAACCCATGAGCATTCACCTACACTAGCTATATACAACTGAAGTTTTGGCAATAGCAGAGTAAAATGCCATCAGAACAGCCTAAAGTCCAGGAAACTCCTTTTTCTCTCTGATTCTTCTGTACCTTTTTTTAACACACTTGTTTCCGTTAATTTTTGGCAAGCTAAGTCTTGGGTTTGGCAAACCCTTTGTGTGTCCCTGGGAGGTGTGGGTGTAATAGTAGCTTTCTTACTTATTTCTTTCATTATTCACACCAGGTGTTCTTAGAACAAAAGCTATTAATTTCTTGATGTCCCATGATGGGCCTTGCTGGAATGAAGATTTTATTTTAAGGGTTCTCCTCAAAAAAATAGGACTTTTCTGAATTGTAATGATCAATAACTTCAGGAAAGTTTATTTCTCTCAACGTGATATAAAGACGTTGATGCTCACATTGTTTATGCTCACAGTCTTCATAAAAACAGTAAATTTAAATGTAATTTCTAAACACAGTATGTTAAGATGTTACATTTGGTGGATTTACTAGACATTTTCAAACATACTGGCTATCAGTCTCTTTAATCCGTAAGAAATTTGTCATGTATTAAATTTAAGATAGGTGTTTTCCAAGAAATACAAGTTTGAAAATATATTTACTATTTGAACAGAATTTTTCTCCATTAAAATCACATTCAATCCTGAAGCTTTAGTGAATCGCATCAGGAAAACAAAAGCAAAACCAAACCAAACAAAAATTCACTGTTTAATTCTCTAAATCAAAGAAAACAATAGGCCAAATTGATAATAAGGTAGCCTGTGGAACTTTGCAAAAACCAAAAAAATTAGGAAATATCACTCAAGACTAAGAACTAAGGAATAAAGCACCTTATAGTTCAAGCAAATGAAGCCTGGATTCACTTATCTATACACTCTTGGTAAAGCATTTTAGGATAACAGGTATGAATATTTTATAGTAAAAATGTAAGGAGTGTGCAGAATCACAAAGATTTCCTGGCAAACATTTTCACACCTTAATAAAATGATGATGTGTAAATTTTGGAATGTTTTTCTAAAATTGTAAGTCTAATAGTCCACCTATTAAGTGCTCCTCTACCCATTTCAGGCTTTGCTCTTCCTTCTTCCAGCAATTCTCAAAATTAACAGCTAAGGAGAACTTAAGAGTTCTCACCTTTTAAAACTGTTACAGTCTGATTGTCTAGCATCAAACAAGCAAACAGGTCAGGTTTCCAACAAGGGAAAAAAAATTAAATCTGAAATCCCAGTAGGGCCGGGTCCTATGTCTGTGTCACTCACCATTATTGTCTTCAGCATCCTGCAGTTATGGCACAGATTAATGCTTAGTAAGTATTTGTTGAATTAATTCTGCCAAACAGGGCCTCTGTTTTTGCTTCCATACAGTATGAAGATTCAATTTTGTAAATGCTAAATTTCTTAGCTGATGACTACTGCAGGGAAAATAATCTGCATTGTTAAGTCTTGTTCAATTGCTACCTTCCATATTTATCAATAGGCCAATACATTCTCCAGAGACTTTAGAGAGGTGGTTCTCAAAACATGGTTCCCAGACCAGCAACGTCAGTATCACTGGGGTGCAAGTAAGAAATGCAAATTCTCAGGCTCCACGCCAGATCTATTGAATCAGTAACTCTAGGGTGCGCCCAGCAGTCTGCGTATTCACAAGCACTCTAAGACATCTGATGCTCCATCAAGTTTGAGGTCCTCTGCTATACAGAGAATTCAGACTAATTCAGACTAATTCAGATACTCAAACGCAGCAACTAACTTAGCCCAGTGACCACCACAACTATTCCCTGGGCTTCTTTTAAAGGGTTTTGCTATTTGGTTATTTTTTTTCCAAATTGTTATGTTTTATGATTTTTCAACACTGAAATCATATCAGGTGCTTTCTAGAAGTAGGAAGCAGTATCAGTCTTAAGTAAATAATAATTCTAACAGACCTCACCTTTACATAAGTTCTCATTGAAAGAACTTAGTGTTCCCTTGATAGTATAGTGTAATAAGTATAATTTATAACAATTATTCCATTTGAAAATTATACTTATGTAAATGTGTGTATTTTGGGTAATTTGATAAATGTTCACTCTTCTTTCATAAAAGTAAATATATTTAATGTTTTATATAAATGTAAAAAACTATTTTCTTATAGAATGTTTTTAATATTTTTAACACTCCAATCTCTCTGTGCCTTAAAATAATCTTTCCAATTATTGTTACTGTGGTAAAATACACATAACATAAAATTTATGAACTTAACTATTTTTAAATGTAAAGTTCAGTAGTATTAAATACATTCATAGTGTTGTGCAACCATCACCACTATCTGTCTTCAAAACTCTTATTGGCTTGTAAAACTGAAATTCTGTACCATTAAACACTAACTCACTATTCCCCTCCTCCTTCCAGTCCCTGGCAGCCACAATTCTACTTTCTGTCTTTATGAATTTGACTACTCTAGGTACTTCATGTAATTAGAATTGTACAGTATTGCTCTTTTTGTAACTGACTTGTTTCACTTAGTATAATGTCTTCCAGGTTCATCAGTATTGTAGCATGTGTCATAATACCCTTCCTTTTTAAGGCTGAATAATATTTCATTGTATGTATATACACCACATTCATATACACCACATTTTGCTTATCTATTTATCTGTCGATGGACACTTGGTTTGCTCCATGTTTTAGCTATTGTAAATAGTGCTATTATGAACATGGGTGTACAGACATCTCTTTGAGAACTTTTTTTCAATTCCTTTCATTATATACCCCAAAGTGGAATTGCTGGATCACATGGTAATTCTATTTTTAATTTTTTGAGGAATGGTCATGCTGTTTCCACAGTAGCTGTTCCATTTTACATTCCCATCAACTGTGACATGCCTGTCCTTTTTTACTTTGAGATCCCAGAGAACTCATTTGCTAGATTCCTTGGATATTCTAAGAATATCAGTGCTAGTCTTCAAGCACTGCCATGTTCACAGATAGAATTTTCCTGCTTACCTAATTGTGTCTTGATTGTATCTGAAATCTCAAACATTATGGATGTAGGAAGTTTGACGGTGGTTTCATTGAGACCTGGAATAACAAGGTGGACTGCAAGGAAATAGAAAGTAAAGATAAGAGGAAGAAAATGCATCCTGACATCAAACAAAGCTCAGAGTATCAGATACTAGGACTATGAAGTTTAGCACTTATTTTGCTTTGTCAGTTTTAACCCAAACTTCAAAATGTTGAACATACATAATAGTACACTTTAAACAATCTTTTTCATATTCAGTACTGAACTAACACAATCCTCTGGCATTTAATCCATGGACTCAAAAATTGTAATATGGATACTTAAGATTTGTGGTGAACAAAGAAAACCATTATTAATAGTAATTTTTAAAAGAGCAGTTCAATGTGACAAAGATGCCCTTGTAACTGCAACAACCTGTGGGGCAGGTAGGATGGGCACTATCATTCCTACCAGGCATGGGCTAGAGTTGTTTCTCTACCGTATTTTGATAGAGGTAGCGTCTCTTGGCTCCTAGCCTGGAGTAGACACAGCCAGGATGTTAAACATTGAAAGGAAATGAACTAACATCAATTTAACAGACCTGTTCACAGTGCAAAATTCCATAAAGGCTCCATTATCAAAAATAGCCTGATTTGCTTAATCTAGGTATAGATTTCAAGATAGACTCACCTAGTATTGTTCCTCCTGTGGGAGTTTTATCTGGAGATTTACTTGAAGCCCTGTGAGTAACATTCTGAATCACTGTTGAAATAAGAAAAGATCGTAGTGTGATAGAAAGAAAAAAAAAAATCAGGAAGAAGTAAGAAGCTAATAATGTAAAGCCATCTGCAATGGGGAAGTCTTGATCTAACTTTTCGATTAACAGAAAGAAATTCATTGGGCTGGCTGCACAGCCAACAAAGAACTAGAAGGCACATCTTACCTTGACATCTATGCCTATAAGTAATAAAAGGCTATTACTCTACCATAAAGTGTTCCATTCTAAGGAGCTGAAAATTTCCTTCCTCATCTCCACTCCCTGCAGCCTACCCAAGTTAAAGAACTATCACAAAATGAGGCAATGACCTAATAAATAATTTAAAATGTATGTTCTCAAAACAAAGAAACTTTGGATAATTCCAATACTAATTGACCCTGTTTTGAGACTTGGGACATTGTGTTTTCTTAAAATGAAGAACTCTTTTAAGTGCCTACTCTTTTCTACCACGAAACTTTCTGGAAAATAATAAAGTTAGTTTGATAATTTGAAAAACAAAATCAAAAGAAAAGCAACTGAATGTTGAAATAAAATAAGACATAATAATTCTTGACACCTGGATCTCTTTACCTATAGTGACCACTAAATCATAGTTTTCATTTCATTAATCCAAATACCCTATTAACTATTTTCCTCATGTATGCTTATTTAACCCTGAACAAAGCCACACGTATTTAACTGGCTTTTTAAAATTGAATGCTTCTTATGATTGCTTTGCCCCTGGTTGTCCAACCACAACTTGGGTTTTTGGGGCAAGAGCCAAAATTTTACATATTAGCTTTTAATTTACTAGAGCATACTGACTTCTTCAAATTTTTTCTAATGATATATATAGCATCAGGGAAATTGAGAAAATATGTGCTATGTTTAATTATCTCTGTTAGAAAGTGTATTGAAAATAGTTCTAAACACGTATCCAGAGCAGGCGCATACAAATTACCTTGCTTGATAATTGTTATTGGAATCAGCTTCCTGGGGACATATGCTGGCTGAAAAGAGAGGAAAAGAGTCAGCTTTTGAGTTAGTGTTAACTTTTTTCAAATAATAAATCAAACAACTGGAAATAGCCCTTCCTTGTCTTCAATGAAGTCTCTCATGACACTGGTTTAACGGTTGCTGAAAAGATCTTTAGTACATATATTTAGTATCATATATGTATACGTATAGTATATATATGTATGTATATGTATAGTATTATATATGTATATATCTAGTACATATATTTAGTACATATACATCTGCCTCTATTTTGTTGGACTTTCTTGGTTTTTTCCCATGATGGACAGAAGCAGTTTCTTCAGAACTCCCATTAGTTTATTTTAGCTACAAACTGCAATGGAAAGAAACTAAATCCTCTGGATTGAATACTAGTTTATTTTCACTTCTTTTGAGATGTGACCCAGCCAAATTCTGTCTTTACTCCTTCTCAAAAAGCTCTTAAGATACATATTATTTTTTAAAACCAAACATCAATTGTTTGAGTGTACCCAACTGCTGCCATTTTTGGCAGCACATGAGCTGCCAAACACACAACACAACCACCATGAGCTCCTGACACCAAGCATTTCCTTACCCAAGAAAGCAGAGCTGAGAATTGGAGCAAGATATTTCTACTTACAAAGGCCACAGCAGCTAAACTTCACCATTTTGCACATTTTTATGCACAAAGGACATCAGACCCAAAAGGGCAGGTCTCAGGGGACTGTGCATTCTATCCTCTCCCAAATTGCCTCAATGTCTTACAGGAAGCTTTGATGTCATACAGCTACTTGAACTAGGGACAGGTTTAGTGTTAACAATATAAAGCAGAGTCATTATCAGACAAAACTGTGAGCCAAGGATAAGACAGCCCATGGAGAGACATGAGAACAGGATAAAAGAGGGCAGCAAACATGTAGAGAAGAATTAGATTGAGTTAAAGGGGCAAGCCTGACATGGGTTTTTAATGCTTAATTTAACCTGATACGTGATATAGATATTCCACATACCAGATCTGCTGATAATTCAGGATGTGCTAAATGGGATACTTACAACATAGTTGTGAGCAAAAGAGACTTGCTAACATGTGACCATTTTAATAAATGGCATTCACCGTAATAAAGAATGGTCACAACACCAAGTTACTGTTGTCTGTTTTATTCTTGTATTAAGGTCCTTATGTTTAAAAGCCACAAAAAAGTTTACTGTTATCAGATTATTTTTAAAGGGCATATATATACCTACTGACCCAGTGCTATGGACTGAATGCTATGTCCGCTCCAAAATTCCCATGTTGAAACTTAATCCCCGATATGATGGCATTAGGAGGTGGGGAATTGGGGAAGTGATTAGGTCATGAGGGTTGAACCCTCATAAAAGAAATTAGTGCCCTTATAAAAGAGACCCCAGAGAGCTCCCTCCACCCTTCCATCATGTGAGGACACGGCAAGGAGATGGCTGGCTGTGAACCAGGAAGTGAGAGCTCTCACCAGACACTAAATCTGCCAGCACCTTGATCTTGTATTTCCCAAGCTCCAGAACTATGAGAAATAAATGTTTGCTGTTTGAACTACCAGTCAATTGTATTTTTATGTAGTAGCCCTATGGATTAAGACACCCAGAATTTCCTCCTTAGCAACCTAGCCTAAGGAATTAATCAAAGGTACAAATAATCTTCTATGTGTAATGGTGTTTATTACCACAATATGAAACAACATCATTATCCAAAAGCAGGGGTTTTATTAAATACATTATGGTTCAAATTTTTGACATCTATGGTAATGAAGTAGAACAATACACATAATATAAATATACACAAATGATATAAATTTGTATCCACAGTATAACCTAATTTAACAACAAATTTGTATCGACAAAAGACCAGAGAGAAGTAAGTCACAGATTTTTTAACAGTATATTTCTTATAAGTTGATATTAATTTTGTATACCTCTCTATATTTTCCAAATTTCTTACAAGGGTGAATTACACTTATAATCAAGACAAGTTATTTTAAACAACAGTCTGTTCGGCTCCTACATATGCTCTGTACTATACAGCTCACACTCTATTAGTAAAGAGAGGATGATGTAAATACAACTTATGCATGATTTTCCCCAGGCAAGGGGAGGGGAATAGTAGAACTATAAGTACAAACTTCATCAGGAAAGAAAAAAATATTCTCAGCTTTGATGTCACACTGGCAGCAGGATTTCTTTCAGCTTTATCATAAGAAAATGAAATGTGAGTACTTGCACACGGGATCCTTCCCCGGAGAGGAACAGCCAGACCCCTGGCACTGCCTCATGTGTCTACCTCACGTCTGCCTGTCCTGCTCCAGGAAAAGGGTCGCCAGCACATGGCCTGTCTCATTTCTGAGAATCTTAGATGCCTGCTGTGGTAATCTCCATCACGGGGGAGCCCCTTACCAGATGAGCCACACCATCTTTACAGGTACCAGTAATCGTTTTTGTTAGAGCTGTGGCTACCGTTCCAAAGATATTTGAATGCCTTGTCTTCTACCAGCCCTACGAGTCCTGCCATTTAGTACTGAATGTGAACGTTTACAGAGACACATCACATTAGAGCAGAAACGCCTACGTGTTGTTGTGGTGATTGCCTTTGAATTGCATTATCCCAATTTTTATTTCCTTTGCTGTGATGCTTTGTTTTAAACAAACAATTTTTTCACAAGAACAAATGGAAAATATTCCACTCTTCCCATTAATAGAACAAAGTTTCTCTTTGATTTCTCACTTGAGTACAGACCCATGTTCTATTAAGATGATGACAAGACTATATGTACACTACGTGCTGCCAAAAAATAAGGAAATCATTTAGCTGCAACATCCAATTCTTTTTTAGACCTAAAATCACTCTCTTCCCTAATCTGCAATCAAAAGATGCACCAAGACTGGACTAATGAGCAAGTAGCTGCCTATCTGTGAGCAGGTTTTTAAAGGATATCAGGAAAGTCCTTCTGTCCAAAATGTCTATGTTGAAGGCTCTAAAATTCCCAAGACATCCTCCCTGTGAATCCTTTCCCTGTGTCTTCTTGTAAACATATAGGAAAATAGCTGTTACCTGGACTCAGTGAGGCATGAAATATTGTGACAATTTCCAAGTTAACAGTGTTTAACCAATTACAACCCAATTTCCATCGAACTTTTTCATGTACAGTGGTTGTTTTTTTGTTTGTTTGTTTGTTTGTTTTTAACCTTTTCCTGTGGTCCCAGGCTTGCTGTTATGGACATCTAGCAATGTGCACACAGGTCTCAGTGTAGCTAGGGTGGGGCCTGGGGTTGGGGAGTGAGGTCGTGGAAGTCCCACAAGCTGCTGCACAGTTTAGCTGCTGTGGCCTCAGTAGACTACGGCTCTCTGTGGACACCACCCGGGGAACCAGTTTTCTATCTTAGGCCATTTCCTTTCTGACTTGTCTCTCTGCAGTTTGCAGACCCCCATTCCTGCTGCAAACCTCTATCGCCACTTCCTTCCTCAGTTCCCATCCCTCCCTTTATTCAACAACTATTATTTTAAATGTTTACCATATTCCAGAAAGTAAGCATATTTCCCTCCTGCCCTGTAAGAGATGCATTATTTTATATTTTTCCAAGTTTCAAGATACTCTGTCCCTTAAGAACCCAGGTTGTACTAGGTCTTGAACAGGAAATAAGGGAATTAATTTTTGCCATTTTTCTGGGACATTGTGACCGAGCATACAGTTGGTGGGATTCAATGGAGAGACTGACGCTGAAGTGGTAAAAGGCAAGGCCCCTGATGACCAATTCAGCTTGATTTTTAGGCCTGGTTTGGGAAAACTTATGTTTACCATGATAAAAAGCACAGCAGCAGTCACCACACACAATGAGGAACTTTTGATTCACCCAGCATTATACTAATTTCCTCCTTTTATTATTTTGAAAATTAGCTTTAATAAAAGTAGTGATAACACCGGGATGCTATTCTTTGCAGGTTATTCTTTTGCAGGTTTGCCTATTAGGTATTTTTGTGGTGTCCGAATGTTTGTTGTAGATTTAACTTTATGTTTGCATCCTGAGATAAGGAGGAAGCTGTCCATTTGGGAAGTGGCTAAGGGCTGCTCAAAATCAAATTTCAATGGCCAAAGAGCCAAACCACATGAGAAGAACTTGAGCATGTTACATTCTGGTTTTAATTCATTTGGGGGATGTTCTAATCAAAGTTATGAAACACTGACTTAATTTAACATCTGGTTAAAAGTGAATCTAATGCCCGGCTTGCGAAAGTCTTCATATTTCTGGTCAGTTGGGGAGGAATCAAACATACACCTTCGGTGATATTGTTGGCCTAACTATTAATTTTTCAAGTTTCTACTTAGGACAATGATTACTAAGAATGGAAGGACACCTGGTGTGTTCATCATACACAATCTTAAGGTGTGGGTGGGGACCATCTGGTATTTCTGCCTATTCACTTCACTTGTCTGATAACTGTTACACTTTAAAAATTGGTATGTCTCTTTTTGCCAGTAGTATACTGGCTTTAAAAAAAGATGTGTGGATTTCTGAAAGAAATAATTAAAGATGAAAACAGATGTCATATTCTAAGATTAATGTATTAATTAATTTTGTATTTTAAAATCTCTGTTAATAAATGTTATATACTTCAAAAATTGGTTAGTTAGTGAACTAGTTAGATAACTAAGTTTTTTTAAATATAGAGATAATATATTAAACTTAGGCCTTTTTAGCCATCTTAAAAAGTTTTTTTAATATAATAAAGCCTAATGGTAAGCATTAGGTTTCACCTTCATAAAAAGAGAATTCTAGATTCTCAACATGGACAAAATAACACAATTATGAAAAAAAGTGTTTTTTCTTTCTCAAGTTATGTGAATCTCAAGTGATATGACTTATATAGAAAGAGTCATGCTTTTGTTTATGCTTACATCTTTTCTCTGAGTTTTCTAGAAGTGTAAGCATGGGTGATATTGAAAGTACTTAAAAACTGGTAGAACAAAGTCACTAACCAAAGAGAAGAGACCCCTGCTACAAGTGCCTGGCACAAGTGTCCTGGGGCTTGCCAGCAGAACACATACTCAGATACACAAATTACAATATATAATGTAACCATATACTTAAAATGGGGGATGTATTCAACCTTCATTTTTTGTACTTAGCTCATTTATTGTAAGTGATTAACATTACATTAAGTCATTTCTTCAAACCACACTCATTAATACCAGGATCATTCACTACATTGGAGAAGCAATGGAACACTGTAATAAAATGTGTGCTTTATAATAAATTTTTTTAAAAAGTGCCATTACCCTCAATTTGGGGAGCTGGCAATAGAGATTTGGAACAAATGCAAAAAAAAAAAAAATGTGTGCTTTGGAGCTGAAAACATCTATCAACATTCAATTTTTTATCCGAAATATGATTTATCTTTTAAAAATGGATAGCCTAACGTTCAAGTTGTTTTTCTCATTTCAAATATCTCTTTTTAGAAGATTTAGAAGGAGTTTTGTTTATAAGATTTAGAAGCAATTTTGCTGCATATAAGTTTTAGGTGCAAGCAGGTATATATGAATCAAAACATTTTTCAATATCTCTTTTTCTTAAAACCCTGAAAGTAAAACATCTGGAATTGAGTATCTTTTTAAATAATGCCTTAAGAATCAGTCTCAGAGAAGAGACAAGTCAAAATTTGGATTGATATCAATTTCATTTCATTTAAAATATACTTTTAAAGTATCAAATCAATTTTCAGAATCGATTCTAAGTGGCCACATAAGATGGTCAGGCTCTCCCAAGTGGTTCCTTTTCAACTTTCCTACATTCCAGAGCTACCCAAGAGCACACATGGCAGTTGGTGAAACCTTTTTCTGCAGTGCAGAAGATAGCAATGAAGAAAGCCTCACTAAGAAGCCTTAAAATATATTTTCAATTAATTTGGGCTTTCCTTTGGAAATAAGCAAGAATTTCAAATTGCAGCTCTTTAGAGTTGGCTGTGGGTACCTCACTTCACAGCTTGAAGTGATAAAATATCTGGCTCTGCATCATAGATACAGGAAGTTTCTTCCTGGCTTTTCTTGTCATGGCTGTTGTGATGTGAAAAAGAAATTAAGTTCCTTGGGAATAAAACGTCAATCATCTTTCCTAATCTTGCTGAGTAACTCACTAAATGAAATAGTCTGCCAAAAGAAACACAAATTATTGGGATATGATTGCTGAAAAAAAGGAATGAAAAAAATGACATCATTGAGTCACATGTAAGATAAAGCATGACAGCCAAGAGGGTGGAAGATAAGGAATGCTTCCTAGGAAACCATTCATAACAATACTGAGGATTGTTCTAGGAGAGAAGGAAAAACTCTGTTCCCTGTGGTTGGATTTAAAGCAGACAAAACCAAAGGGATCCTAGGGGATGGCACAAATCAATACTTGGTACTGGGCCAATTGGTCAAGTGTTTGGGAAAAATATATTAACCTAATCAATATAGAACCTTACTATATATGACATAGCAAAAGAAAACCCACATAGTTCAATTATTACAAAATCAAGCCAATTATAAAACTGAAAAAAAAAATTTATGTAGTCTCTGGATAGAGAAGGGCTTTCTAAAATATAATGCAATTGGAGATATGACAATGCAAAAGACAAATCATTTGATTAAGCAAATTTTAACACTTGCCTCCTTCAAAAATTCTCATAAACAAAATTGATAAATGTGAGAATAAAGTTTCTTCTATCACAAAGGGTTAATGTTCTTTAATCTATAAAGTTTTTAAACTTCAATAAAAAACACCATGAAACACCAAAAAAAAAAACCAAAAACCGAAAAGCTGAAACTAAAGGTCATTAACTGGAAAATACAAATGGCTAATAAGTGAAGAAAGAACTGCTTTATCAGTTATCAGAGAAATAGAAATTTAAAAACCATTTTATATTACATTAGCTGGAAATTTAATAATGGAAATACATAATGTTGATAATCAGGGTAGTATAGCAAGATAACTCTGAGACATTGCTGGCAAGACTGTAAATTGGTACAAACTTTCACTTTCTGGAAAGAAATTTGACCATACATATTAGGAAGTTTAAAAAATATTAAAAATCTAAACTGTTAATTCTCATTCTAAATATCTATTGTAAGGAAACAATGAGAAATATGAACAAAGACTTATGATCATAAATGTTCACCATAATATCACTTAAAATTTAAAAAGCATTAGAAATAACTTAAATGACTACAAAATGGAAACTGATTCAGCAGGTGAAAGTGTATTTAGATCATGTAACACAACAATTTAAATTATATATATGAAGAGCATTTAATGATATGAAACATGCTATGCCATGTTTGACTAAGTGAAAAGGGTGAGATATAAAATTACCTACATAGCATGATTTTAATTTTATAATGAAAACATGCTTAGAAATAAAAAGTATTCTGAAGTTTTAACAGTAGTCCATAAATGGTTTTATACTGGTCATTATTTGGCAACGTTACAGGTAATTTTTTTGTTGTTACAGGTAATTTTGTTAATATTTCTTTTTAATTTTTTATGCGTTCTAAATCTTTAATTATTAGATAATTAGGAAAAATTCAAAACTTAAGAAAGAAAGAAGAGAGAAAGAGATTGAGAGAGAAAAAAAAAGGAAGGGAAGGAGGGAGGGAAGAGGAAATAAGGAAAGGAAAAGAAAGAAAAACAAAGAATGAATCCAGGCCTGGGAATTTACCTGCAATCTCCTTTCTTTTGATTTGAAAATACTTTTCCTGGGCAATCATAAAATCTGATAATCATGGTTTGACAATAATTTCCCAACATACACATTTTTCAGCCTATTCAAACCACAGAAACATTCTCCTTAGCAAGATTCATTCTCAGTCAATTCTGTTTTATCCAAACCCATTCTCTGTCACTGAGAAGAATTCTGCTTTTATTTTTCATTCCAAGGAGGTATGTACTACCTTTTCCCCACAGGGCTACATGATCAGTGAAGTATTCTGTGGACTACTTAATTAGACATAAAAAGATATTCATCCATAAACATCATGCACACACTACATAGAGCAAATTTGCAACCACAAAAAGTCTTTGCGTGTTCACTTGACTGTAGAATATTTCCCTAGCTGAATATTTCCAATACCCAGGCACAAAAGCCAGCATGAAATTCCCCTCTTCTCATCAAAGTGCTTCCTCTACCTGCTCAGTGACACACATCCTTCACTTTATAATTGAGCATGTGATTTTAAATGCAAATACTTATGTGATGGTAATCACAATGGCTTACATTGATAACAGGTAGTGCGTAAGTATTAGGATGCTTCCTGAGAACAGATTTTAAAAGGCGCAGTGAAAGAGAACAAGGAACTACATTTCTAGAGTGAGAAAGAGAAGAGTGTGTCCAGTTGTGGGGAAATGCCTGGCACATAAATTAAACAAACATTTAATGCACTGTAAGAGGCTGCGCACATGAAAAAAACAAACCAGTTGCTTCATCACTTTGAAAAGGGTTGGCTCCTTCAAGTAGGAAGTTTACAATGGACAAGATATGGAAACAACTAAAGTGCCCTTCAATAACTAATTGGATAAAGAAGATGTGGTACATATATACAGTAGAATACTATTCAGCGGTAAGAAAAGATGAAACAGTACCGTTTGTGACAACATGGATGGATCTTGAGGTTATTACACTAGGTTAAATAAGTCAGACAGAAAAAGTTGAGAACCATTATGATTTCACTCATATGTGGGATAAACTGAAAGTAACAAAGAAACAAGACAAACAAATAAAGAAACAAAAACTCATAGACACAGACAATAGTTTAGCAGTTACCAGAGGGTAAGGGGGGAGGAGGGATTATAGAAGAGGATAAAGGGGGTAATGGAAGGAGAACTGACTCTGGGTGGTGAACATATAATGCAATATATAGATGATGTGTTATAGAATTGTACACCTGAAACCTATGTAACTTTGTTGATCATTGTCACCCCAATAAATTTTAATTAAAAAAATAATAATCTCCCCCCAAAAAAAGAAAATAAAGATTTGAACAGTAGCAATGTAAGTAGAACATCTACCAATTTGCTCTTTACATGTTATAATAAAAAACAATCCACAGGACAGAACATAATATGCATAATCTCAAAATACCCGGAATACTGAAGTACTAGAGTAACTATATTGAATAGCAGAGTGTTAGAGCTTTAAACAAATTGGAGATGATCTTGTTTTATACATTAACTTCCATTTTTCGAAAAAGAAACTAATTCCTAAAATGTTCAGTGCTTTACCCAATGCCCCAGAACTAATCAGTTGATCGAGTCTCAGTACTTCATAATAGGACTCTTTATTTAAATAAAAATATGATGCAGATACAATTTTTGAAAAAATATTCTTGAAAACAACCTGTACATACCACTGTGTGGACTTGGTCATAGGTACTTTGAATTTTCCCATTTACTTTGTTTATACCTGACAAAAATAAGGGGAAAATGACATTATTTTCATTTTTCTTGTTCTTAAATCAATTCTTACTAATCATTATGAGGACAACTGCAAGTCCTGCTTTAACTTGGGCATATTATTTTATTTACTATCATTTCAAACACTGATTCCAATGAAGTTTGAATGAAGGGATAACAGGAAGTCTTTTTATGGTCACATCTATTGGCCCAGCTTTCTATCTGAACATTTACACATTGGTTTTTGGCTCAGTTGGTGTTCACAGGTCATTGATCGATTTAAAATATTACAATGGCCAATGAATTGTTATCCATAGAGACATCAAATATTAGTTTATCACTATAAAAAAACACTCATAATAATCAGAAATATCAATACTCGATAAATTCTGTTCACTTTTGTGTTTTCTCAAATACTAGAGGATTGGAATTAAATCATGTCATATTACACAATTAATAAGTAATTAAAATTTTATAATTAAAAAAAGAAGAAAATTACAGAAAGCTTACTAACAGTTTCAGGTACTTACTTCCAACAATAGTTTTGTGATTGAAAATCTTACTCCAAATTCCACCTTCTGTGTTATCTTTGACTCCAAATTCATAAACTGTGTTGGGTTTCAGATTTTCTACAATTGTTTCAGTGGCTGGACAGAGTTGAAAAATCCATTTCTTTTCCTTATCCTTTTCTCTATAGCGAATTGTATAAAATCTGTCGAATAACCAAAATATGACACTTTAAAATCACAGGGAAATTTAGAATGTTTTTTTTCAAGTTTCTTAATGTCTCATAGATTCTCATCTATGCCAAAGACTACAATCAATATTAGTTTCTGTTTCAATATTTTTAAAAAATTGTAGAGAACTCTAAAAAAAAAGAAACCAAAATGAGTGTTTATTTTTAGTAACACAGTTACGGTCTGGCAAAATTCAGACCTCTCAGTTTTATTATTTGTTGCTTTGCAAAATGAAAGCTGGAAAATGCTGGATGTTTATCTTTTCCCCAGTTATGCATACAGAGGAACAAAGGCATAATTTTATAAATACTTAATGTTGTAGTATCATAACCGTGTGGGTTTAAGTCTTTCACCCCATGGAAGTTGCATTAGAGGTAATATTCGATTTTGTAAAAGAGAAAACTGAAACTCTAAGATGCAACCAGGACTGCATTTCAAGGGGGATATTTTCTTATCATTATAAAAAGAATCAAGATCAATAGCCAAGCTAAGGGTACAATGAGAAAAATCAAACCACATAAATTCAAGATCATTGTTACATATTTGCTAAGGGCTTCAGAAAATTCATATACATATATATGGCAAAGTAATGTGTATATATATATATATATACATATACATATATACATATATGTATACATATATACGTGTATATATACACATATACATATATACGTGTAAATATGTGTGTGTGTGTGTATACATATATATATATATATATATATATATATATATATATATATATATATGGCAAGTAATGATAATCCCCACCAGTATTTCTTTGCACCTTTATCACATGTTAGGTTTTACCATATGTGATCTCATTTTACAAATAGAAAATGGAGTTTTGGAAAGATCACTTAACTTGCCCATTGTTACCCAGCTAATGAGTTTTACTAGCAGCAATAGCAGAACCAGAATACAAAGAAAGACTCCTCTGGCACTGCTCTAAACAGCTTTGCTAAGTAGTATGGCAGGTCAGGAAAGGGCATTTTATCACAGCTGTATACAATAATGAGAATGAATGAACTGGAGATACATGTATCAATACGGATAGATTTTACAAACAAAATATTGAATGAAAACAGCAAATTACAAAATGATGCATATTGTTTCATATCATTTACGTAAATAGCAAAACACTCACACAAAATATGTTACCATCTATTGTTCCTGGCATTGTAAAGGGACAATAAATACTGGGAGGATATATTTGTGATAGTGCTTTGGCTCCCAGTGAGCAGGTAGGGACATAAATGGGATTAAAGGTGGAGCCAACAGATAAACTTTATCTGCTTTTTCTTTTTAAATACAAATTTAAAGTAAATAGAATAAAATAATAGCTGTAATGTATGATGTTGGAAACATTGATGTTTATCAATGCTATTTTAGGTCCTTTCTTATTCGTTAAATTTTCTCTCAAAAATTTAGTACCTCTCTTCCATTCCCTACCCTAGGAAAATTAAATGTACTAAGATTCAGATCAATTGATTTTATGCAAAACTTTAAAAAAATCACTCCTTTACTCCTGCTAAAAATGTTTAATGTGCACCCTCTAAGTGTCAGGCACAAGGCTATCGTTTAAAGTTGATGGAGAGATAAAGAGCTTCCCAGAAAAGAACAAACTGAAAGAATTTATTACAACCAAGCCAGCATTGCAAGAAATACTAAAAGGACTTCTGTAAATAGAAGAAAGATGAAAACAATTTACTACAAATTTTAAAATGGCAATAACTATGTACCTATCAATAATCACTTTAAATGTAAACGGATTAAATGCTCCAATCAAGAGACATAGGGTGGCTGAGTGGATGAGGAATCAAGACCCTTGTATATGCTGTATACAAGAGACTCATCTCAGATCAAAAGACACACACAGGCTGAAAGTGAAGGGTTGGAGTAAGATATTTCATGCAAATGGAAGCGAGAAAAAAGCTGGAGTTGCAATACTTATATCTGACAAAATAGACTTTAAAATGAAGAACATATTAAAAGACAAAGATGGGCACTATATAATAATAAAGGGATCAATCCGACAAGAGGACATAACCCTAATAAACATCTAGGCACCTAACATAGGAGCACCTAAATATATAAAACAGGTACTGATGGACATAAAGACAGAGATCAACAGCAACACTATCATAGTAGGGGACTTCAACACACCTCTGACAACAAGGGACAGGTCCTCCAGACAGAAAATCAATATGGAAACAACAGCCTTAAATGATACTTTGGACCACTTCGATTTAATCGATATTTTCAGAGCATTTCACCCCAATGCTGCAGAATACACGTTCTTCTCAAGTGTACATGGAACATTTTCCAAGATAGATCATATGTTAGGACACAAAACAAGCCTTGATAAATTTAACAAAATTGAAATCATACCAATTGTCTTCTCTGACCACAGTGCTATGAAATTAGAAATGAACTACAGGGAAAAAAAACCAGGAAGACACACCAATTCATGGAGGCTGAATAACATGTTACTAAATAATGAATGGGTCAAGCAGCAGATCAAAAAAGAAATCAAAAGATATCTCGAGACAAATGAGAATGAGAACACAACGACCCAAAATCTATGGGATGCTGCGAAAGCAGTCCTAAGAGGGAAGTTCATAGCACTGCAGGCCTACCTAAAGAAACAAGAAACATCAGTAATTGACAGTTTATCTTCACACTTAAGGGATCTGGAAAAAGAACAGCAAAATAAGCCCAAAGGGAGCACAAGGAAGGAGATAATAAGGATCAGAGCAGAAATAAATGAAATAGAAACCAGAAAAACAATACAAAAGATCAATGAATCCAAGAGTTGGTTCTTAGAGAAGATAAACAAAATTGACAAACCTTTAGCCAGACTCATTAAAAAAAGGAGAGAGAGGACCCAAATTAATAAAATCAGAAATGAAAGAGGAGAAGTGACAACAGACGCCACAGAAATACAAAAGATTTTAAGAAATTACTATGAGCAACTATATGCCAACAAATTTGACAATCTGGAAGAAATGGACAATTTCCTAGAGGCGCACAACTTTCCAAGGCTAACTCAAGAAGAAACAGAAAGCCTGAACAGTCTGATTACCACCAGGGAAATTGAATCAGTAATCAATAATCTCCCAACAACAAAAGCCCTGGACCAGATGGCTTTACAGGTGAATTTTTCAAAACATTCAAAAAAGAATTATCACCTATTCTCCTCAAGCTCTTCCAAAAAATCCAGAAGGAAGGAAGTCTCCCAAACACTTTTTATGAAGCCACTATCACCCTGATCCCAAATGCAGACAAAGACACCACAAAAAAAGAAAACTACAGGCCGATATCTCTAATGAACATAGATGTAAAAATTCTCAACAAAATATTAGCGAACAGAATTCAGCAATACATTAAAAAGATCATACACCATGATCAAGTAGGATTCATCCCTGGTATGCAGGGGTGGTTCAACATCCGTAAATCAATTAATGTGATACACCACATTAACAAAATGAAAAATAAAAATCACATGATCATATCAATAGATGCAGAAAAAGCATTTGATAAAATACAGCAACCTTTTATGATAAAAACCCTTAAGAAAGTGGGAATAGAGGGATCATATCTTAACATAATAAAGGCCATATATGACAAACCCACAGCTAACATCATACTCAATGGGGAAAAGCTAAAACCATTCCCCCTAAGATCAGGAACAAGACAAGGTTGCCCACTTTCTCCACTTCTATTCAACATAATGCTGGAAGTTCTAGCCACAGCAATCAGACAAGAGAAAGAAATAAAAGGCATCCAAATTGGTAAGGAGGAAGTAAAATTATCACTATATGCAGATGATATGATACTATATATAGAGAACCCTAAAGACTCCACCAAGAAACTATTAGAATTGATAGATGAATTTAGTAAAGTAGCAGGATATAAAATTAGTATTCGGAAATCAGTTGCATTTGTATATACCAATGATAAAATATCAGAAGGAGAAATTAAAAAACCAATTCCATTTACAATTGCTCCAAAGACTATAAAATATCTGGGAATAAATCTAACCAAAGATGTAAAAGATCTGTACTCAGAAAATTATACGACACTGAAGAAAGAAATGAAAGAAGACATAAATAGATGGAAACACATTCCATGTTCATGGATAGGAAGAATTAATATAGTTAAAATGTCCATACTGCCTAAGGCAATATACATATTCAACGCAATTCTTATCAAACTACCAACGACGTTTCTCACAGAAATAGAACATATAATCCTAAAATTTATATGGGACCATAAAAGACCCCGGATAGCCTCAGCAATCTTGAGAAATAAGAACAAAGTGGGAGGTATAACAATACCTGATTTCAAACTATACTACAAGGCTACAGTAATCAAAACAGCATGGTACTGGCATAAAAATAGACAAAGAGATCAACGGAACAGAATAGAGAGTCCAGAAGTAAATCCATGCCTATATGCCCATCTAATCTACGACAATGGAAGCAAGAATGTACGATGGGGTAAAGACAGTCTGTTCAATAAGTGCTGTTGGGAAACCTGGAGAGACACATGCAAGAAAATGAAGCTGGACCACCTCCTCACACCATATACAAAAATAAATTCAAAATGGCTTAAAGACTTAAATGTAAGATCTGAAACCATAAAATATCTAGAAGAAAATATAGGAAGAAACTTCATGGACATAACCCGGAGTAAGATTTTCACTGATATATCCCCTCGCGCAAGGGAAGTAAGAGAAAAAATAAACATGTGGGATTACATCAAACTAAAAAGTTTTTTCACAGCAAAGGAAACTATCAATAAAACAAAAAGGGATCCTACTGAATGGGAAAGGATATTTGCCAATGATATATCTGATAAGGGATTAATATCACAAATCTATAAAAAACTTACTCAACTCAACTCCAAAAAAACAAACAACCCAATTAAAAAGTGGGCAGAGGACTTGAGGAGACATTTTTCTAAAAAGGACATACAGAAGGCAAGAAGACATATGAAGAAATGCTCAACCTCACTAACCATCAGAGAAATGCAAATAAAAACCACAATGAGATACCACCTCACTCCAGTCAAAATGGCTATCATCAATAAATCAACAAACAACAAATGCTGGCGTGGATGTGGAGAAAAGGGAACGTTAGTACACTGTTGGTGGGATTGCAGATTAGTGCAGCCACTATGGAAAACAGTATGGAGGTATCTCAGGAATCTGAAAATGGCACTACCCTATGATCCAGTAATTCCACTCCTAGGCATCTACCCGGAGAAATCCAAAACTCCAATTCAAAAATCAGTATGCACTCCTATGTTTATTGCAGCATTTTACACAATAGCCAAGATATGGAAACAACCGAAATGCCCATCGGTAGATGACTGGATTAAGAAGCTGTGGTACATTTATACAATGGAGTATTACGCAGCCATAAAGAAGAAAGAAATCTTATCATTTGCAACAACATGGATGGATCTAGAGAACATTATGTTAAGTGAAATAAGTCATAAAGAGAAAGACAAGTACCAAATGATCTCACTTATATGCGGAATCTAAAGAAAAGAATATGTGAATGAACTAATCAGAGACAGTTTTGAGGACACAAAGAAAAAACCGAGAGTTGTTAGATGGGCGGGGGCGGGGGGGGGGTTGGGGATAAGGGGAAAGGTGAAGGGATTAGGAAGCCGCTGGTATCCACAAGATGGCCTCAGGGTTTTCTGAAAATTAATTTGGGGAACTTATTCAATAATGTTGTAAAGATTTTGTTGGGTATCCGATGGACATGCGTCCTATTTGGGAGACCACCTCAGAGATAATGTGGATGCCTGATCTTGGCATTGTACACCAGAAGCTAAACATTAATGAATGCCAACTATAATTTTATATATATAATGTGATGGCTGGGTGTGAGGTCGGAGGGATAATGGATGGGGGGAGGGGGCTTCACAGTGTGAGGGATATAAATGATGAACGTCTAAGTATTACCTTGTCTTGTGTACCTGAAACTAATAAAAAAAAAAAGTTTTATCTTAAAATGGGGAAAAAAAAGAAACTAAATACTGATATATGAATATACATTCTTATTTGTGAAACTATAGCCTACCAACTTAATATCATAAACTGGTTCATCCATCTCGTGCTTAAAATGATTCTACCCTTTCATGCTATGCTATTTATCAGAGAATTGTAGTTTCCAAGACCTATGCCATTAGATTTGTTTGTTTGTATGTTTGTTTCATGTCTTAAATAAAATGTCTAAATGTGAAATGAGGAAAACAAAACAAAACAAAACAAAAAAACAATGGCTCCAATTCAATAGGATGTCTTTTTGTTTCATTGATGGTTTACTTTGCTGTGAAAAAATTTTTTCGTTTGATGTAATCCCATATGTTTACTTTTTATTTTGCTTCCCTTGCCCCAGGAGGATTTATCAGTAAAAATGTTACTAAGGGTAATGGTTTCGGATCTTACATTTTAATCCATTTTGAATTTATTCTTGCATATGGCTTAAAAAGGTGGTCCAGCTTCATTTTTTTGCATGTGTCTGTCCAGTTTTCCCAGTGCCATTTATTAAATAGACTGTCTTTACCCCAGTGTAAATTCTTGCTTCCTTTGTCATAGATTAAATGACCATATAGGCATGGATTTATTTCTGGGCTCTCTGTTCTGTTCCATTGACCTCTTTGTCTGTTTTTATGCCAATACCATGCTGTTTTGATTATAACTGGATTACGAAACTGTGGTACACTTATACAATGGAGTATTAGTTGGCCATAAAGAAGAATGAAATTTTACCATTTGCAACAACATGGATAGACCTAGAGAATATTATGCTAAGTGAAATAAGTCAGATGGAGAAAGACAAATACCATATGATCTCATTTATATGTGGAATCTAACGAACAGAATAAACAAACAAAAAAAACCAGACATAGACTCAGAGATATAGGAAAAAAAACTGATGGCTGCTAAATGAGAGGGGGGTTATCAGGGAGTAGGTAAAGGGATTAGAAAGCACAAATTAGTAGACACAATATAGTCACAGGGCTATGAAATACAGTATGGGGAATATAATCAATAATGTGTAGGGTGCCAGACAGGCAATGGACTTATTGGGGGGGTCACTTCAAAGATTACATAAAGGTCTAACCATTGTGCTGTATACCTGAAACTGAAGCTGAATTATATTGAATGTCAACTGTAATTACATATATATATATAGAGAGAGAGTCATGGGATGTGGAATACAGCATAAGGTATATAGTCAATGGAACTGTAACAGCTATATACAATGTCAGAGGAGTAGTAGATTCGGGGAGTTATTACTTTGTGAGGAGTGTAAATATCTAACTATTACATTGTTTTGTACACATGAAACTGATAATAATAATAATAATAATAATAATAATAATAATTGGTCTGAATCTCTGGAAACAAGGGCAAAGACTGGCTATAGAATTGGTGGGGCTCTTTGCAAAATGAAAACATGGGGCTCCTTATTCAAAAATGATTAAGGATTTCAAGACAGTGAGAGTAGAGCATTAAATCAAGCATGGGTCCTTTTAAGGAGGGGCCCCTGTGCAATTGCACAGGTTGCATGCCCATGAAGTCAGCTCCAGAGGGTTTGGAGTTTAACAAATACAGAGAGGGAGGGGATGTGTTTGTACATTCAGCTTACTTTTTTGCTAGTCACAAACTACTGAACTGCTAGAAATCATTCATCAGCTTGCTTCTTTCTAGTGAAAGCTGTTTCCTAGGCTCCAATCCCCCATTCCAAAGTAGCAAAAGACAGAATGGCTGAAGGAGGCTGCTCCAGCCAAAATACTAACTGCTACCCGAAAGAAATGTTATAGAATACTAATTCTCTATGTCCTGTGAGTCAAAAGATCAATAGTCATTTATAAAACATATTTCTTAACAAGTATGATGCATAGTATTTCTGTTGTTGGTTTTTTCCCCTGCTCTGGCTATGACAGTACTTTAGAGAAATGTGAAGAAACTAAAATCAGTCCAGATGAGCTACCACAATTATAAATCTCTAGATTGGATACATTTCGGAAGTCCTGAGTTGCTTGCAAGATCCAGGGGCCCACTACTAACAGAACTACCAAAGGCCAGATTCCAGGATTCCCAATAAGCTTGATTTTATGTCATCTTCCTAGACTAAAATGGGACAGAAATGTTTTGTCCTAAGAACTTACTTGCATGTTAATAAAAAAAATTCAGTCTGTAATTTTTTTCTATTTTGATACAAAGCCTTCGAAATACTCTCTTTCTCAAGAAAAATAAACATACAGGCAGCTAACCCCTCTACTCTGCTTTAGTCAGCTTACCCTTGTCAGCACTGGCTTACTTGATACTTGTATAATATATGCAAGTTCTAAATTTTAAAAAGAGAAACTAAACAAGACTACTTAGCTCTAAAGTTTCCTTGATTTTAAAACAAAATATAGGCCTTATGATAATAAACAGTGTTGTACAACCTAGCACATAGTAGGTACTACATAAATATTTCTGGAATGAATAGAATGGATACTTAGGTGCTCACAAGATCATTCTAAAATTAGAATATAATTGCTCTGAATTGCCAGTGATTCAATCACCAAAATACAGTGATTCAAGCTATTAGGTCTACAAGCGTATTTTGCAATGTGTCATTGCATAAAATTTTACTTACCCAAACTCACCATTCTTATAGATAAACACAAACTGAAGGAAAATACAATAAATGTCTACCTTGTATATTTGCAGAGAGCTTAAGAATATTTTATTTATTTCAGTTTATCCATACAATAAATTCTGAAGTAAGCAGATTAAGAATTACTATGGAAAAAGAGGCTGAGAAGGGTCTAAAGTCTGATAACCAATGACAGAGCCAGGCAAATAGCTAATACCATTTGTATTGCATTAAACTCTCTTTCTACTGCAGGCTTGGCAAAAGGAGATGGAAAAAGACAGGTAAAATGACCCAGAATGCAAAAGGAATCCTTTGAGCATTATTTAAGACTTTTTATCTTTTGTTTTACTGTGTATTTGCCATAACATATAGTTACAGATTTTCCATTATTGTCTGGGGACATCCAGGATCAAATGTTGATTGCATCTTTTTCTGTGGGTTATTAAATTTAGGTACAAGTGGATGGAGAGACAACAAGTATATTAAAAATACAGGTAGCAGCCTGTGAATGTCGTAAAACCAGACCTCTGGAAAGCCTGACTCTGGCAATTTGGATTTTAAGAACAAGAACATCATATATCCTGATTAAATGGTAAGAAACTGTTGAAGGTAGTGTTTGGTTCAACTGGCATTATTCTGTGCTGGGATCTCCCCGATAGTCTCAATACTGACAATAATTGTTAGTCTAACTTCTAGAAATCCATAGGCTTCTCAAAATAGTGGAGAAGACAGGTTGTGGCTTGGTTTGAATTATCTGTCAGCTGAAAATTAGTAGCATGACCTCGGGGGAAGTCTCCACCCACTTACACATGCTTTTCTTCATTGAAAAAAGAGGGGGTTTCAACTACATAATCTATGAGGTTATTTTTGTTTCTAAAATTTTATTTTAACTACATATCAGATATTCTACAGGGTAGAAACCCCAGAGGTAGAAACTCCATAAACAAAATTTGTGATGTGACTGGCAGTGAATTATACAAAGTGGAAAAATTGGAGAATGCCAAAATAAATTTAATCCTTTAACAAACTAGCCTGGCTTGATGCACATTGTAAGCCATCTTATGGGGTTTCCATACTTTTTCCAGCAATGCGTTTATTTCTCTGTAATTGACTACTATTATATTTCCTAAAACATCTACACATTCTTTGTACTCTTCATCTGAAAGGACACTTCCTGACCCCGCTTTGCCAATGTCCTTGCTTCTTGCCTCACTGAGACTGGGACTGCTACATAAACTCTGTCCTCCTTCCCTTCCTCTCAAAGTGTCTCTCTCCCTTCACTCTTTCCTTGCCCCTTTCTGATTCCAGGGTTCTTCCTTCTGAAAAATAACCGTCTTGGTAATTCTATTCCATTGCTTTTTCCTATCTGCTCTTCATTCTTTCTCTTGATTCTTCAAGGACCTTTCATTGAGTCTAAAAGATGTTTACGTATTTTCCATTCTATCAAACAAAAATAAAACCGATGCTTGCTTCTTATCCCTTCCACTATCTTTTAACATAAAATTTCTTAAAAGTAATCTACTTTCTCCCACTTTCTTACCACTCATAATGCCTAAACCTTTTTGCAATCTGGGTCTGACCTATTAGTATGGTAAAACCTTATGATCAAATCCAGTAACTTAATCCTCCACGAATTTCGTTAACTACCTTAAAATCTAAAAAGATGTTCTTTCCCAAACCTGTTCTAATTCCAGTTTGACTTCAGGTTCCTTCTCCCCTCATGTCCAATCAGTTCTCACATCCAGTTATGTTTCCCTGCACGATTCATTCCTCTTGCACTTGTCTCATCTGTGCTCCTTAGGACCCAGGTAAAGTCCTTACTATCTTTGGATTCTTGCAATCATTTTCAAACTGGCCAACCATTTCCAAAATCTCTTTATTACCAACTGCTAGCTGGCTTAAGCTCAACAATAGAAAGAAGTTTCTAGTGATTTTAGTGCTATCTAAAATGGAATAGCTTGTCTGAAACGGCAATTCTAACAGAAGGTAAATAATATCAAAAAGAACAAGATTAGCAGCAAATACCTAAGTACCATTTATTGAGTACTCACTGCATGCCAGATATGATGTTAACATAGCCACATTTTTACAGTGTCATCTCATTTATTTCTGACAACCCTGGGAGATATTACTATTAGTACCTTTATTCTATGTATAAAACAACCAAGGCTTAAACCATAAAAATAACCTTTCCTAGGCCACTCAGCTAATAATAGAGCAGAATTTAACTTAGGTTAATCTGACCAGAATTTGCACTTTCAACATTCATGCTATGTTACCATCGCTGGAGATATTCACTGTGTACTCTGGATGAGAGATGTTGCAGACGAGGTTCATGGGCTGAATTGACTGGCCAGATGATTTTTACGCCTGGTGCTTGACATTCTATTTGCTTACTAATTTATATATTTGTTGAGACCTACTATTGTAAAACATGATACTAGGTTCTTTGTGAGCTGGAAGGTGAGTGGGACACTGTATATAACTTCAAAAACGAGCTTACAGTGTAGTGAGGGAGGTGGATGTATGATTATAACTAAAGAAGGCAAGATGAAAAGCAGACAGTGCTGAGGGTGGCTGGGTTGGCATATTGCAGCCTGAACTTGTAAATTGGACGGGCTGCATTTAAAATCCCATCCCAGTGGTGTGATTTAAAGCAGGACACCCTACCCAGGTCCAGGGAAAGCAGAGGAGGCCAGATTCAAACCTCAGGTGGGTTAGGGGGATCACTTCTCATGTAGAAGGATGACTCATATATTCCTTGAGATAGATTCTTGAAGAAATTCTATGATTTCTTTTACCTGGCAGTGAGGAGCTGGTGAAGATTCTTCAAGAGGTGAATAAAGTTGAGCAGTGATGAAGGAAACTAGATTTATCAGCAGTGGAAGAATCAGAGAGAAACTGGTGGGAGGAATCTCAATATGCTGTAGTTCAGACATGAGATAACAAAGGAATGATGCATGGAAGACACAAAATGAAGGGGCAAAAAAGGGAACAGATCAAAGTTATGTTTGTATGAAAGAACTGATGAGACTAGACTCCTTATGAGATATGGTTCCAAGGAAAGTGTAAATAAAAATCAAAACTGAATTTGCCAACTTGAGAAGAGGGAAGTTAAAGCGATGAAGAAGGAGTTCTTTCATTAGTGTAGAAAAATATGAATTTAGTTTGAGTTTAAGGTGCTGACCACCATTACCTGATCAATCTGATGAAAATATTCCACGGGCAACTGAAAATCGAGCTTTAGAACTTTGGAAATGGATCAAGGTCAGAGGCGCAGCACCGGAAGTCATTTACATCTTTGCCATTCTTACTGTTCTCTGTAGAACAGTAACATCAGCAATTCCTGGGACCTTTTAGAAATGCAGAATCTCGGGCTCTTCCTCAGGCCCATGGAATCAGAAGCTTCCTTTTAGCAGTTTCCCACATGATTTACATGTACATCAAAATTTGACAAGCACTGTTCTACGTCGAGGTGACAGTTAAAAGACAGGGCACAGATGAAGTAAGGAGATCTATAGATGAGAGACCCAAGGATAGAACTCTAGTCCATTGCTTGGGAGGCAGGATAACAAGTGAGTAAAAGAGAGGAAAAAAGAAGGTAAGAGGAAAATCTCAATAAAAATATAAAGGAAAGAAAGAGCTCTAGAATGGGAGTATGGCTAACAATTTCACAGAGAGGTTAAAAAAAGATAAGAACTGAGAAAACTCTATTGGGTTTAGCAATGAACTGATCACAGATAACCATAAAGAGAAGTTTCAGTTGAATGGTAGAAGGGATGGAAGCCTGTGAAAGGGACTAAAGACTGTGTGGGTGATATAGAAATCAGGAATGTGCCAGCAGATGACTGAAAATATTCTGGATTAAGAGAAGAGATTGCAAAGTAGCTTGGAAAGATATCATAGGATCAACAGAAGATTTTGTCTTCAGGTAGGGAAGTCTTGAGCATGTTTGCAAGTAAAAGGCAGGGCGCCAATGGCAGCAAAGGGACAAATGTCAAAGAGCAAAGGCATATAGACTGTGGAAGAGATGTGAGGATGAGCACTGTCTGCAGTCAGAAGTGCGTTCCTTAGAAAGAAAAGAAAGAGAAGTAAAGATAAATCTGGGATGTCACTGATGGTGGACAGTCTAAATTTCCTCAGTATTACAAAAGCCAGGATGGGTGGGGATAGGAAAAGAGCTAGGGAAAATAGTCAGGATGCGATTCCCAGGATCCAGGGTATGGTGAGTGCCTGGACTGGAATCGTTGGTGTGGAAATGGTGAAGTAGAAGATAAAGATAATAACTATGTGTGGTGTCAGATGGTTACTAGATTTATTGGGGTGATAGATCAGAGGGGGTTGGAGGACAGGATAAAAAAAGGTGACGGGATTAAGAAGTACAAATTGGTAGTTACAAAATAGTCATGAGGATGTAAAGTAAAGCATAGGGAATATAGTCCATAATATGGTAATAACTATGTATAGTGCCAGGTGGGTTAGGGGGATCACTTCTTAAATTATACAAATGTCTAACCACTATGCTGTATACCTGAAATTCATACAAAATAATATTGAATATTAACCGTAATTGAAAATTTTTAAATGAGGGGAAAAGGTAAAAGTGAATAAGAGGTTCAAATTTCCAGGTATAAAGTAAATAAGTCATGGAGATATAATGCACAGCATGGGGAATATAGTCAATAATATTGTGATAGCATGGTATGGTGTCAGATGGTTGCTGGACTTATGGTGATCACATCTTTAGGTATATAAATATTGAATCACTATGGTGTATCCCTGAAACTAACATAATGTTGTATGCTAGCTATAGTATTTAGTAAAAATCTTAAAAATTAAAAATAAAATAAAGAGATTGATATGGATACTTTTATCAAAGGCAAAACCAATATAACTTAGGGACTCATTAAGTTATTTATAGGACATGAAAAATAAAAAAATGATTAAAGTTGAAAATTAGGGTGAGTGGAAGAATTAAGATACTTCAGAAAGTAATACCGTCTTTCCCCGAAAATAAGACCGGGTCTTATATTAATTTTTTCTCCATTAAGGCTTATTTTCAGGGGATGTCTTATTTTTCATGTACAACAATCTACATTTATTCAATTACAGTCATGTCATCTTCTTCTGGAACATCGTCATAACATACTAAATGTGTCTACCTGGCTGAGATCTTAACTGGGGCTTATTTTCCGGGTAGGTCTTATTTTCAGGGAAACATGGTAAGAAAAGTGAGGTAATATTTCAAGAGGAAAAGTATGAGTTCAATGTTGTCATATTAAATTCCAAGACATAAAAGTGAAAATGCTAACATTTCACTGTTTATTCATTCAGTATATATTTATTGAAGGCCTACAACATTGCCAATGCTGTCCCAGGGAATGGCAAGATAATGGTGGTTAAGATATACAGGGTCCCTGTACTCACAGAACTTAATATATATGTGGCCAGACAAATGGGTAACAAGACATTGGGCTCAATCAAGTGAGATTCACAGACATTGAAAATATACACTTCTTATAAACTTGGGGCAAAAAAAAAGTCAACATCCTGCTCTAGACCAGCCAAAAAGGAGGGCCCTCATTCTACATTAAGAGTAAATAAGTGTTATAGAATAGTACACCTGAAACCTATATAATTTTATTAACCAATGTCACACCAATAAATTTAATAAAAAAGAGTAGATAAGTACAATATGAAAGTGTTAGAAACATGAAAATGATATCTAAATGAATCATTAAACTTTAATAAGTTGGTAAGAAATGAGAACTAAAACAATCTTAAATGATTTAACAACTTGGAAACAAGAGAAGGGAAAAAATAAGCTATTAATAGTGAAATAACTTTTGGTTAAAAACATGTTTTATTCTTCATTTGAGCCAATCTGGAAAGTTTTCTTTTGACCTTAGATAAATCAAGGATAAATGTGACATTCTTCCATTCAAAGTCCATTAATAATAAAAACTGCAAATAAAGCACATCTACTATCCAATGTGAACTCAGAAAAGGATCTAAAAACATAGGAGACCCATATGGATCCTATGCAAATAGGAATAGAAACATGTACCACAAAGGTTAAAGTGACATTTCATCAATATTTCCAAGCTTCAAAAAAACAAAATAAAACAAAAAAGGTTTTTTTCACAGGAAACTTACTCCACAGAGCTTTGATATAAGAAGCCCAAAGTCAAAGAATAAAGGAAAAGCTTTTCCAATAAATTATTTGCATTTGCATAGGATAAAAAAGGCTACACAACAAACCAATGTGGAATAATTTTTTTTAAATCAGACTTTACATAAGGTGTCAAATATTAGAGTTCAATGGATTAAAATGACACCAGTTGGTATTTCTGTAGCAGGCCAAGGGCATTCAGATTTCAATGGTTTTGTACGAAGATACTCCTGAAGGAAAACTTCAGCTATACTGATCTTCCAATTTTTGAGAAGTAATCATTCTCTGTAGCTATTATTGCTTACTATAACCTATTAGATTAGCCTAAATTCTAAAAAACAAAAATCTGCATGAGCATATGAGAGTAAATTTCTCCAAGTCTGCTTCTAATTACACTAATTTAGAGTTGTTCTTGTGGATTTATTTGGCTGCTTATATTGTGTACAGTATTTCCAGAGCTTTCAAATAGGGACTACTATTTTTTCTCAAACAACACAAAGACTTTCAAATGTCAGCTCTTTATTAACTATGCTAACTAGGGAGAAAGGGGGCATGGTTAAATGAAATCCACAAGTACTCCAAGTACTTCTTTGTAGTCATTACTGTTTAATTCTTCCCTTTTAGTCATGTCCTAACAGTTCCCTATTTCTGTCAAGGATACCTTGATTCTCTCATTCACTGAAGTGTGAAAGTTTGCAAGCATCTTGACATACTATTATTAAACTTTTTTAAAGACTTCATTCTAAGTGGAATTATTGATTTTAAATACTGTGATTTGACAGGCATGACTCCATCTATTTGTTGAGAAGAGCAGAGCCAGGGGGTAAGGATGAGGTACATTCATGGTCTGAGTAGCTTGGGCCTGTGAGTCAACTGCCTTGGTTAAAATCCTAGCTCCATTAGGTCAACTGCTCCTATACCTTCTCCACATTCATTTCTCTTTGTGCTGTCAAACCGTAACAACATCAATTAATTACAATCAGTCATTAGATAAATTCCATCATGGAAGGTCAGTCGGACCAAGTGAAACTGAGGGAAAGGCTTGGGCCAGGGCAGAAATTCATATCCAAATTATGCTTATTTGCACATTACTGAACCTCACAGATACATCAAGCGAGCTGAGTAACCATTAAAATTAACTGTGTTTTGCTACAAGTATACCAAATTTCCCTCCCTCCTTCTTTCCTTCCTCTCTCCCTCCCTTCCTTCCCTTCCCTTCCCTTCCCTTCCCTTCCCTTCCCTTCCCTTCCCTTCCCTTCCCTTGCCTTCCCTTCCCTTCCCTTCCCTTCCTTTCCTTTCCCTTCCCTATTATTTTTTGTCTTTCTTTTTTAATAAGAGACTAAACAAACTTTTTCAGCATTGGCACATTGGACCAATCCACTATAAACTGGAATTATCACAAGAAAGCATGTTCTTTCAAGAGTCTATTTTCCAAACAAAATAGCTATGGGTTTAGTGGTGGAGGAAATAACATATTTCAGATTCTTTGAAATATCTCAAAATTATTTTTCAAAAAATTTGCTTTGGCAATATCTTCTACATGGCTTTTTCCCCCCAAGAATTTCTTCCTACATAACTATGGAATGGACATGTGAAGGCAAATTTAATTTTTTTCATTCTTAGTTTAGATTTCATAATCTAAATTCATTTCCTAATCAAAGTCATATGAAAGTTACTTTTGAGGGCTTATAAACATTTTAGAAAGTCTCTCCTTTTAGTTCAAACAAATAAAAATAAACACTACGATAATATATATGGCCCAAAAGTACATGAAACAGTGTTTAATACCTTGGTACAAAAGAAATGCATATCAAAATGGTATGAGATATGACTACTGTAGAATAACTAAAATGAAAATGTTGACAACACAAAATGCTGGTAAGAATGTGGAGTAACCAGAACTCTCATACATTGCTTGTAGGAGTGTAAATGGAAAAGTTAGGCAAAAACTAAACAAAGTAAAAAAACATTAAATATATATCTTTCCTGTGAACTAGCAATTCTACTTCTAGATATTTATCTAAGAGAAATTAAAGGATATGTCTCTAAAGTGTTATACAAAAATGTTTATAAAAACTGTATTCGTAATAACCCAAATCAAGAAACAATTCAGGTATCCACCAGCAAGAGAATGGATATATAAATTCTGGAATATTCACATAATGGAACACTACTCAGGAATAAACAATAAATGAACTATTGATAGCTGCAATACCATGAGTGAATTTCAAAATATGCTTAATGAAAGAAGATAGAAACATAAAAAGAATATAGTGTATAATTCCATTTTTCTGGAATTCTAGAGTAGGCAAAACTAATCTCTGGTGATAGAAATCAAGTCAGTGGTTGCTTCTTGAGGAAGGTACTTTCTGGGATGATGAAAATGTTGTATTTCCTGATGTGATGTAAAATACATGATTATACACAATTTTTGTAACTGATCAAACTGTACACCTAAGATCCGTGCATTTTACTGGGTTTATTCTACTTCGATAACAAATTTCTTATTTAAAAAAAGGAAGGAAACTTCTAAACTTTAAAAATCACTTTGAGTGTACTCAAAATAAAAAATCTTTTTAAGTAAAATGCCTTGGCTGAAGCTTGAAATTTTTGAATGCCTATCAGATGCTAAATTTTGAATTGGGAAACTACTGTAGTATTTATGTTAAACAAATATTTATACCCTACTTATAATTATGGTTCAGCATCTAGCACACAGTGTCCTGCACACAATCAGTTCCAATTCATGTGTTGGATGGATGGATGGCAGTGATTAAAAAAGGTTTTACTTATTCTGTTCTGCCTAAGAAGATAGCTTCATTTCCAAGTCTGTGCCTTTTTTCTGCCTACATCTCTCCCTGTGTGTATCTCTCCAGTTTTCTAAGCCAATGATTCTCAAACTTCAGTGAGCGTCAGAATCACCTGGAGGGCTTCCTGAAAATACAGATTCCTGGGCCCCACTCTCAGAGTTTCTGATTTAGTAGGTCTGGAGGGGGACTTCAGATTTTTCATTTCTTTCTTTCTTTCTTTTTTTCACAAGTAGATGTAAGGTTTCAACAGGAAGTAAAAAAGGCATTCATTCTATATCTTTATCAACATGCTACAGAATTCAAATACACTCTTCCCTTGTGTTCATACCTAGTAAGAAATGATCTTCAAATATTAAGGATACTTAGATTCTACATAAAACTAAATATACAAAGAAATTAAATAAATCTAGCCTCATTTATGAATGTTTCCATAATTTGGTAGTTGATGAAATATCAGAAAATTATTTTTTAAAAAAACCAAACCTCAAGGTACGAGGGAATATTTCTATATTATGAAATACTGGCTGTAATGGTTTACACATCATGTGGAAAAAGTAGGAAGCGAATCTGCTTTTACTTTATGTCAATATAGTAGAGCATCTTTATCATTGTATTTGATGAATTATCTCAGAGATATTTCGTCGAGCAGTGAGGAGTAAGCTATTCTATTTCCCTGTTCAAATGATGAGGGATAGTGAAATTGGAAAGTTAAATGGTTTGCTCGCCATAAAGAAGGATGAAATCTTACCATTTGTAGCGATCTGGATGGACCTAGAGAACATTATGCTAAGTGAAATAAGTCAGATGGAGAAAGACAAATACCATATGATCTCACTTATATGTGGAATCTAAAGAAAGGAATAAATGAACAGGCTAATCAGAAACAGTCTCAGAGACATAAAGGGAAAAATAACTGAGGGTTGCTAATGGAAGGGGAGTGGGGATGAGGGAGAAGGTGAGGGGATTAGAAAGCACAATCCGTACCCACAAGACTGCCATGGGGATACGAAAGTCAGTTTGGGGAATATAATCAATAACGTTGTAAAGATTTTGTAGGGTATCTGATGGACATTTGTCTTATTAGGGAGACCACTTCAGGGACGGTGTAGATGCCTGACCACCTCAGTGTACACCTGAAGCTGAAGCTGAATAGTAATGAATGCCAACTGTAATTTAATATACATATAGTCATAGGATGTGGAGTACAGTATAGGGAATAGAGTCAATGGAATTGTAACAGATATATACGATGTCAGAGGGGGAGGAGGGTTATCACTTTGTGAGGGGTATAAATGTCTAACTATTACATTGTTTTGTACACCTGAAACTAATAAAAAGATTTAAGATTACTTTAAGAAATTTCCACTACGTACATATATTTCAGAATTTCCATTTCTGACAAGTTCCCAGGTGAGGCTGATATGAATGCTGCTTGGTTTAGGAACCACACTTTGAGAACTACTGCTGCTAGCCCTTCTTCAATTGTTAGATCAGAGATCCATCCTTTTCCAGTTCAAGATCAACCTTTCCAACTGTTCTTTTTGCTTTTAAAAATTGTTTTATTACTTTTATTAAACTGCTTATGCTTGTGAAAACTTCGCACTGTACAGAATACTGCACAGAAGAAATAAAAATCACCCAAAAAGGCCATCCCTAATCATTCTTAACACTTTGATGAGTTCCACAAATCTCCCATAAATGTGTACAACATGTATACACACAAACAGTTTTACATGAGGAAATCATGCCTCGTTGTAATTTTATACTACTCAATGGAAAATAAATGTCTTTCCATGTCAATAAAGTAGGCGTACATCATTAATTGTATTTGGTCACATACTATTTCATTGTATGTACATATATACATATGTGTATATACGTATATGTACATATATATACTATATCAACATTTCCAATTTTTAACAGTCTTTCCTGTCTTCAGCATCATCCTCTGAGTTTTTATTACACTTCTCAATGATACTCTCTACTTGTTATTTGGCTTATTCTCCCTTGTAGTTTATTCTTTATAAAGAAGAAAAATACTTGCATGTGTTTTCTATTCAGGTAGGTGGTAACTACCTTAAGATTAGGGCCCCCGACTTAGGTTTTTTTCTTTCCCCTCACACCTGGAATAGGCTGGACAGCTAAGAGGTGACTTGTAAATGCTGATGTTCCTGATATTTATACATTCTTCTAAAGCATGTACAAGCACTAATTTTCAGATGAAAAATAAAGTCTTCCACTTTGGTGAATTACCTGTTATTGGGACAGTGACTTGGTAATGTCCAGTCATGGTGTGGGTTAATGAGGAATCCCCAGGACAAGAAAACTGAGCTCGGTGTCAGAGTGCCAACCACCAGCTGAAGAGGTTTGCGAGAGCGTGTTTTACCTGTGGAGGTAACATACTGGTTAATTCTGGTAACATTTAATATATTTTTATGATCGGGGTAAAATGCATAAAGACGACTTGGCAAGATGATGAATATAAAACTATTAAGTTCGTTTTCTTTTCATATAACACACAAATATTACTAATTCTTTGACAATGACTTTAAGCATGAAACAAATGAAATATCCATTTTTTATAATTGTATGTGTATATATGTAGTGTGTAGTTATGTATATGTGCATTATGTGTAATGTATGCATATAAACTATATCCAGTTATACCTAGTTTTTAATTTCTTATGGGTCAGGGATGAATATGGAGGTCTCAGCTATTACCAGTGAAATAAACACACACATTTCCACATACGTATTCACATGTACATATATGTGTATGCATATGCACACACTCTTCACTTCATTTCTTTTGCAGACAAAATAAAAGCACATTTATTTTCTTTCCTGGGAATGTGAATTGGTGTGAAATGACATCTGAGAAAAAAAAGCTTACCATATAGATTGTAGATTATATTCTTTTTTTTAGAACTTATTTGGAATTGTAAAATCTCCATCATATCATTACAATAAGAGTATTTTCTATAGTGAGTATCTAAATGGAAATTATGCACATATTTTTAATAATGCTGGAAGAATAGGAATAACATAGGAAGCACAGTTGTTCTGATGGGACTAATTGGATTTGGGCAATGCCTAGAGTGATGCCGATGAGCCACTGTATGTTTTTTTCAAGTATACAGGGGGTGGATATTTTCATTTATAAAAATATCTGAAACTGCAGGAATGGAGGCAGTGAAAAAGACTAGGAAAGATCCTCAGCTCTGGAAAGCAACATTGGTTCATAAAAAATACATGAAAAAAACACCTACTAAAACTACATACAGCTAACGTAAAACGTGTATGCTTTGTATTCCCATTGGATTACCTCTTTCATTTCAATATGTTCTGTTTGTTATAGGAAGAACCTGTATTATCTTAATCTAATGCAATGGGAACCAGTAGGTAGGAAGGTACCTACTAATGAACCAAAATGCCCTTGAAAATTGTGCCATACTGTTGCTTCTACTAGATTTCAGTTCTGTAAATTGTTATTCCAGTGAAAAATCTGAGTCCAGAATATACATAACCTAATGGTGACAAATTGCCTCACTGTAACATAGTTGATTTTTTAAAAGATATTTGAAATAATTTTCAAGGATAATGTTGGAGGATAGTTATTGTTTACTTGTTGTTAACAATACATGTTGTAAACATGCATTTATACTTATCTGTATACTTTTCCAGATACACCTATAATAGTACCTTGTATGGTTGTGATTCAAAGGGTCCAAGTCTGGCCCCCAAGGAAGGCAAATTAGAATGAGATGAGGGTAGGGAGCACATGTAGTTTGAAAAAGCCCTGAGGTGATTTTAGTATGCTTTTTTTCCGCCATTGCATTGATTTTCATTAATGTAATACAACTATCTCATTTTATAGATGAAAAATAAGGCCCAGAGAAGTTTCAAGGGTGTCCTAGGTGACACCAAAAGTAAGGTCAGGACTCAAGTCTAGGTTTCCTGAATTAGAATCTGATTTTCTTTTTACTACATTATTGATTTAGCTCACAATATATGAAGTCAATGCCACTCAGAGACCAAAGATACGTTTTTCTTTTTCCAATGGAACCTTGGGCTTACATAACCATCACACAATTATTTCACTAAGTTTGGATCTCAATATTAAAATGGTTATATAATTAAAATTTATATGGTAGATGCACATACAAAATGAATGGAAGCTAATCCATTAGTCATTACATTGCTCTCAAGTGTAGATTACAAAAACAAAAATTATATCCGCTGCCTGAAAGGAAAGGTGGGGTAGTATATCCTGAGCAAGATGAAACAATTTCCTGAGCTGGTCATCACAAAGTGAAAAATAATTCCTAAGGCCAGTGTCACAGAACTCTCAAAATGAATGAAGTAAAATGTTACTAAAGTGTAATCACTCCCTTGACTTTCCTTATATATTTTTCAATATTTGTATCATGATCATATTTTCATTAAGAACAGTTCAATTAATATAAAGCCAGAATCCCATTTAACCAGACTCATGCTTCTTGACTTTATTGTTATATATTTTGAAATAGACTCTTGAAATATTGAGAGTGCCTTTATTTTAAAGTGTATGGATAGTTGCCTGGGCAACCATCATTAACAAGTTGCAAGGAGTGATGGAAATTTCCCTTGTGCTTTGGGATGATATAAAAGGTCAGGAAAAGGAATTTAAATTTTTCAAATTGCTTGACCATTTACTGCTTCTCTTAAAAGAAGTGGAAAACAATAGAAGGTTGGGAAGGGAGGGGATTATGGCAACTGATTTATGGTAAGCAGGTTTGGCTGATACAGCTAGAAGACGGAACACAAGGCTGCCAAAGGCCCATTTGCGAGGTATACTTAAAGATCCCTGTGCTCTCCCCACTCATTTCATTCCTTTAGAAAGATATAACAAAAAAACAAAAAGATCCTTTTTTGTGTGGCATCCAGTGTACTATAAAAGATAAGTATGATTAGGAAATAATTATTTTGAAAACAGTTCACACAAAAAAATGAAAAAGAAAAGCAAAACAAGATCAACTCCATCGACGGAGTTAAGAAGGTATGATATCATGTGATAAAAGCATATTCACAATTTCGGTTGGTCTGTCCTTATAGCAATGGCCTGCTTATTTGACCTGAGAAGAAATTTTAGTAGTGAAACTGAGACAATTTCAAGAGGGATTTTAATCTTCCTTTAATCATGTAGCAGTGTTTCTATTCATTTATTCACATGGTATCTACATTCCTGTTTCAAGACTTCCTAGGCCTGGGAAGCTGGGGGTTGTGTTGCTCTTACTAAAGGAGTCTTTCCTCTATGTTTGACTAAATAGAAGAGATTTAGAAGGGAGAGATCAAGAGTAAATAAAACTAGGTTCCAATCCATTTAGCACACATATAAGCGAGTTATGCTTTTGAAATGTAAACAGTCTCCTTCAGCAAAGGTTAGACATCAAACTTTGTCCTTAAAATCTGAAAGGCACAAGAGCAGGCACGAATTCATATACTGCAGAATAAAGACAGATTAACAGGAACAACTCTCAGTGAGCATTTGCTAGACACCAGGCCCTGTCCTATGTTTCGTATATCCATGAACTCATTGAATCCTCACAACCTCCCTATTATGCAGAGGAAAGGAGGCAGAGAGAGTTTCAATCATTTGCCTAAAGCCTTGCAGATTGTTTTTGGTGGTGCTAGGATAGGATCCCAGGCAGTCTCTACCACCAGGCTATGCTTCTAATCTGTTGACCCGCTTCTAATCAGCTGTGCAAATTATATACATACATTCAAATCCACATTGCTAAAGCCTCCTCATGGCACTGGGTCTGCATGGATAGGAGAGAGATTTTTAAAAGCCATGGTTTAAAATTAATAAAAGAAAAAACAGAATGAATGAGAAATACCTGAGCATGACTTCTTTTGACTTGGAGGAGGAGCAGGTCGCACAACAATCAGATATTTAGGCTCCGCATCTGGAAACAATAACAATATTATTTATCAGTAAAATTCTTTGAGAACGAGCAGTACTCGCGACAGCACACCCATGTCCTGACTCAGTGTTCCCTGGCTTTAGTCATCGTAACCACAGTGAATGAGAGGACCCAGGAATTTAGAAAGTTAATACTTCTTGAGACCAGTTCAGTTCAATTTTTAAAATGAAAATTAAACCCAGATTTTTAAAACCAAATGGACAGGAATAGGGGAGAGGTCTTAAAAGAATCTTGCTAGACATAAATTCATGCCACATTTTCATCAATCCTTTTCTATGCAAAGAATTTTTTTAAAAATCAGATCACATCTATTCTGTTTTCCTCACAGAGGTCAGTCCAATACTAAAATCAGAGAAGACAAATCCCACTTGCATAAGACACATGGGTCATGTCACCCTATTGTATGATCTGAAATTGCTCACTTTGCGGAAACATGAATATTTATAATGCCCTATTTTTTTTATCCTGTTTTCATAACTTCTCAGCCTGTTATATCTAACCAGTCATTTTCGTGAACAAGCTTTAAACAAAGTCAGTTTTTGGTGGCTACCATGTTTCCCCAAAAATAAGACCTAGCCAGACCATCAGCTCTAATGTGTCTTTTGGAGCAAAAATTAATATAAGACCCGGTATCATATCATATATCATATCATATCATATCATGTCATATCATATCAGACCCGGTATTATATTATATTACATTACATTACATTATATTATTATTATATTATATTATACCCAGTCTTACATTATGTTAAAATGAGACCGGGTCTTATATTAATTTTTGCTCCAAAAAATGCATTACAGCTGATGATCTGGCTAGGTCTTATTTTCAGAGAAACACGGTATGATTTTCACCTAAAATATGCCAATGGAAAATAAATTAACAGAGAATCTCTTTTAAAAATATTTGGGTTTTGAATAAAATGATGTTTAAAAATCAGCATGTGCTAACTCAATGAGCTAATAATTTATCAAATAATCTTTTTTTGTTTCCAAGATGAATGCTTGGTTTAAATGCATATAAATAAGCCAAATATACTTTGGGCACACTAAATAGCATTTTATAAGCAGGTCTACTAGATTAACTAATTGATGGGTATTATCTACAATATTTCTTCAGTAACTGGATCCAGAAACTCATTCTACTCCAAGTTTCAGTTGGATGCTGTAGTCAACACGAGTTCACCTCTACTTGCTCAGGCAGATCTCACATCTTTGTTTTGTTTTCATCCTGGTTCAAATATCTCCCCTCCATGAGCTTGGAACAGAGGCTATCTCTGCCCAAGGCTTTACAGAGCTGACCTCATTCTCAGCCAGAGGCAACCTGGCAATTCAACCGCCTTTAATGACTCCAGCCTTTGTCTTTTTCTGGACACCCCACACAGCCCTATTACTGCCTCAGCAATTGCACTACATGGAGTAAACCAGGTAACCTCTTGAACAGATCTTGGAGCTTTACCTGCTTATCTTATGGTTGCCTCATGACCACAACACAGATAAAGGAGCATTCATTGTGTTTCAGAGTCTCATGTGTTTGAGCATATCTTGCTTAATGAAGCTTAGATAAGGAATGCATGACCTAAGTCAAGTTTCCTAGTAGGAATACAATAACCATTTCCTCATTTTATGTGGGATACAGAGTGATATAGGTATTAAGAAACTGCCTTGTATTGAGTATGTGCAAGATACTCGTTAAGCGCTTTCTATTCATAACTTAATTACTCCTCATGGCAATCTTACCTGACACATATCATTATCACCCTGATTTGTAAATGAGGTAACTGAGGCAGAGTCAGCATCATGGGCATGCAACATATACAGTTAGTTGCACAGGGTCTCATGTTCCAAAGGGTCCCAAGCTTGGTTTAATAACCTGCTGTCATCATCTTGAAGTTCATAATACTTTTGTCTTTGAATTTTTATTTTGCAAGGGAAGCTCAGTGGGACAATGGAGCAAGCGTGTGAGCAGAGGAGATGGGAACAATATGCAAAACGGCAGTTCCTTCCATTCACATATAGCATTCCAGGTGCCCCATTAGCCTAGCATTCCAAAGCACCTCGATGTCTGGGAGCTCAGCAACTCAAATGTAGAACGAGGTAAACATATTACATCTATGACTGAGTAATGGGGTGTGGAGGGGTACCCTGAGAGCTGTGAGGCCACACTTTCCATTCCAACCAGAACGTGGGTCAATGTAGAAAGAAAGCAATGGCATTTTAAGAAACATATGGCCAAGGATTCCTATCATATCCTTTCCTAGTCATGTTACTTCTTGTATTCACCAATTACTTATGCTGAAAATGGTGATACAAAAAGAAAGTTAGAGCAACCTCTAGTTCCTTTTCTTCTCAGTTCTTCCTCACTCAAAAGCAAGTTGAAGGCAGCGTATTGGTAGAATGTGCATGTATCAAGAAGTGAAGTAAAAAGTTTAGTTGTGTGCATTTCCGCTATTCTGGTAAGAATGAAATACATATGCATGTATGAACTAAAAAACAGAAACTGATTTTAGTGATTCTGCTTAGAAGTTAAAGGCTCTTACATACGAATTTAAAGCTAGCACTGCACAATATAAAGATAAATGGTAAAATTCATGTTAATAATTTGAAATTTTAATTTTTTTTACCTAATGACATTAAATAGCAAATATAATGACACCAAGACAAGCTGAGAGATAAACAGTGAAAGAAAGGAAAAAATTTTACATTAGGACTTTTGACAGCATTTTTTTCCTGCTTTTTGGACCAGGAGACTTCAATTTTTATTTTGTACTTGGCCCTGCAAATTATGTAGATATCTTAGTCTAGTTCTCAAAGTCCCTTTTTTACTAAATCTCTGTAATTCACTTCTAGAAAAGAAAATTAAATCCCTGTTTTTCTTAAATTATTCTTACTGTGGCAAAATCTCTTAGAGCTAGCCTTTTATTTTCTCCCTTTGATACACATTAATTCAACTATGCCTCAGTGGTGTTTAAGAAAAGACCTGAAATACTAGAAAAATAACACACATGATCCAAGACATATGGTTATATAAGTTAAAAGGAACTTTTGTCATGATCACAGTCATTCTGCAGTAAGCAAAGGCTGTTACACCAATTACAAACTGGAACAGATGTCGGCATTTACATGCATGCGCTGGCTCTCACTGCTCCTTAAAAACTGTCAGCATTCATGTATTTCAGCAGACTTTGCACTTAACTGGGAACACAGACATGGAAAAATAAAACAACCGAAAAATAAGCTTTCTCTTTCTGTTCACACTACAAAATTCTTTCTGGATTTGTAGCACACTGGAAATACATACAAGCGTAGCCTGCTCAGAAATTCTGGCAACACAAGCCACAATCCACTGCTTCTTCATTTAAAGGATGTGTATAATGAAAATGTTAATTGAAGAGAATTCGTGTAGAATGCAGTTACCTTTACAAACTTTTCATTCCTAGTAGGTAAGCCTATACAATGTTTCAGACTAATTAAACCTATAATAATTTGCTTAATATTTTAAATGCCCTACAGTGGAGGATAGGGACAGCTACTGTTCAAGGAAATTGACTATTGAAATCCTTTAAGGTACTAGATGTTTTGGTAACACAAATAATCCTCCCATAATTGCTCTCTTTGACAAATCCCAATTCTCTCATTTTTATTAGAAGACATCTGCATTGCAAGCCACACTACTTTGGAATTCTGTCCTAGTGAGGTTTATTTCTGCCATGCACGCAAGTTTCCACAAAATAAGCCAAGATGATCCTAAAGAAAATCAGGTAAGGGACCTGAAAAAAATTCTTTATTTACCCCTGCCATTTTTTTCACAATTCAGTTTCATGTCAAACTAAATTTCTGGGCATAAGACGGTAGACTCTAGAGCCTGGAATTAAGTTCTGCTCAGCTAGTTACTAGTACAAAGTGAAACACTTAACATCTGTGCACCTCAGTTTTCTCATCTGCCAAATGGGAAAAATAATAGTACCTAGCCATATGGAGTTCTTAGTGATTAGCAACCTACACAGCACTGCCTAACACACAGAAAGTGCTATTGTTAAGTTAGCAACAATGATGGTGATGATGATGATGGTGATTTCCTTTTTAAATGCATTTTAAAATTTTAATTTATTTTATTTTTCAATTATGGCTGACTTTCAATATTATGTTATATTAGTTTCAGGTGTCTAGCATAGTAGTTAGACTTTTATATAATTTATGCAGTGATCCCCCTAATAAGCCTATTACCCACCTGGCACCATACATAGTTATTACAATATTATTGACTATATACCATATTCTGCACTTTACATCCGCATGACTACTTTGTAACAACCAATTTGTACTTCTTAATCCCTTCATCCTTTTCACCCAGCCCCCCAATCTGCCAACCATGAGTTTGTTCTCTGTATCTACGTGTGTGTTTCTGTTTTGTGTGTTCGTTTATTTTGTTCTTTAGATTCCATATATAAATGAAATGATAAGGTATTTGCCTTTTTCTGTCTGACTTATTTCAGTTAGCATTATAACATCTAGGTCCATCTATGTTGTTGCAAACGGTAACAGTTCATTCTTTTTTACAGCTGAGTAATATTCCATTGTGTGTGTGTATATATATATGTACGTGTATATATATATACACGTACATATATATACACATATATACATATATATGTGTATATATATGTGTGTGTGTGTGTGTGTGTATATATATATATATAATATATATAATACATATATATATATATATATATATATATATATATATATATATATATATATACCACTTCTTTATCCAATTATTCATTGGTGAGCACTTAGGTTGCCTCCATACCCTAGCTATTATAAATAATGCTGATTCCAGGTGCACTTGACAAAAATGTATTTTCTGCTGCTTTGGGGTGAAATATTCTAAAAATATCAATTAAATCCATCTGGTCTAATTTGTCATTAAGGCTGCTGTTTCCTTATTGATTTTCTGTCTGGAGAATATATCCATTGATGACAATGAGGTGTTAGAGCGCCCTACTATGACTGTAGTACTGTCAATCTCTCCATTTATGATCATCAATATTTTCTTTATATATTTAGGTGCTCCTATGTTGGGCACATAAATGTTTACAAGGATTATATCCTATGTTAGATTGATCCCTTTACCATTATGAAATGTCCTTCTTTGTCTCTTAGTATAGCCTTTGTTTTAAAGGTGATTTTGTCTAAGTATTGCCACTCCAGCTTTTGTTTTTGTTTTTTCCATTTGCCTGAAATATAATTTTCCATTCCTTTCCTTTCAGTCTGCATGTGTCTTTTGATCTGAAGTGGGTCTCTTGTAGACAGCATATGTATGGATTTTGTTTTCTTATCCATTTAGCTATCCTACGTCTTTTGATTGGTGCATTTAATCTATTTACATTTAAAGTGACTATTGATAGGTATGTAGTTATTGCCATTTTATTATACATATTTATGTACACCCCCCCACACATACACTTCTTCTTGTTTAAGAAGTCCCTTTAATTTTTCTTGTAATACTGGTTTGGTGGTGATGAACTCCTTTAGGTTTTTTTTTCTGGGAAGCTCTTTATCTCTCCTTCAATTTTAAATGATGGCCTTACTGGGTAGAGTAGTCTTGGTTGTAGGCACTTGTTTTTATCACTGAATATTTCATGCCTTTCCGCCCTGCAAAGTTACTGTTGAAAAATCAACTGAATCTTATGGGAGCTCCCTTATAAGTAACTAGTTGTTTTTCTCTTGCTGCTTTTAGGATTCTCTCTTTGTCTTTAACCTTTGCCGTTTGAATTATAACATTTCTTGGTGTGGGCCTGTTTGGGTTCATCTTGTTTGTGACTTTCTGTGCATCTTGGATTTGTATGTCTATTTCCTTCACCAGGTTAGGGAAATCTTCAGTCATTATTTCTTCAAACAGGTTCTCAGGTCCTTCTCTTTTCCCTCTGATATCCCTACGATGCAAATGTTGTTACACTACATGTTATCACAGAGCTCCCTTAAATTATTCTCTTTTTTATTCTTTTTTCTTTTTTGCTGTTCCGATTGGGTGTTTTCTGCTACCTTGTCTTCCAAATCACTGATTTAGTCCTCTGCTTTATCTAATCTGTTGTTGATTCCTTCTACTGCAGTCTTCATTTCAATTATTATATTCTTCATTTCTGATTGGTTCTTTTTTTGTGATTTCTATGTCCAAATTTATGCTTACTATCTCTTTGTTGAAGTTCTCCCTAAGTCCCTTGAGCATCCTTATAACCAGTGTTGTTTTTTTTTTCCATGTTTTCCGGTATTTGCTTTTTTAAAAAATTTATTTATTTATTTATTTATTTATTAGTTTCAGGTGTACAAGACAAGGTAATACTTAGACGTTCATCATTTATATCCCTCACACTGTGAACCCCCCGCCCCCCATCCACTATCCCTCCGACCTCACACTGAGCCATCACATTATATATATAAAATTATAGTTGGCATTCATTAATGTTTAGCTTCTGGTGTACAATGCCATGATCAGGTATCCACAGTATCCCTGAGGTGGTCTCCCAAATAGGACGCATGTCCATCGGATACCCAACAAAATCTTTACAACATTATTGAATACCTTCCCTAAATTAATTTTCAAAAAACCCTGAGGCCATCTTGTGGTTACCAGCTGCTTCCAAATCCCTTCACCTTTCCCCTTATCCCCAACCCCCCCACACACACACACCCATCTAACAACTCTCGGTTTTTTCTTTGTGTCCCCAAAACTGTTTCTGATTAGTTCATTCATATATTCTTTTCTTTAGATTCCACATATAAGTGAGATCATATGGTACTTGTCTTTCTCTTTCTGACGTATTTCGCGTAACAAAATGTATAACCAGTGTTTTGAACTCTGCGTCTGGTAGATTGTTTGCCTCCATTTCATTTAGTTGTTTTTCTGATGTACTCTCCTGTTCTTTGTCATGTTTCTTTGTTACTTCATTTTGGCTGCCTCTGCTTGGTTCTATGTGTTAGGTAGATCTGCTATGTCTCCCAGAATTGGCAGGGTGGCTGGATGTACTAGGTGTCTCGTGGGGACCAGTGGTGCAGTCTACCTGATCACCTGAGCTGGGTGCTCCAGGAACATCCCTTGTGTGGGTTGTGTGTGCCTTCCTATTGTAGTTGAGCCTTGATTGTGGTTGGCACATCAGACAGTGGGACTGAACATCAGGCTGACTGGCTGTGAGGACTGGCAATGACCATAGAGTATAAATTGCTCTGTGGGGGATCACCTCACAGAGCAGGATTTGCCTCAGCAGGCTCTTATGCCTATTGAGACCCCTTTTTGGGTGTGCCACTTGTGGGGCTAAGTTGATGGTGCTCTGTTGTGGTTCCTCTTGAATAAAGTCTTCCTTACCATCTTTAACAAGTGCCACTAAATAATTGCTTTAACAATACTCACTCATAAATATCAGTGCAAAAATTCTAGAAAATATTTTGACAAGCAGAATTTGGAATCATGTAATGTAATAATACATTATGGCCAACTGTAGTTTATTCCAAAAATGTGACATAAGGAGAAAAAAAATAAGACTATTTCCATAGGTGCTGAAAAGGCATTTGACGAAATTCAATACCAATTCTTAATCAATAAACAAGAATTCAATGGAATACTTCCTTAATATGATAAAATATATCTTAAAACAGCTGAACCACCTTTAGTAAATGTGCAGGACCCAAGATTTACATTTCTGTTGAGTAACTTTCCCTGGCTTTATCAGAAAATTCAACCCTCATTTTTGTTTTCCTTTTATTACTATATATTTTTTTAAATGTTACACTGTGATTCTATTTTGTAAACTGTTCCAGCTTTTCTATCAAGCAGTTAGGACATGGATTAGGAAAACAAACCAAGAATGATGTAACCATCTATATTATGTGTCATTTTACATCAATGATGTGGAAATAACTAAAACGAAACAGTGTGTTGAAGCATGACTGGAACATTTTCACATGAGGCCAGAATTATGAGTTAGAACAAACTTGCTCACAAAGGCCCCAGATTTAAGTTTCTATGCTCATTTCCCTCTGAGTTACCTCCTCACTTTACCAAATATGCTTCTCCTCTTCATTTTTATTTTCATTAGTTCTCCAAGAGGATCATAAAAAAAAAAAAAAAACATTTGCAACTTAGTGTGAATGGATTCATGTTAACACAGTACCCCTACTCATTACCTGTTCTATTTTAATTACACAGAAAGGGACCCATCCTCTACTAAATACACACAAGACATCAAGCAACAAATGGGGAGGAGCTTTTGTCCTAATGCTCTTCCTAATTCCTTTCCTCTGTCTCTAAAATCCTAAGGTGTAGAGAACTACCTTCTCCATAAGCTAAAGACAGCTAGTTCACAAATATCTTTGTAGAGATTAGACCTGTGGAGAGTATGCAGGCTTTCTTCTGGCAGGAGGGGCTAGGTACCAGTTTGCTCACACTACTGTGCTTTAACTGCCTGGATTCCTCTGGACCCAATGAGGGAAGGTAGACATCATCTCAGACACTCTTCAAGGCCCAGGGAGAAATTTCAAGATCAAAATAAATTTCCAGGTGACTTTAAGCCTATTAAAGACAGCCCAAATTACTCTTTTGTGAGTAATTCAGTTTATTTTTTAATGTTTAAAAAACAAAACACAAGTGGGATTATCCCTGCTGTGGTTTGGAAATTTAAAAAGAAATTAAGGCTTAATCCTCAGTTCTTCCCCAGAAATGGGGAGACCACTCCCTCTAGGTCCCCAGTGGAAGAGGATGGAATCTCCTCTTGTTCTCCAGAGGTAGCTGGAGCCTTAAAAATGTGTCTGAGATGGAGAGTGGGCACCTTGAGCTGCCACCCTAGAAACCCAGCAAGGAGAACACTGGGTACTGAGCCAGAGGTTTGTTCATAGAAGCGGTGTTCTCTGAGCAGTTGTGCCAGCCTGCGCTGGGATTTGGGCCAGCAGGGACCAGATACAATGGTAGAGGACCAGCATACAACCAGATTCAGTGCAGGGGAGGAGGCCATGTATAGAATGAAGCAGGGGCTCTTCCACTGCATGTGGAAGCTGACTGGACCTCCATTTGGACTCTACCAATTCCTCAGGGCTTTGAAAACTGAGGCAGAAAGGAATGGATAGAATCCTAATGAAAAGGTACTTGATTTTCTACTAATCTAGCAGGTGGGAGTTTACTGGTTTTAATTTGATTTGGCGACATAAAAGCAACATAGTCATGTCTGAACCCCAGTTAGCAATTTAACAATATTGAACATAAAGCTGTTTTCTAAGAAATGGTATGTTAATGATTCAGAATATCACATTTCATTGGTTCTAAGACATAACCCCTCCTTTCCCCCCACCTCCCCACCCCCAGTTTTGAAAATCTCTTAAATGCATTTTACAATTGATACCTTACGTTGACTATGGGCAGTTGTGACCTTGTTGTCATTACCTGACATCATTCACTAAGTTCAAGAAAGTGACAGCTTCGAAAGTGGCAGAAGAATGCCAATGATTGGAACAAAACCCAGTGGAACAATGTTTCCAATATATTGTGTCACCAATGTTCTTGCTGCCACAAAGAGTGATGTGGTGTGGAAAAACAAGGCTACTGATAACTGAGTCGAAAGGTAAAGCAGAAAAGTTAAACTCCCAAGGTGAAGAATATTTAACAGTAATTTAACTTTGCTTTTGCTTATTTTCCTTTTTTGTTTTTTTGAATAGATATCTTCCTCCTCCAAGCCCCACACCTCAGGCTAATCACGTGAAAAACATCAGACAAAACTAAATTGAAGGGCATTCCACAAAATACCTAACTCCTCCAAACTGTTAAAGTCATCAAAAGCAAGGGAAGGCTAGGAGATTGTTAAGTCTACAGGAGCCTAAGGAGACATGACTAAATGTAATGTGGTATCCTAGAAGAGACCCTGTAACAGAAAAAGGAACTTAAGGCAAAAATGAAGGAAATCAAATAAAGTATGGACTTAACTTACTATTGCGTTAATATTGGTTCATTAGTTATGACAAATATACCACATTAACACAAGATGTTGAGAATAGGAGAAATTGGATGTAAACTACGCCTACAACATTTCCTCTCTGAAGCTATTCTGTTTATTGAAAGATAAAATCATCTCTTTTTTTAAAAAAATAGTTATATAAAATTTATGTATCAGTGAATCAAAGGAAGCTCCTTCAATAAATATAAAATAAAGGCCCTAAGGAGTGCAAAAGCAGTGTCATTGATCGGCAACTTTATTCTTTCTTAGTTTTAGACAAAATAGTGATTTACCGTTAAAGGTGCTTTAGAATTTGGTGAAATAAGGTAACTATTTTTATTAGAAGCCAATGTGGCACATCATAAGACTTCTAAAAAGAAGTCTTGTGAGTCTAATAAGAAGTCACTCACAAAACCTGGGGGAAAAAATCTATGGCCACAGAACTCTCCATAGAGAAATGTTATCAATTTTTCTTTGCGTCCGCAAGCATCCATATGCCACACTTGGCTGCAATCTGACCTAAGTGGGTACAGTCCAAATTTAAGTATTCCTTCAGCTTTAACATTTGGCAGACATGTCTTGTGCCTTACTTCATCAACACTAACACAGAGTAATATCTATTTGAAAATACCCTTGAAAAGCCTCCTTGTGATTTAAGCTCTGGCAGAGAGTTCCACTCATCCAATAGTCAGTTCTGAAAAAAGGGTTCTCTAAGTGTGGCTATGGAGGGTGTAAGCCAACAGAGCTCCAGGGGCCCTTGGTTCATCAGTTCTGTCTCAGCTGCCTTTGCTCATTGTTCCCTGCTGGTTCATGAGGGGAAGCCTTGCTGAGAAAGAGATGTAGCCTGTCTGGTGGGGGGGGTGGGGGGGGTGGGGAGGAAGTTGGGGATGGAGTGTAAAAAGATGGCAAAATGTTACCAGTCTACCCATTTCTTGAAAAGCCACATCAAGTAATTTTAAATTTCAGTTGAATAACCAACCTGGCTCTCTACTCACCTCTCCCATTCTCACATTACAGTGACAAAGTAATGTAACAAATTGCTATCACAACAGCAAATCAGTTTCAGCAATGGAATACAGATGGTTCATATTTGAACTTCAATCCACATCCATTCTGAAGCTTAGTTACTGGAAAATGAAAAGTCTCAAATACTGTTGCTGCAATAGATGCATCCCTCCAGAAGGTAATATCAACAACAATGACGACAAAACTCACACAAAATATAATACTGTAATTAAGTGACACTAAAGTAATTCTATAGTAAAAACCTACAACAGCAGCCATTGTTAGTCTTGACCAACTCAACAACATCCTGATGGCCTTCCAGGAAGTCTGGTGTCCCTTCTGGGAAAACACTGATGGGGTATTTTTGCAGAAAGTTGGGGAAATTCCGCTGTCTGCTGAGGCATGTGCTAAGTCATAGCTTTGCAAAGTTTCATGGTGGCCAGAAGTCCAAAGAGAAGACACAGTAGTTAAAAGTAATGAAAAAGTATTGCACTAAATTTACTATAGTTACTAAGCTTATGAATATAAAACTTTAGTAATTTTAAATAAATCACTTAGATTGCTTGCCCTTAGTTGTAACAAAAATGAATGTATAGAATTATGAATCATCACAAACGAATATAAGGCCTCCAGCTTTTAGAATTACTTCTAAGCCCCTGTAGGAAGATGTGGTGGGCTGATAAACAAGCTAAATCTAGCCCAGACTCAGTTTGTTGATTTCTCGACTGTTAAACCTGGAAACATAGTAATTGCACAATAAACATTTTGTGAAAAAGATACATGAATCTGCTCCTCTATATTTTTTTTGCCTCAAGTAAAAATGGAAAAGTGTGAAGCTTTGTAGGAAGAAAGGAAAAAATAATTAGGGATTTGGGACATGGCAGTCAGCAAAAGCAAATGATCTTTTTCGAAAAGCTAGTAAACTGTAACCACCGAATTCGTCTTTGATAAGCCTATCTGTAGAAAAGTGGTTTTTTTCCCTTTGAAGTGTTTTCTTATAAAAGGTATGTGGTTTTGTGTGTAAGAGTAATCCTTCTTTCGTCTGAAAAATAATTTAAAGCAAATCCTACACTGCTGAGTAGTTATTTCTAAAAAACATTATAAATCGGTTGAAAACGACCAACGCCCATTGTGACAGAACATTCTGTTGTGCCCCAAGGCTCAGAGACAGTTCTGCTTTCTCTCAGCACTGGCACCCAAGGTTTGGACAATGATGGAGGTTCAATGGTCTATTAAAGCACAGCCACCTCATACCACAGAGCAACTTCTAATGCAGAAATGACTAGAAACATCACTGTTGGTGGGATTCCAGAATGTTCAGTTATAGATATGTTTGAAAGGAGCATATAGCTTATGGTTGGTATGTATGTTACAAGAGGAGTTGTCCAGAGTTCTTTAGAATTGATGACCGCAGTGAGAAGCATCCCCTCATGTCCATGCTGCAAAGTGAGCCTGAGTGGAGCCTCTAAATATGAAATGAGAACTCAGCTTTGATAGGAAGAGAGGCACTGCTACGCTCAAAGGCTCTGCTACGCTCCTTCACTTTTCACAGCTTACTAAAATGGTCCGGAAGGAAAGATACATCCTTTTTCCAAACAGAGGGGCATGTCAATGACATATTCCACTGAGGAAGATGTTGCTGGAACCTTTTTCTGAGAGTTCTGTTTTCACTTTGGTGCGAGTTGGGGAAGCAATGCTATTGAAAATACACGCTTCACCCAGGGCCGACTACATACTTTGCCAGACTCATCAATGCAAAATCAAAAGGTGGGACCCTATTTTTAGAAGTAAGGGGGAAAAGTGACATTAATGACACTAAAATATAAAACGTTTCCTTCACAGTCTCTGTCTAGACCTGTCATGCTATTTATTGGCTATTTAATGTTGAGCTCTGCAGGTGAGCACAAACCCTCACCCCACCCCAACCTCCTTACCCCTCTCACCACATGGGACACTCTCTGATTAGCAGCAGCTTTAGGATCAAAGCATCTTACTCTCCAGTCCACCCTCCTGGGCAAAAGAGCTAATCTCTCCTTCCCACAGGCGTGCCATCCCAACCTACAGACACCCTACAGTGCAAAGAGACTGCAGCCTTTGCACTGGGACAGACTGTATACTTTAATAGGAGTGAGGTAGAGGTTTGCATTGGCACAATAACCCACCAAATGTATTATGACGTTGCCAGCCCACGCAGGGATGGCTATCACCATGTCTTACCACATATCACCCTGGGGGCATACACACCTCACCCTCCCTGCATCCACATCAGTCCCTGCAGAAGGTGGAGGGTGGGAGCAGTTGCTGAATGGGGGTGGGGAGAGGAAGGCCCAGTAGCAGGGGCCAGAGGAGCAGGTTCTGAGAACCAAACTTGGGACTGGGGTTGGAGGCCAAGACAAAAGAACCCTGGAGCCAAGCTCAGCACATGTGCCATTGTTCCATTCGACCTCACTGACAAGATCAATCTGAAAGGGAAAATTGTTAAGAATTTCAAGACAGCGACAGCAAATCACCAGACTTTCAGCGCAAGGCCCTTCTGAGTATACCCATCACATGCCCATGAAGCCAGCCCTGACCTGACCCTTCCACTTCCAGTGCCTCAACCCACTATGACAGTGATGTACTAGGTAGCTCTTTATTTGGAGACAAATTCTCTCCCTGACACTGCAAGCTAATACTATTTAATAACATACCTTTAATTACCCACTTGCACCCACAGCCAGTATACCTCCTGTCCTCATTTGCAGACCTGTTAAAACATTGAAGTTGTTGACTATATTACCTATTTTTTCCTTGCCTGTGTTTTAAATGTGCGCCCCACAGAGAAATTTAATGTAGGGTGTTGTCTGTGAGCTGATTTAAGGTTTGGCAAGGGCTTGCCTTTGAAGGACAGACTGGACACACACACACACATTTTCCAATGAGGTCATCCCTTCGTTCGTATCATCTCTACAGGAAACACTATTTAAAAATCAGGACTGTGTTTGGATATTTTTCTTTCAGATAATAAAACTAGGTCATATTAGCTATCAGACGGTAAGCGAACACCTTCAAATCAAAAAGGTTCTTTCCTTCTTAAATGTTCTTATCAGTGCTACCATGTAGGGGTGAGGGGATAGGAGTAATTCCCAGGAAATGAGTTTTTACATAGGATTTAAAATCATCAGGATACTTACATGTCATGCGAAAAGCACTGGGGCATGGTGGTCAAATGCACAGGTCTGAAGCCAGCCTGCCACTTGCACTCTTAATTTCTTGGGGATTTACTGTCTTCATTGCAAAGAGGATACTGACAGTATCTGCTTCACGGGGGTGCTGTGAGGATTTAGTGACCCATTTCTGTAAAGCCCTTGGCTCAGCACATTGTAAATGCTCAACATCACATCATCAAGCTAACAGCTTGGTGAGAACTTCCTCTCCAGCATTTGTTGAGCAGCTACTATGCATTCAGCTGGGTGAAAGGAACACATCAGAGGCAAACTTGTGGCGACCTCTTTTTTATTTTGTTCTTCCTTCTCACTGAGGAATGATCCTGGGGGCAGGGAAAAAGGCTGGGCTATTGGCTTGGAATCAGATGGCGAAAGACCTGGGACCATGCCAAGAATTCAAGGCTTTCTCCCATAGGTAGATTAGCATATAATTGTTCTGCTAAACCGGGATACTTTTGAGAGAATGGGCACTACTCATAATTATCCCAGAATAACAGGTGTAAACCATAACCGTACCTGAGAAGATATTTTTTATTTTGTTGAGTAGGAGGCTTTCCCAGCAAACCTCTCATCAGCCTCTGTGCAGTCAGCCTCTACACCCACAGCTCTATTCACCTTGATATCATTCAAAGGACATGAGGGAAGGGGAGACTCACCTCTGGCCCTGAGGATCTCACTATTTAGTTGGTGAGATTGACACAAATAAAAACAAACAATAAAAGAAAAACAGTGAAAACACTTAGAGAACAATCCAAAATAGAAACAAAAAGAAATGCTGGCCTTCACAGCACAGCATTTTGGGTATATTCGGTATGTGCCAGAGAACATCAAGTGCCCAGTAAAACGTTTAAGAAAATAATATCTAGGCAATGAGGAAATGAGGATTTGATTATATTTCTTGGTTTTGAGATATATTCCTAAAAAGCTCATTATAAATAGACATGGTGGTGGTAGGGTGGAGGAGAACACATTTGGGGACACAGTACGTTGCTTTATAATTTTTAACTCATTTAAACCTAAAATAAAGGAAATTGTAAAGTCTAAATATTATCTTGTATATCTGCTCCAGATAACCCTCTAATTTATACTTCTACTCGTAGCTGGTTTTCCATTTAAGACCTTTCCTTAATAGCAAGCCTCTTGCAATGAATCTGGGACAAGGTATACTTTGGCCCATGACAAGAAGGCCATAAGCTACGTTGGGAGACCCTTTTAAGTATAATTAAGAATAAATTTTTAAAAGTTAGATTTTGGTCTCAGTACATTGTGCAATACATTTGAAAAAAATTGTTATGCTTTATATTGAAATATTCTGAGTTAGTTTTATTATATTTCCAAGAAAAGATAGACTTGGAGACAGTTTATCTATTGTTTGGTGAGGTCAAGAAGACCATAAAAACATTATAGTTGAATCCAATAGAAAACATAGAACTTTGAAAAGATGTTATCTTTATCAAAACATGGCAAAGTGGTCATCTGTTATCAAACAAGGTCTTTCTGGTATAAACTCACGGTGAATTGTTTAAGTGAGGGCATAACATTTATTAAGAAATTGATACCCACCATGCCAATTTCTTTCAAAATCCTTTCTGAAGCTTACTTAAGTTCTGCTCAATTTTGCACATTGGAGAAAAATCAAGTGATTCTGAGATTCCTATTTTTTTAAATGAAACACTTGGATTAATCTTGAAGATTTAAAGCCAAATACTTCCCAAGTGGTAAAATCATTTCCAGAGAACGAACTAAGAATTAGATGACATTTTGAAAATAGTTTTAAACAAAAAATACATTTTAAATGTGACCCACAGCTGTTTCAGACTTCCTAGGTCTTTCCCTGCCTTTCTCCCATGTATTCGTGTATAGCGCTTCTAAATTTGTGACAACATTGGAGATAAAAAAGAAATCTAAGGCCTCTAGTGTCCTTATATCCCAGGAGTTTTCTATTTGGGTGGAGTATGGGAGCAGGCAAGACACACAAAATTAAAAAAATAGCAATTTATTAAGAATGATAGTAAAAGAAAATGCTTAGGCTCTTGGATATTCATGGAGCTGGTCATAAATATCGCCTGCTTTGGCCAGAGATGATTTTGTGGAGAGTAGAGAAGGTAGGGGTTGACAGATGGGCAGGTTATAATAAATAAAGATGGAAGAGAACAAAATTTGGAGGCATAGTAAGTGTTTTTACATATTTTAACTTATTTAAACCTTAATGAGTTAGGCAGCCAATGGTCCCTTCTATAATACATGGACTTTTATTTTTCTGTTTAATATTTGAAGGACATTATAGAAGTAATAAATCAGTGGCTTCTGTGTGCTTTCTGTTTAGAAGAACAGATAAAATTCCCTAAGTTTTGAGACACAGCAGAGTACAGTTTCAGAGCTCAAGTTCTAGAGCCAGATATGCTAGGTTCAAGCTCTGGACCTGCTATTTACTAGCTGAGTAACTTTAGGAATTTTCTTAAACTCTCAAGAGCTTTGGTTTCCCTATGTGTAAAAGGGCATTAATAACACTACCTGCTCTGAATAGCTAGCATCCCTCATCTGCATTTTAGGACTGCCTTGTATTCCCTGTTGGCTGCCCTCTTGCTCTCTCCCCTCATGGCCTCTTACTAATTCTGTAAAGATTCTGCCAGGAAAGAGGGACTGAGTTGGTTTCAATGGCTGGCACTGTATCTTTTCCTCCTGTTAGTTTATCCTGCTCCTTTTTTCACTAATTGTTTTTCAGCTTAATTAATTTCTTATATAGTTCCTCCAGTTCTTTATTTTCAACCTCTTCTTCCAGCTATTTTTCTTCAATGAATCCACTATCACCTTCTTTGTGGCACTTACTGCAATAAATATTCACTTATTTTCTGTCATTAAGGTGATATTTTTTCAGTGTAATAAATAGTACCAATCTCTATTATTTTATATTTCATCCACTTCCATAAAAAGGAACAGAGCATGTTTAAACCTTTTTTATGACAAAAAGATAGAAAAGGACAGCTGAAGTTCTAAGAGTTGCAATAATGAAAGAAGAAAAATTGTGCATTTACTCTTGCTTTCTATACAAATGTAAAAAATTAAGGGTAAAATTTGTAATGGGTATTAATGATCTATAGAAATACAAATTGCATAAAATTATCAATGTATAACTTAGATTTATTTATATCTGGATCAATCATTGTAAATAAATTATATTTATTTTTTTAATTAATTCCCCCCTGTGAAATTTTTAAAAAGTGAGAAATTTCAGAATAAGAAACTGATGATTACATTTTGGCCTGAACTCACTGAGATAAAATTACCATCAGTTGAGTAAATAAAACAGTGACATGTTCTTATTTTGATCTATATTTAGTAAGACGAGTCAATATTTTTGCTATGTTCTTGCTAACAATTGCTTTATTAGAATAACACAGAAATTGGAAAAATGAAATCTAGAGATGAGAAGCCCTTTTAGTTGTATCTTTTTTTTTCTTTTCTTTTTGCTATATCTTTTGAGGATTCACCTTTTTCTACTTTGGAGGCCACAGCTGTGGAATTATAAGAGGTATCTGATGATTCTATTCTGGACACCATACAGGAATTGCCCTTAATGATTAAAAGATGATCATGATAGCAGGAGACAGGGGTGTATATACTTAGGGTGCTGTGTCACAGATTTTACCTCTTTTGTTTTTAAATCTGCTTTGGGAGTTGTCCCTCCCAAGAAAACATTTCTTAAGTGTGAAAGAAAGATGAGTATGGGTACTTTTCAGTAACTGACAGCTCTGCTAAAATAATCTACCTCTACACTTTTACTGACACCCCACCCTCCCAAAAACAAACAAAACAGAAAAAAACATAGGACTACCACTTAGACCAAGGTTTTGCAACCTAGGAATGAAAATCTTAGAACTGACTGACCAGAACTTTTGTGGTGACTTAGCTCATTGATCATTAGCAACTGAGATAAACAAAGCTCAGAAAATTTAGGTAAATTATCCAAGACCACTCAGCTCATTACAATAGCAACTGACCAAACTTATAAGACCCGTAGTGCTAGGGTTTATATTAGCTGCCGTATATAATTTGTCCATAGTCTCCACAACACTCTTGAAGGATTATTCTCTATTTTACATGTGAGAAAAGTGAAACAGAGAAGTTATAACTTTACCCACGACTACTCCATAGCAAGTAGTTGTGTTGAATTTGAACTGTCTGACTGAATTTGAGTCTGTCTGACTCAAAAGTACATATATATTCTTTCCCCATATCATTCTGCCTCTCTGGGTGAGGTGGATCTTTTCTAGAATGCAGATGTTAGCATTCTACTCCAGGCTCATTCCAGTGCAGAGTCTACCAGGGCTATTAGTATTATGTCCTCCTCGCTAGCGCAGTAATCACTCGAAGAAACTACAGGCAAAATGACGACTAGGGAGAGTGGCTGAGAGGCCCAAGGCTGAGTCTGAGAAACTCGCTTTACTAGGGCAGTGAGTGTAAGGGTCAGTAGCAGAGAGAACGTTAGAGTTAATAAATCTTCAATCCTTTTGGAGTCCTAACACCTGGTTGGAAGACACATTCTTTAGTCAGAATTCATGGTAGTGATAAATATATATGATTCTTTTTTTTAAATGTAAGCTTTTCTTGCAGTAAAGACACCAAAATAACTCTTAACTGGCACTACACATAATTGATGGAATGTAATGCTTTCCTTCCCAGGTGATATCGATTAAAGTATTTTCTGGTGTCAAGAGAACATCATAAAAGATGACTATAAAAATTCAAAGTCAAAAATTCTCATTTTTTATTTCATTGGATATTTGCAAAATTACCAACAGCTGCACATAAAAGCAAAACCTGGATGTGTAAACCAGAAATGAGAACATTCATAATGTGGGTAGAAAAAGGATATAGGCACCTAGCAGATCTATTATATGTGAATCATGTTTTATCACATCATTGCAAGATTCTCACAGCCATTAATATTTATTAGTCACCTGGGAAAATACTATACTTTTTCAACTGCTCCAATTCATATACTAAAATTTTAGTAGAAGATTTTACATTAGTAATTTCTTTTTACAGATGTTTAATACAAATCTTATTTTTCAAACTAGCAAATGGGAATATTTTATGTTTTTTAATTTTACATGTAAGACCAGTATGTGACTTTTGGAAATGCTTCTGTCAATACTCGTTAGATACTTATAAATGATTATTTAGTAGAAGTATTAGTCAGTCCATAGATCACTAAATGTTAACTTGGATATTTCTTAATGGTCAATAGCTTCTCATTTCAATGGTGGGATCTTTTAAACACATCAAAGCATTAAAATGTGTTAGATGATGTGGCACTTTATAATTGCTTCGAAAATGAAAGTAAGTTACTATATTTGGGTATAGTTCAGTGCAACTGAATAAATAGTACTATTCTATTACACAAGAAAGTAAGAGGAGGGACTGTAAGTGATGCTTTTTTTTTTCCATAAAGAAACAAAATTCTTTGCTTTTTTACAGCACATTACACTCAAGGGATTTCAACTCATCACTTTTGACCATGAATTCACTAATGTGCCCACAGCACATCTGTAAAAAATATACTTTATTACCACGTTACAGATGAACAGAATTGAGAATGATCATACAGTAAACTGGTGGCAGAAAGGGAATAGACAAAAGGCACTAATTTCAAACATACAGTTTGTGGCAGGTAGAATAATGGCCCCTCAAATTGCCCACATCCTAATCCCCAGAACCTGTGAATACATTAGGTTATACGAAAGGAGAATTAAGGTTGCAGATGGAATTAAGGTTATTAATCAGCTGTTCTTAAAAAAGGGAGAACAGCCTGGATTGTCTAGATGGGCTCAATATAATCACAAAAATTCTTTAAAAGTAAAAGAGGGAGGCACAAGAGATCAGAGTGATGTAGTAGAATAAGTGCTTGACCCACTGTTGTTGGCTTTGAAGGTAGAAGAGGAATGTTGGAAAAAGCAAGGAGAGATTCTCCCCTCAGAGCCTCTAGAGGAAATGCAGCCCTGCCTGCTCCTTGATTTTTACGCATGAGACCCATGCTGGACCTCTGATTTAAAGATCTGTAAGATAATATATTTGTGATGTTTTAAGCCACCAAATTTGGCAATTTATTAGAGCAACAATAGAAAACTAATAGATAGCTGCTAATCAATTAGAAGCAATTACTACAAATGCAATCATTAAGAAAGACTACAAATAATCAATTTGAACAACCAAAGAATAACATTTAATATTTAACCTGGAAATGTCAGTCCATTTTGAAGTAATAAAAGTAGAAACACACAGATCCTTGGCATATAGAAAGATGGGAAAGGAAATTTGTAAGAGTGTTTTTTTTTCACTTCCACTAGAATACTACTAGAAGAGAAAGAAATTCATGAAAAGAACATATTGATCTAAAGGATAAGGTAAGAGTTTTAAAAAGACATTTGGAAATGCCTTCCAGAAGAAGGGATTCTGCTCCTAGAGATCTTTAAGATACACAGTCATCTATTTTATCTACTTTGGATGTCCTAGATTTGTCTGATGACAAGGGCCTAGATTACACAATCTCTCGTGGCCTCCTTCAGCCTAAATAGTATACACAGACTTGAATCTGTTCAATTCAGTGAACAAATACATAGTTATTGCCTATCTACTCACTGTAAACCGTTCTACTCTGAATAACCATAGAATAAGACACACGAGATTTCAAGTTCACAGTCTAATAGTGAGCCAAGGTCAACCAACCACATTCAAGCTAGACCATGAGAAGAATCATAAAAGATGGATAAGTAATATATTTATTAAAACCCATTAAACATATAAATATCAATACATCTTTATTGATCATAAAACAAACGGTATCATTGGTCAACATGGAGATTAGCAGGACACTAACATATTGCAACAAGAATTTATCCTGCCTTTCCTAAAACACTTTGTAAGAAAAGTAAAGTAAATGAGAGAAAATTCTTAATTGTAGAATTTCAGTTAAAAAATGCAGAAAAATAATAGAATTATTATAGATTCTATCTAGAATATGTCTAAAATATAAAATTGCCATTTTACAACCCCAGCATAAAATAATGAATCTAGGCAATGATCACCAATAGATGCTAAATCATTAAGTGAAAATTTGATGGTGAATTTTCTAATTTAGAGATCAGACTGAGACCACCTAAACACACCAAACAGTTTTAACATCACTAAGTACAATACCAATCATCATGTATCTCTTTTGTGAGGTGTTAGAAAATATACAGCACCACTTATAAAGTATTATTTTCCCTCAAAAGCTGAATCCAAACCTAATATGTGCTCCAAAACTAAATATCTTTTCACAGGAAATACAGGGATAAAGGAGCCAGTTGAAAAATACAGAATGGAAGCAACCAGTTAAATACAGAATATGGGCCAGGATGTATAACCCAATTTCTCCACACATCATTGACATTTAAAATGGGAAGAGAAAGAGGATTGTTATAGAATAAAAGAGATTTAAGAAGCATAACAGCCAAATTTAACATGTAGACCTTGTTTGGATCCTGACTCAAAAAAGAAACAACTCTAAGAAGGCATTTTTAAGATCACCAGAGAAATTTAAATATGGGCTAGGTATAAAATAATATTATAAAAATATTGCTATAATGTGATAAAGACATGGCATTATTAAAAATATTTATCTGTTAGAGATGCATACTGAAATGTTCACAGATTTAAAAATATGATATCCAATTATGCTTTAAGATACTCAAGTGAAAAATAGAGTGTGTGAAGAATATATGGAACAAGATTAGCAAAACAGTGATATGTATTGAAGTTGCATGATGAGAAATGAGAATCAGTATAATATTCTCTCTCCTTATGTGTTTGGACTTTTCCATAATAAAAATTTTTAAAGAATGAAAACAGTAATAAATAAATAAAAGGATACCTAATTCATTTGATTATCCCTTATCATTGAAGTAGTGAAAGGTTGGTATATTTGTGCTAGAAATTTTCTTTAGCTTTCTGCACATATTTCTCATTAGCAATCTGATTTCTATAATTTTAAGATTGAATGTTTTTGACCTCACATGGAAAGGAAGTTTACAATTGACCAAATTCTCGATTACATAACCAAGGAGAAAAACTATCACAGAGAGGAGAAGGTCCAAGATGGCTGATTAGGTAAATGCTATGTCTACTGCCTCCCAGGACCACACCAAAATTACAAATAAATTATAGAACAATCAACTTCAAGAATCATCTGAAGACTAGTTAAACAGAACCCTTATAACTAAGGACATAAAGAAGAGGCCACATTGAGACTGGTAGGAGGGGTGGGGGCATGAAACAGGCTGACCTCAAACCCACAGATAGAGGTTGAACACCAGGAAGGAGACCTCAGTGGTGGAGGTACCCCTGGAAGAGGAAGGGGTCCAAACCTCCCACTGGGCACCCCAGCCCAGGTGTCCTGTTCCAGGAAAAGGAGTTCCCACAACATCTGGCAGTGAAAATCAGTGAGGACTCTGTATGACCTGGTGAGACAGAAGGCAGCTAGAAAGCCAGATGCAGTCTTAAAGGAACCACACACAGACTCACTTGCAAACATTCACCTGGTTTCCAGTGGAGGGGCAGCATCTCAAGAGGAGCCAGAGACATATCAGGAAAGCCTGAGTTGTGTGGCTTTGAAGCAAGAGCTGGAGGGACAGGAGCCACTGTCCCTATGTGGAGCCTGCCTCACATGTAACCTACAAGAGGGCACCATCTTTTCTATGATGAACCCTCTCCCAAAGGGTCAAATCTGAGACTGCAAGGGTCTAGTAAAATCCATGTATGCGTATCACCTTGGTGACACCCTGGGTCGGTGCCCAGCTAGTACTACATTGCCAGGGGCACTCTCAGCTATTGAGCACCGGCCCTACCCCACAAACTGTGGAAGCCTTTTATCGCAGTGGAATGCCAGTTGCAGTCTGGAGAATTTTGGGGGGTGGGCAGTGAGCCGCAAGCTATGCCACAGCGACTCTTAGGCAGCTCTTGGGGACCTGTGGGTCTGAGGTGAGTAGTGACTGGCCACAGTGTCCTCACGTCATTTTTACAAAGTGGTCACAGGACCAGCACCAGTGCAAGACCTGAACTGGTATTAACTTTGTAAAAACCACCAACCACACCCCATAAGTCCCAGGAACCCCACCCTGTCCACCTAGTGCAGCAACACTGATGTCAATCTCAGCTCCTGGGTAGCCGCCTCCTTCCAAACAAGCTACAGCAGACTTTTACAGCAATGGGTGGCCCACAGCTGCCCAGAGACTTTTGGTGGTGGGTAGTAAACCACAACTTGAGCCGCAGCCTCTCTTGGGTGGCTGTTGGGTGTGAGGAGATCGGTGTTCTCAGGGTATATTGCAAAGTGGTTACAGGCCAGGCCCTGGAGCAAGAACTGAATCTTCATTAACTCTGTAAAACCACCAACCACGACTCATGACTTCCTGAGATGCCACCCCACCCAGCTAGTGCTGCATCACTAAGGGCACTGTCAACACTGGCTCAACCAAACCGGCCCATGTACTTAAGGAGGCTCTTTCAACAGCTGAGCCTTATGGGCTGCCAGCAAGTAGATACAGGCTTAAAGAGCTGTGGGACTTTTGATAAGCTGTCACAGGCCCAATACGGGTAGTAGTTGGCCTCAGTTCACAGCAAGGCTACCCCCACATGTCTCCAGGTCCAACACAGGCAGGAACTAACCTCATGTAGCTTTGTAGCTCCTACCAGGTTGCCCCAGGCCAGTCACATATAATGACTGAAAACTTTCCTAACCTGGTGAAGGAAACAGACATACAAACCCAGGAAGTACAGAGAGTTCCAAATAAGATGAATCCAAACAGGCCCACACCAAGACACATTATAATTAGAATGGGAACAGTTAAACACAAAGGAGAATCCTAAGGGCAACATTCTTTTGAAGTACACACAGAACATTTTCTAATATAGACTACATGTCAGTCCACAAAACAGATTTCAATAAATTTAAGAAGACAAAATTACATCAAGCATCTTCTCTGACTACAATGGTATGAAACTAGAAATCCATTACAATAACAAAACTGAAAAACACACAAACACGTGGAGGCTGAATAACATGCTACTAAATAATAGATACATCAACAATGAGATCTAGGAAAAAATCAAAAGATAACTTGAGACAAACAAAAATGAAAACACAACGACCCCAAATCTATGGGACACAGCAAGCAAAGTCTTAAGAGGGAAATTCACTGCAATACAGGCCTACTTATAGAAATAAGAAAATTCTCAAATAAACAGTCTAGCATTACACCTAAGGGAACTGGAAAAAGAATATCAAACAAAGCCCAAAGTGAATACAAGTCAGGAAGTAATAAAGATGAGAGCAAAAATAAATGAAATAGAGACTATAGAAGCAATACAAAAGATTAATGAGCTGGTTCATTGTAAAGATACACAAAATTGACAAACCTTTAACCAGACTCATTAAGAAAAAAAGAGAGATGATTCAAATAAATAAAATCAGAAATTAAAGTGGAGAAGTGAAAACAGACAGCACAGAAATACAAACAATAATTAAGAAAATACTACAAACAGCTGTATGACAATAAATTGGACAATGGAAGAATGGAAGAACTGGATAAATTCCTAGAAGCATACAATCTACTAAGGTTGAATCAAGAAAAAAACAGAAAATCTAAACAGACTGATTACTACTAATGAAATCCAATTAATAAATAAACAAGCTTCCAACAAAGTCCTGGGCCAAATGGCTTCACAGGTGAATTTTACTATACACTTAAAAAAAAAAAATTAACACCTATTCTTCTCAAATTCCCAAAAATTCAAGAGGAGGGAAGGCTCCCAACCTCATTCTACAAGGCCACGTTACCCTGATTCAAAAACCATACAAAGACATTACAAAAAAAAGAAAACTATATACAGATATCCCTAATTAACAGATGCAAAAATCCTTAACAAAATAATAGCAAACGCTACTCAGCAATACATTAAAAAGATCATACACCAAAACTGAGTGGAATTCACTCCTGGTATGCAGGGTTGGTTCATCACATCAACCTATACATCTCATAAACACAATGAAAAGTAAAAATTATATGGTTATATCAGATGATACAGAAAAAGCATTTGGCAAAATCCAGCATCTATTTATGCCAAAAACTCTCAGCAAAGTAGGAATAGAAGAAATATATCTCAACATAATAAAGGCCATATATGACAAACCCACAGGTAATGTACTCAGTGGGGAAAAACTAAAAGAATTCTCCTTAAGATCAGGAACAACACAAGGACTTTCACACTTTTCTTCAACATAGTACTGGAAGTCCTAGCCACAGCAATCAGACAAGAAAAAAACAATAATAATAATAATAAAAGGCATTCAAATGGGAAAGGAAGAAGTAAAACTGTCATTATTTGCAATTGACATGATTCTATACAGAGAGAACCTCAAAGACTCCACCAAAAAAAAAAAAAACCAAACTATTAGAACTGATAAATGAAATTAGTAAAGTAACAAGATACAAAATTAATATTTAGAAATTGGTTGCATTTTGATACATCTATAATGAACTATCAGAAGAAAAATTAAGAAAACAATCGCATTCACAATTGCATCAAAAAACTACATAAAAAATAAATTTAACTAAAGAAATTTTAAAGACCTGTACCAGAAAATTATGAGTCACCGAACAGAGAAATGAAAGCAGATACAAATAAATGGAAATATATACCGTGCTCATGGATAGAAAGAATTAATATACTTAAAATGTCCATACTACTCAAAGCAATCTATAGATTCAATGCATTAGTATGTTGGTAGGGACCAACATACTAATGGAAATTTTTTTACAGAACTAGAACAAATAATCCTAAAATTTATATGGAACCATAAAAAACCCTGAATAGCCATGACAATCCCGAAGAATAAGAATAAAGCTGGAGGTATCATACTACCTGATAGCAAATTATACTGCAGGGCGATAGTAATTAAAACAACATGGTATTGGCGTAAAAACAGACACATAGATCAATGGAACAGAATAGAGAGCCCGGAAGTAAATCTATACCTAAATGGTGAGTTAATCTTTGACAAAGGAAGCAAGATTTTGCATTGGGGTAAAGAAAGTCCATTTAATAAATGGTGCTGAGAAAATTGGACACAACGCAAAGAAATGAAACTGGACCACTTTCCTAGGGCATACAACAGAATAAACTCAAAATGGATTAAAGATTTTGATGTAACACTTGAAACCATAAACTCCTAGAAGAAAATAGAGGAAGTAAACTTTCAGACATTTCCCTTAGTAATATTTTTACTGATATATCTCCTTGAGCAAGGTAAACAGAAGAAAAAATAAACAAATGACAGTACATCAAAGTAAAAAGGTTTTGGACAGCAAAGGAAACCATCAAAAAACAAAAAGATATCCTACTGAATAGGAGAAGATTTTTGCCAATGATACATCTGATAAGGAGTTAATATCCAAAATTTATAATAATAATAACAAAAAAACCTCATAGAACTAAACACCAAAAGAACATTAAAAAATGGGCAGAGGACCTGAATAGACGTTTCTCCAAAGAGGACATATAGACATATGAAAAAATGCTCAACATCACTAATCATCAGAGAAATGCAAATAAAAACCACAATGAGATACCACCTCACAACTGTCAGAATAGCCATCATGAATAAATCAACAAACAAGTGTTGGAGAGGATATGCACTAGTGGTGGGATTGCAAATCGGTGCGGCTACTATGGAAAACAATATGGACGTTCCTCAAGAAATTAAAAATAGAATTACCTTATGACCTAGCAATTCCAATCCTAGTTATTCCAAAGAAATCCAAAACACTAATTCTAAAAAATACAGAAGGTGCAAAAATAATGTGTATGCATTTTAAGAAAGGAAAAAACTGTATTAAAATTGCAATACCCAATAGATACTGACAACAAAAGATGAATACAAGTCATGTGCATACATTTTTTTTGGCACCCCAGGTATATGCACCCCTATGTTTACTGCTGTGCTATTCACAATAGCCAAGATATGCAAACAACTGAAATGCCCATCAATAGACAATTGGATAACAAAATTTTAGTACCTTTATACAATGGAGTGTTACGCTGCCATAAAAAATGAAATCTTACTATTTGCAACAACATGAATGGACATAGAGGATATCATGCTAAGTGAGATAAGTCAGACTAAGAAAGACAAATACCATATGATCTCACTTATATATGGAATCTAAAAATCAGAAAAAATGAACAAACAAAACAGAAATAGACTCATAGATTCAGAGAACAAACTGATGGTTATTAGATGGGAGGGTGGTTGGGAGATGAGTGAGAAAGGTGAAGGGATTAGGAAGCACAAATTAATAATCACAAAATAGTTACGCGGATGTGAAATACAGAATTGTGAATATAGTCAATGTTGTAAAAATTATGTATGGTGTCAGATAGGTACTTGACTTATCAGGGGAATCACTTCTTAAATTATATAAATGCCTAACCACTGCACTATACACCTGAAACTAATAAATAATATTGAATTCAACTATAATTAAATATGTGTGTGTGTATATATATATATATATATATATATATATATATACATATATATATATATATATATATATATACATATTATGTACAGGATGTAAAGTGTAGCATAGGGAATATAGTCAATGGTATTGTAATAACTATGTACAGTGTCAGACGGGTAATATTCTTGTTGGGGTTGTCATTTTGTGAGGTATGTAAATGTCTAATGTTGTTTTTCAAACCTCTAACTAATAATAAAAAAAAAACTATCACAAATAAAACATTACTTGTAATGATCAGTAAATAAAGGAGCAGTAGACCTAGATCTATTTCTATTTGTGTGGAGTTAAGTATATAGCTTCCAGTCACTTTTTATAGTAAAGAGTGAATGTTGTGGCAGAATATTTGACGGATTTCAAATTTCTTATGTTTTATATGGTCAAAGTTAGTGGTGTTATATTTGTCAAAAGTACCTGATTCCCCCAAATTTTTAGTAACTGTACTTTGTTTGCTTTAAAGTAATTAAGGGGCTGGCCCAGTAGCTCAAGCGGTTGTAGCTCCATGCTCCTAACTCCGAAGGTTGCTGGTTCAATTCCCACATGGGCCAGTGGGCTCTCAACCACAAGGTTGCGAGTTTGATTCCTCAACTCCCGCAAGGGATGGTGGTCTGTGCCCCCAGCAACTAACAACGGCAACTGGACCTGGAGCTGAGCTGCGCCCTCCACAACTAAGATTGAAAGGACAACAACTTGGAAAAAGCCCTGGAAGTACACACTGTTACCCTTCCCCAATAAAATCTTTTAAAAAATAAATAAATAAATATAAAGCAATTAACAATGTTACTGTGTTGCTTGGTTTTAAAACACAACAGAGACTTCTCTATAAGGAACAAGGGGCTTCAGTACAAAACAGATTCATCTTCAACTTTCCCTGCATTTATGCACAACTGCCAGACCTGATCTACAATAGTTTAAGTTACAGGATTAAATATCGGAAGTTCATGAAAAGGCTCTTTAGCAATAATCCTATCAGTGGGGCAAATATGAATTTCAGGCCATTCAGAAAGCCTTTGAAAATGTTCATAATAGATTATCTCCTTTTCAAAAATGTTATTCTTATAAAGGTCTTATTCACAAAATTTTTTCTGAACATAAAGTTGCCGACATCCTCCAATTACATTTTAATGTGATTGAAACATTTTAAATGAAATGTAAAACTTTAGAATACATATAAAAACGATAATCTTTTTGTCTACGATACTCTGCATTTTAAAAACTGTAATCCATTTTCTTTTTAAAGGTAGCTTCTCATGAAGAGACACCCAAAAAGCCATAGTTGTTATTTTTCACCAGAAGAAAATAAAGACACCAGAAAAAAAAAATTAATCCATATAAACAAGCTATATTACAGAAATTTAAACCAGACATTTTACCTTATTTTTTACCCTATGCAATTTAAGTTATGAGGCCAGGAATTATAGGTATAATTGCAATGAATTTATTATTTCTGTAGTACATGCAGAATATGCATTACATATTTTTTGATGTGAGGTATTGTGCTATGTGTAATGACTATTATGAAGATGATTTGTAATTCTGGCATTAGATTTGGCTGAGGATGTAGAAGAAAGGGTGCTTGCCTTCAACATTTATGTATTATTCAATACCCATTACCTTTACCTCCCTTCTTCCCATGCATGAAAGCCAAACATCTTACCGACTACAGCCTCCGTGTATTTCCCTTCTGCGGGAAGAGGGAAGTACTGGTTTGGTGATAAGTTGCTGCCATATCCCAGGAGAAAACCTTCCAGTTTTACGTTCGGATTTGGACGCAGAAACTTCAAGAGAATGGAATCACTTGTGGTATTGATGTGGACTTTCAGGCTTGGCTTTTTACCTAAATATGGAAAAGAAAAAAATAGGTAGTTGTTATTTTACCTCATTAGTATCCCAGGACGACTGAGAGGCGAAGGTTAGTTGTATTGGAAAACAAGTTATCTGCTCAGTTACTCAATATCACAACACACCCACCCAAATCGCTAAAATACAGGTAACTTTGAGGTCACAGAAAGCAGACTTAATAACATATAATGCAGTCTAGAATACAATGTAAAATCGTAGGATTTAGTGTTTGATAATTTGTCATTTAAAGGTAGATGGGACTTTAGGCTATTTATCCACGATTGGTCAGGACCGTCATTTTATACATACTGTCTGGGAATGGCAAAAACATATGTAATTTGTAAACTGAATTACAGCACTTTGAAAACCCTCAGCCTCCTCTGTTGTGCTTTTTGGCTGTACAGAACTTAGTGGTTAATAGAGCTGGTAAGGGATGGAAGTGGGAGGGTTTCAGCTTAGGGATAACAGTTGGTAGAAAAGGGAATTTTGAAGGAGGAGAAGGGTTGAAAGGAAAGATGTTTAGTTCTATTGGGAGCTCACAGGGTCAGTGAAACAATGACACGGAGATACCCAACAGTAAAATGAATATCTAAGTGTGATGCTCAGGAATGGGCTACAGGCCCATCCTGATGTCTTTAATTTCTAAATGATAATTGGATGAATTTTCTCAGAGAGACGGTACAGGGTGAGAAGACAAACAATTAAATTTTTAAAGCTTAAAAAAAAATCTATGCAGGCAACAGGAGCAGATAATCACAATAACCAGAGGTCTTGACTAATAACCAGTGAGACAGTAACATTGACCTTTGTCTTTGGGGCCAGAAGGAGTGAAGTTCAAACTCCAGCTCTGCCACATGCTTACAAGTATAGCCTCTGGCTACTCACTGAACAGACTTGAGACTTCTTTGCCTGACTTATAAATTATGGATAATGGAAAACAATTATCTTTGTTTACTTTGACAGGATGTTTATAAAGATTAGTGCAAATAGCACTATCTCAAAACTGGCACATGGTAATTACTCAACTGGTTACTTAATCAGGTCCATTCATAACCTTTTAGCCACAATTCAGAAATCCAGAATGGTTTGTAAGGTTTTTGTAAGTTGATATCAGACTAATTTGGTAACAAAACTGGATCTGGACCATCACGAGGCCACTTAGTCTTTCATAATCTTACTGAATAGTCAGTGTGACTATTCACATGTTTAATTACAGACATATTGATATAGTTAAATAAGGGGTCCTGGTCAAGACCCCACTGAAGAGGTTACTTGTTACTATATGATCTAGGCATATTAGTACATTTCTAAAATTCAAAGATTTTCTGAATTCTGAAACATGTCCCACTAAGAGTTTTAGATAAGAGACTGCGAACTTTAATTGCTTTTTTTCTTTATTCCACAGGGATTTCACAGTTTTAAAACATTTTACCTATTGGGAAGTTTGCATTTACTAACTTAATAATCACATTCTATTTCTCATTCATCAGACTTATCTTGTGTATGTACCAGTCAGTACCTCTGAACGACATGGGCTTTGCAAAGTTGTCATATTAAATTAATACCGTTCCAGGCAAAATCAGCCTGGACCACCTCACTATTACTACATAAAAGATTTTCATTAGGCCTTTGAAAAAACAAAAACAGCCCCTCCCTGGATACCAGGTTGTAGGAACCACTCTTTTACCTCAGCAGCCAGTGCTACTATTTCTAGATATATGCATAATTGTATTTCCCAAGAATTTCATGTAAGTTCTTTTTATTATGAGTTTTAGGTGTACAAAACAATGTAATAGACATTTATACTCTTCACAAAGTGATAACTCCCCTCCCCCAATCTACTACCCCTCTGACATCATACATAGCTGTTCCAATTCTATTGACTCTATTCCCTATGCTGTACTCCATATCCCATGACTATATATATGTTAAATGATAGTTGACATTCATTATTATTCAGCTTCAGCTTCAGGTGTACAGTCTATGAAGTCGTCTCCCTAATGAGATAAGTGCCCATCTGACACCCTACACAATCTTTACAACATTATTGATTATATTCCCCAAACTGTCTTTCATATCCCCGTGGAAATTCTGTGAACTTCTTGATTCTGATTGCTATGCCTATTCTTGTGGCAAAATTGAAACTCAGATATATTGGGGTGGCTTATCCAAAGTCTGAGGAAGACTTATCTAGCCCAGTTCATCTCGTCCAATTTTCTCATAGTACAAACAGCTAAAGTGAGGGCATCCACAACCCCATCACTCTGCAAATTAAGTGCAGGGTCAAAGCTGGATCTTGGGTTCTCACTAGGCTGGACTTCTATGGTTTTGATTGAGGACTTTGTCAATACCTACCCAATAGAGTAAGAAGTGGCCAACCCCCAGACCATAACATTCAAGTTGATGCTAACTGCTGATGTTTTGTCCTAATTTTGTTAGAAGTTGATGATGTGATTTATACTTCAGATTATAACAGATTTTTTCCAAGCCAATTATTTCCCTTCTAAGTTATGTTAACCCTAGAGTTACTCCATCCTGCTCAATAGAACAGAACAACTACAAATCAAGTCCTTATTCTGCTACCTTAGAAGGCTGTCAGATCTTACAATAAATCAAAACACAGCTGGCCTGTTTCCAATACCTTGTTGGGAAGAAGAAATTAAGGACTCTTAATACTTAGGCTGCATGCATGTTTGACTAAGAGCCAAGTCACAGCATCAGCACATTAGACCTTTGCTCACAGCTTTTGGCCTGAGGTACCATATTATCCTCCCCTTGGAAAGCAGAAAGGATGGCGACACCAATTGAGAAGAAAGCAGTTTGTAAACAGAATCACTGACCAACAGAAGTGGAACTTCTCTTTAGAGGAATTTTTGTGACTCTGTCTTTCTCCCTTTTGCTAATAATCTATGTCAACTACATCAACATCATGTGACTTTTCAAATGAATTGGCAGTTAGCTTCCCTATTTTATACAAAATTCCAACTCATACTATTTTCTAGAGCTAAACTTTTAAAAAGTCCCGAAAAAGAGAAACACACAGATAAATCTTACCTCAAAATAGCACCATCAACTTAATACTGAGATTATCATCCCAGTTCCTTATTTGGAACTAGGCACTCAAATTCCTTCGTTATCTTGCCACACGTTACATTTTCTCTTTTGCTTCTCAACATATCCTATTTGTTTTTGATCAGTATAATCTCATGTTCTGCAGTGCATACTAGACCCTGGCCTTACACCTATACTCACTTGTCACCCAGTATGGTTCCCTCTATCTTTTGGTTTGCTTCTCTCCACCCCTTTGTTCATCCAGTTATTACCCTATTCAAAAAGCTGAAGCAATTTTTGTCCTTTCAGTCTGAATAAGTTTGTAAACTTGCCCTTCAAATGAGTATTTAGAGTAGCATTAAACTATACACTCTTGGACAATTTCGCGAATATTTTAAGAGTATAACTGTGTATCCTATAATAAGTTTAATGTTTGATAAATTTATCTTCACTCTGAGTACTTCTGGTTTAATGGTTTGGAACACTAGTCATGTAATGACAGTTATCTTTCAACAGTTAGTATGAAGGCCTCAGGTGAATAACTTAGAAATTATAGGAAAATAATACAATCAGATACAAGCTTAACTAGGAAAACATTTATAAGTAAAATGGCATATATGTCACCCAGAAAACCCCCAGGAGTACAGAGAAACATGAGTACTGGAAGAACATTTATTGTATCCTTTATGAGAAACAAAGTATATGCCAATCAAGAGTGAGAGAATAAAGAGTGTTAACATTTCAGGGAAGCAACACTAGGGTGGCTAAAAAAAAAAAGATTGCATTTTGGCAAAGTAAAATCTTGGATCTATGACAATTGTTTCTAATCCTCTGTTTGCAACACCCTAGCATATCTCTAAATATCTCAAAGGGTGTTGTGAAATTCTATAAGAAAAATAATGTCTTTCAAAACAAATTTAGAATTAATCCCTTTTAATTTTCAAAAGTAAATATATGCCCTGTGGTATTAAAAACAGTGAGGAATGTAGTGAAGTTTGAAAACCAGACAAAAGGTAGACAACTATAAGTTCATAGATTTCTCCGGATCAACCCGAGGAGGCTGGTTGCTGTTGCTATGGGCATAACTTCTGAGCAGACATTTCATGTTGACCCCAGAATTCTGAGTTGCTGTGGTCAGTTTCAATAAGCTCTGCAGACATATAGCACAAACACATGACAGTTAAACCAGCTAAACTACCACGAACATCCAGTCTCAGATCTGTGAGAAAGGAGTTACCATTATAACCCCTTCAATAGGAGGAATTCTTTCATGTCTAATCTCTCTCAAAGTTATGTTATACTTTCCAAAATATTTCAGAATGTGGTCTATACTGCTGATAGGAAGTTGGTCAAATTGATAAAATCACTTCAAGAGAAAAACTACAAAACACTAAAGCTCTCTTCTAAAAGTAAAAAATATCAATAATTAGCTTATATGCTCTCAATTTTGGAACCATTAATAAAGAAATTAAAACTATTCTAAATAGCAAGTTTGGAAATAAACCAGATCAGCATTAAGTTCCATGAGATATTAAGTAGAAGAATTTCCAATAATACTGATGTCAATAAAAAATAATAACTACTCAATTGCTTCAGGATTAAAAGAATAAATCAGGTTCTTATTCATAGTATGTTTCTCTTTTTTTTGCACACATTTCATTTATACTGATGACCTCTATACTTGCTCAGTCACTTATTAGGTTATACAAAATCAAATTTTCTAAGATATCAAAATAATGTAATCAATTCCCCTCAGTTCAGATATTACTTATGAAGCACAGATTTTAAAAACTGATCATTGAATTGATCAAATTAAAAAGTTTGAACTTTAAAAATAACTAAGGAAAACAAAAGCCAATCTACAGGTTGGGAGAAAATATTTGTAATACATATACCAATTAAAGAACTTGTATCCACAATTGTTAAAAGAATTCTTTCTACTCAATAAGAAAACATTTAAGAAAAAAGGGCAAAGGATTCGAATAGATTCTTCACTAATAGAGACATATGATAGCCAACAAGCACATGAAGAGATGCTCAAACGTCAGGGTCGTCAGATGTCAAATAGTAAATATTTTAGGCTTTGTAGGCCTGATGTTCTCTCCCACAACTTCTTAGCTTTGCCATTATAGCACAAAAGCAGCTATTGACATTATCTAAACAAATGAATGTGTCTGTTTTCCAATAAAACTATATTTATAAAAATAGGCATCTGGATTTGGCCACCAGGTCAAAGTATACAAACTCCTGGTCAATATCATTAGTCTTCAGGGAAATGAAAATTAAAACCTTAATGAGGTACCACACACATAAGAATGGCTAAAATTAAGAAGATTACCAAGTGTTAGGCAGGATTTGGAACAACTAGAGTTCTCATACATTTTGAGTGTGAATGTTAAATGATATAACCACTTAAGGTTATCAATTTCATGCCTGGGTATTTACCTAGGAGAAATAAAAACTTGTATGCAGATATTCAAAGCACCAAACTCGGAACAATACAAATGTCCATCAACAATTGAATAGGTAAACAAATTATGGCTTATCCATACAATGGGATATGACTCAGCAATAAAACAGAACAAATTACTTATGTAATTCAATATTATTGAATCTCTTGTCTGGGATCCATCATGGGCAATGACCTTCCTCATCTCTGTAACTACCGGATATACTTCTGATGGAAGGTTATTCAAGCATCTTGCCATTACAGCACTGGTGAAAGTAGTTTTAACAGTGCTTAACATTATTATTCACTGTTCAACAAATGGTGCATATATAAAATCCTTAAGTCCTTTTAGGCATCATTATGCTCCAAGAACCGACAACTGTAAGTTTCAAATGGATTCCATGTTTTCAGACAGTGGATTTTGCAAGCAGAAAACATTCCAATGCCATTATGGTCACAGCAGCTTATTAAGGAGCTATCAAAATGTCACATCTCAAGTTTATGTATTAAGTAGGACAGTTATTGTCAATCAATATATTTAAAGGTTTCCAAAAAATTATAGTTGCTAACATAGGTTGTATTTAATTGAACTGTAATGACAAGTTATACAAACCATAATTTAAACATAGGACTTGACAATAATTTAACATTTGCTTTAATTCTTAGAAAATCAAAAAGGGATCAAGTAACAGTTTTGGTGCTCAAATGACTCTCCCTGTCTTGGCACCATGATCCAAGGAAAGGTGTTAGAAGGAAAAAGAAAACCATATGGAATTTCAGCAGTTTTCCTGTGATGGCCACAGGGTTAAGAGAGTTGCCAAAGGCAATTAGACAAGTTTCTTCAGTTCCTGATCCTTAAATAGAAATGCTTAGTCTGTAATCTGTAGCATCACTTTTTTACACCAATAGTAACAACTTTAAAGTCAGTGACCCAAGTGGAAGTTTTCCATTGCAGAAAAAGCATGGCAGCTTCAGTTAAATATTTTAAAGAGAATGGAAATTAAATGTTGCTATTAATTAAATAACATTCGGCATTATAAAAACAACTTCCACCAATGCTGTAATAGCAAGATGTTTAAATAAACCTTCCATTGAAAAAAGAGTCTGGGCAAGGTGGTTCTGGAGATGAGGACACTCACCATCTATTCTGCACTGATATGATGGCATGCCACAAATGGTAAGTAGAAGGAATTAAATTACTTTGGTGGTAGTGATGGTGGTGGTGTGTATTCAGAATTGTAATTAAAAGCACTCACAGAGTAATTATTAGACGAATCCTTTTTAAATTTCAGGTTTTTATATTTCAACCACCAATCCCATATATCTCATGGCATCCTGGCTCTCTGGATCTCCAGACTGAAATTCTTCCTCAAAATTCTGTAGATTCTCTGTCACTCTCTTCCTAGCTCTTTGAGAGTGGAGTTTTACGAAGGCCCGATAGAGAATTTCTGAGAGCTCGCGAAGAACTAGTGTGCAGTAAACATAGAGCAGCTTTACATGTCTTCCGGAAACAGGGATACCACTAGCAGTGGCATAGTGCAAAACTCTAAATGGCACCATTCAAATCATCTTTTGTTTATAGCTCGGTATAGCAGCCATATTCAAAAGTCCAGGCAAAAATAATTGGTACTTACAAAAATGGATGATTTGATAAGAGTAACCAACCCGAAATTCTCTAACCTTTTCCCATAGCCTTCAAGATGTTCCTGCCCACTTTGCCTTTCTTACTCCATGACTTTGATTTCTATCTTCTCTGCCTTCTGATTCTGTTGTCACTGATAGTAAGGGATATGCATGGTGGGAGGCCTGGTATAAGGAGGATAGGAATTTGTTACAAAACTTGGACAGTGTGGTCCCTAATTTACAAATGAAATCACTTCACCAAATATATACAACTCAGATGAGGAATCAAGGATCTAAATAAGAATAGAGGAAAAGAGATTCTAGGCATTTGGGAAATGATGGATTAAGACCACACAGCTTTAGATATGAACAGAAGGCACCCCTACTTGTGTTTTTTAAACACACATCTGAAACATAAGAAAAAAATGCTGATTAAAATACTGATATATGCAAAACAAGATTTTTATAAATCTAAAGAAAATGAAATTTTATTTAAAAGTACAGAAAAAAATATTGTGGTAAAAATCCATAAACCACATGAACAACTGTCAGAGCCAGGGAATAGGGACTTTTACACAAACTCAGAACGTGACTTGACATATTTGTGATCAGTGTTAGCGAGAATCTCAAACGACAATGTCCCATGATCTCTGTTCCAGCATGAGCAGAACAGCATGTTCCATCTCCAATGCCTGTGGGGAGTCTGCCAGCTGGAGGACATGTTCCCACATGCAACATGTGCTTCGAGTTCAGGAAATAGAGAGTCCCAGCTCACCTGGACAGCTATCCTCATGAAGCCACACCAGAACAATTCCCATAGAGCTGTAACCCCCCCAGGAGTCAAATAGTTAGCTTTTCATTAGGACATTATAGTCACCAAATACCTAGAGGATGTTTGCTATTGAATTTAGAAAGAAATGTTATTTTGCCAAAAGTCTGCAGAGGCAAATATTTTCTTCCTAATGGCACTTTATATCTGTTTGCACAACTGTTTGAATAAGTGAGTTCCATTTCAGTTAAAACAAGCACCATAGCCACCTTGGTCAGAATTCCCAGTGACCTGATTCCTCCAGGTCAAGACTTTACCATCTGGTGGCTTTGGATGACTGAATGAGACAGACTGAACCTGCCAATGTTGACATTTCAGCACCACTTGGCAGGAGCAAAAACTTCATCACATACTTTGTGACCCAACCAACTGCCAAGTAGGAGAATTACTTTTCACGGACTACCTTCTATGGCAACAGCTTCTCATTCTTAAGGAGAAATCAATTCCTGAGACATACACCCTTGTCACTTGCACAGAGTCCCCTGATCTAATTCTCCCAAGATTAAAGTCTGGAGCATGCTAGGCTTTTTTTCAGGAGAGGGAAACCCACATGCAATCGATGACCATAAAGGAAGGGAGACATTGACATGGTTAACTTCAAACAACAATAAAATCTATACTTGCTTTGGGGAATTTGGGGCATACGCATATGTATTTTTATTAATCTGCTTTTCATGTTATCCATTTATTCACTACTAGGTACTAGGCATTAATGATGCCAATTCAAATATGACCTGTCTGATCCCCAAGGTTGTGCATTCAAGTAGTAAATTCGGCAGATGAATAACTGAACTATTTTAGTGCAGCGAGATTAGTGCAATTAGTACAACGTGGCCACAGTAGAGGGGCTCTAAATCTGATGGAAGGGGTAGAAAGAAAGGATGCACAAAGAAAGTTTTCCTTTAATTTTGCTAAGCTAGTCACAGAAATAGTTATTATTCCATAAGGTTATGTCAAATGCAGGTAGGGAAGTAGCACTTAAAGTCTATTTTGTAATACTCTTTCTGTACTGTTTTAGACAACTGGTATCTTCTTAGTAATTAGTATTATTTTTTTGAATAGATGTAAAAGAAAAAGAAGAACTTGTACAGTCTAAGGGATTTAACAAAACTCATTTTCCTTCTTTCTCTGCTTGATTTTCATGGAAATCCTGGAGTTGATTTGCTTACATTCTCTTGCTATTTAAAATAAGGTGTGATGGCAATAGGTGCTCCTAGTGGAAGGTGGGATGGGCTCCATGCTAGAGTTTTTAAAGAGTGGTTCCCTATTTAGAGCATCCGCATCACCTGGAAACTTGTACGTACATATTCTCAGGCCCCACTCAAGACCTCTTGAATCAGAAAGTCTGGGGCAGAGGCAGCAACCTGTATTTTAACAAGCTGTTTGGGGAATTCTGATACATATTCAAGTTTGAGAACCATTACTCTGTGCAATTCAGTGAATCAAAAATAAAATTAATGGATCCAACGTTTTTTGAAAAAATTTACAGATATTCAACACGATATGGAAGGGAAAAACCCTCACCTACGATCCTGTTAGATTTCCTATCATGAGAATTTTATATATAATTTGGTGTAAACAAACTCTGTGAATTGGCGTTTTCTAGAATTATAGAGACACATAAGGCAAAATGTTTTAAAATGTTTGGAAACTTTCTCTGACTTTTAGCACCAGTTATGTGTCTTTAAATCTAACCAATCTTTTTAGAGACTTAGAAGTAAGATGAGCTTACTTCAAACATACAGAAGAGTTGAAAGAATTGTGCCATGCACATCTTTAGAGCGACCACCAAGAGCCAATGATTGATATCCTACTATATTTGTTCTATTTTTATTCATCGCTATTTATCCATCTCTATCATATTTATCCATCTCTATCTCTCTATCCATCCATTAACCCATTCTATTTTTTGATAATAATAAATTTCAAAATAAGTTGCATTTCAGTATTCTTCACTCCTAAACACTTCAGCATGCATATCATTAACTTGAGTTAAATATTTATTTTTTTTTAGATAAAATTTACATATAATGAAATTTATAACTCTTAACCATACACTGTTGATTTTTGCAAATGCTACATATCTATGTAACCCAATCCTATATCAAGATTTAGAAAATTACCATCAACCTAGAAAGTTTCCTCATGCCCCTTCTCAGTCCATTCCTACCCAGCCTCCCAGTAACAACTACTGTTCTGATTTTTACTTCCATAGATTAGTTTTGCCTGTTATAGACTTCAATTAAATAGAAGCATACAACATGTACTCTTTTATGTAAGTCTTCTTGCACTCAACATAATGTTTTGGAGACTTATATATTGTTGTTTTTTTATGAATTAGTAGTTTTTTGCTGTTATTTTTACTAAGTTGTATTCAGATAATTATTAAAACCAACATTTTTATATCTCCTAATGTCTTCACAAAGTATGGATCTCTCTTGATTTGCCAATTTTTAAGAAATACTGATTATATTGAAATAAAATTTTCTCTGAGAACAAGGGAGAATTATACATAATTATATTTATATACATTATTATATATAATATAAATAAATTATAATATATTTACATATATATAGAATTATATATATATTTTCCAGATATTTATTTATATTATGTTATTTACCAGGCAAACAAAACTATAAACTTTCCTGTTTACAATAGATCATTATGAAATTTAAATAAGTGTTTAATAGTAAATGCAGACAAAACTATGCAATGGTTTCCTCTTCACTGGACGGCTCAGTACTGGTCACTGATATTCAAGGTCTCTGATACCTTTTCTTCTCACTTCCAGCTAATGGAACACCAGGCACATGTGAGCCTCTTTTGACAGCAAAGTGTGATATTGACTTTCTTATCTGTGAGTGATTTTTCACTAAGAAGAAAGTAGGTAAGTTTAAACATGTGTCATAAGAAAAATAACTGCTTATCCTAACAGCCTCAAAATGATAAGTTTATCAAAAAACCAGAAAAACTGTCATTCTTATTAATGTCACTCTATTTGATCAATTTTCTAAAAGGACCTATACTCCTTTTTTTTTCTTCTCTCAATAACTTCAATTTGGATATACAATAAATTCCATTGACCAAATAAAAGTTGAATTTAATCAAAGTTCTTAATAGGACAAAGCAGCACTATAAGAAATTTCACCAGCTCTATAAGAAATCCTGCATATATAAGATAAATATTTCCATTGTGAAAACATTGCTCCAGGGAGTACATTGGAAATACTCTTGATAAAAGTGAAAATTTTGCCATCTTGTAAAAAACTGTTAAATAGTAGCACACCTTTCTTAAACAAGTCTGGCTTTTATTTATTTATTTAATTTGCAAAGTCTCACAAATGAAAACATGAGCTGGAGCTGGGAAGAAAAAATGGTTTCATCCGCCATCACTTTTTAGACATTTGGAATCTTTATGCCTTGTTTGTAATTTGTTCAGTTAATACATACTCAGTGTTGATATCTCATGGCTGCTTATTTTGAGATTTCACAGCACAAAAAGCCCTAGAGGGAAATGACTAAACCACCAGGAGAGTGTGATCAGGTGGCTTCAGGTACGAAGGCAGAGTGGGCCATGCGACCTCGGAAGTTCAGGGAAGGGCCATTTCCTAACAACATAGTGGGGCATCTCATTTTAATATATTGCGGAAGAAACAGAAGGGGTTCTGGCATCAACTTTGCCTTTCACTGTGTTTGACCTAGATCACCTGTCCTCTCTAAGGCTCACTTCTCCCCTATAGAGTGAACTGGAGAATCCCAAATTCATTCTCAATCTAATGTTTAAGGATATGTCTAACACCTCATCTAGAGAAAATACTATCTTCCTGTGAAAATGCAGGAAGATAAATCAGAAAATGAATTTGTTTCTAGAAACAGTATCCTAATAATTACCAGTTAATATTTTTTTGTACAGGACTCCCAAATTGCACCTCTAATGTGAAAAAGAGAGCAAATATTTTCATAGAGGTACGGAAAAAATGTATATGATTGTCACATATGATTGTCACATATACTTTTGCAAGGTAAAATCACACACCATAAAGTTCATCCATTTTAAGTATACAGTTCAATAATTTTCAGCAAAGTTCTAGAATTTACTAATTCCACCACAATCCAGTTTGAGAACATTTTCATCACTCTAAAACATTCCCATGTATCCATTTGTAGTCAATCCCTTGTCCCACCCTTAGCTCCAGGCAACCAGAAAGTGGTGCTTTCTGTTTTTCTGGTAATTTAATATAAATGAACTCATACAAAATGTAGTCTTTTGTATCTGGCTTCTTTCATTTAGCATAATGTTTGTAAAGTATATTGATTTATGTTGTATCACTAGTTCATTCTTTTTGATGCCGGATAGCAGTTCATTTTATGGATCATACTTTTTTTACCCACTTTCTCAGCTGATGGATATTTGCATTGTTTCCAATTTTTAGTTATTATGAAAAATGCCACTATTAGGAATAATGCTGCAAGTCTTTGTGTGGATATGTATTTTTATTTTTCTTGGGTAAATATGTAGGTGTAAAATAGCTGGCTAATATGGTAACTTGAGCTTTCTAAGAAACTTACAACGTTTTTATATTAATATTTAAAATTATGAATATTACTCTTGCTTGAGAACAACACTAAATTGTGATCACACAGAAAATGAACTATATTATTGTATCACTACAGCTCAATATATGTTATATAGTAAAATTATTAATTTTTAAATCCTGGCATTTCTATCTTTAGCCATTAATGAAGACCTCTTATCTTGTTACAATAATTATTTTAAAATAAAGTAACTCCAGTTTATCCGGAAAGCAAGAAATAAGCTTTTTTCTAAACAATACAATGATCATTGACATTCTTATCAACTATGATACGGACTAAATTACTAAATTGTCTTCTCAATCTCCAGTCATTTCAGTTGTAAGAATACTTTAGCCTATACTAATTATGTTAATATTTGTTCAAAGAATTAGCCAGTTCTGGGGAGATTAAGTTTATTATTACTAAAGCCAATATTAAAGTGAAATTTGATACAAACTTCGAGCTTGTTAAGTAAATGCTTTAGTTGGATTTTTCTGACTACGTAAATAAATAGCTATCTGCAGTGACTCGGGATTTATAGTTATTTTGATAATATTTGTCATTGTTTCTTTTTCAATGAATTAAAATTCAACCAAAATTAAAACATGAATGACAAAAATGGTTTTCAATATTAATAAAATACTGATCATGCACATCTCTCATATGCCTATATCTCATTATTAACATTTGAACTTTTAAGCATTTGAACTTTTCTAGGAAAAGAAAGCCAAAATGGGTTGGTATCATGGATGACTCTTCTGACGTTATTAAAATTTTCTAACCTGCATGGTAGATGTGATTCAAGCTTAAGACTTAAAATGGAACTTAAAATGAAATTGTATAGCATGTATAAAATGTGAGCAAAATCTAAGTAAATAAACTATTTGGGGGAGAACATCTTCTTGACTTAAAACTGCAGAATAAGAAGGAAATCTTGCTCATAACTCATGTTTATGTGATAACTTTCTTTTTCCTTATATTTAGAAAGCACTGTGATGAATTGCCCTCACTCCATTCCAGATTCTAAACTAGGAAATGAAGAAACAAGATTGTGCTTTTCGAAGTACTATTCATGAGAGACTGTCCCTTAGATGGTGAAATTGTGAATAACTCAATTCCCATTGGTTACAATATGAAAGGAATCAATTTACGTTGTAAGCAAAGCAAAGGAAGAGAGGTCAAGAAATGTACTAAAGGACTAGAGTAAGTTGAAGTTGAGACAGTAAACTGCTAGTTAACAGAAGCTATTATGAAGTTGAGGAAAAAAGTAAAGATCATAGGACAAGGTGGCTTACTGGTAGCAAGAAAGAGACACAGGAGATACTGAAGTAAAAATCTAAGCTTCCACTGCTGAGGTGCCCAGACCTTCCAAGCACCAGGACTGCTATGACCTGAGGAGTTGAGAAATCTTAAGGATGGGTAAGAATTAGTCAGCCGGTGTCAGTGTGCATGTGGGGTAAGGACAGAGGGCAGGAACATTACTGTTAGGCAGCTGGAATAGCATCAGTAGAGGCACTGAAGGAAGAAGTAATTGGTGCACTTAGAGACCCTAAGGAAGGTCAGTGTCGCTGGGATATAGTGGGGCAAGGGGTATGCTATGAAGCTTCAGAAGACAGAAGAGGCCCAGTAGCCCACTGTAAAAGATCTATCACTGTGTTAAAAGCAAACCTAAATTATTTCCCCCGCTAAGCAATACACACACACATTTCTGAGAAATGAATATAAAATTTAAATCTTATACAGTAATAAAATATATCCACATGGTAGAAACCTTGCCTCACTTGCCCTCACTAACAAGCAACTCAAGTAAAATGCTCAGAGCAAGATTTGATTTGTATGAAAAATATGCTGTTTGTAATAAACAAACACCAAATATATTTTACAAGTAGATTACAGTTTAAATGGAATTTAATCAATACAGGTCCCTCTTGCAAACATCGTGTGCTATTAAAAACCAATTGTTATTGTAACCAACTCAAGCCAGCTTTATTTGTGAAACAAGGAAATAAAGGCTTACTTCTCTTTTAAAAAATCAATTGTTATTAATTTCACTCTTCAGCCAAAAGTTAAATGAAAATAAAGCAATTGGCTCTAATGGACTCTATTGGCAACGATAGCCTGAGAATTATGCTGCTTACCACCTACTGTAATTCTGTCTTCCCCAAATGACTCCTTTATTGCCTGCCCTGTTTAGTCCAAGTTGGTAACACATTTCCTATTCCTCTTCCTAGCACATTTTTTAAAATTAGTTTCAGGTGCACAAGACAAAGTAATACTTAGACGTTTATCATTTATATCCCTCACACTGTTCCTAGCACATTTTAATCTCCCTTTCCACCCCACCACAATAATAATCCATGCATTGTCTTTTTAACTTAAAAATTATGTAAATAATATACACTTATTTAATAACAAAATTATGAGTTGCAAAAGAGACGAAATTTGTTTTTAAAATGACCCATTACCTAATATGCAGAGAGGTCTTCTGTAAAGAATGTTTTATATGCACTTCCAGATATTTTTTCCTGAGTATAAGGTACAGAGGGTGCCAAAAAAAGTATGCACGTTTTAAGAAAGGAAAACTGTTTTAAAATTGTAATACTCAATATATACCCGTAACAAGAGATGAATACAAGTCACGTTTGACCTCTGCAATTACAAGAAGTGCTCAAAGTGGTCACCCTCAGGGTCCAGACACTTCTGATTAAGGCGAACTACTGCTTGAGCAACGTTGACCAAAGTGTCCACTTATGTACATTTTTTTGGCACCCCCGGTATATAACAGCTTACAAAAAATGGGTTATATATTCTGAGTACTATTTTACAACCTGCTACATTCTTTACCTTAATATAGCTCCATATTCTCTTTTTCAATGACTGCACTATTTTTTAATGAATTTGTAGTGGTCTTTTTTTGATAGCACACTGACCCCATGTTACCTCAGCGAGTTAGAAGAATTTAACAATGATCCCAGTAACTTTACAATTGAACTTATTTTAGTGAAATTGGTATGCATTTTAGAGATGAAAACTTGATCTTACAAAGTTTGTATAATTGGTTTGAGCCTAGGTTTTCACTACATATCGATCAGTCATATTGAATCTATATGGCAACTGGATAAACTCTGTGTTGTTTTTTAGATTACTGCTAATATTTCCGTGTCCTAAGCTTCTTTGCTCGTCTTATAAGGAGTGGTGCTTTAGGGAGGGAGGAATGCATAATGGGAAGACACAAGGTTGGAGCCAAAAAACCTGTGTTCAAGTCCCCAGTTACATGGTAATTAACTCAGTGTCCAAATGTCACATTCTCCCCTATAAAATAGAATTAATCATACATAGCTATCTTCTCAGAGTTTTTATTGGATTAAGTAAAATAGTTTGGGAAAAGCAGTTTCTAAACTGTACAACTCAGGGATAGTTGTTCTGTATGTGATCTTATTCATGGGTTTTGTTCAATTTGGGTATACTTTGAATTTTTAAAGTTCCTTGCATTCAATGAAATATTTAGTCTATAAATACAGATGTAGCTTCTATATGATCGTAAGCTACATGACGACACTGGTCCTGGCACAGAGAGGATATTCAACAAATATTTTTCAAAGGAATGAACAAACACATACAACATTTTTCTTAAACAGGAAATACTGTGCCTGATAGGAATTAATGCTAAGATAAGAAAATTAATCTCCTCAAAGACAACGTATTATATTGGAAGATATAGACTTTACAAGTCATTACTTAATACAGTCAATAAATTTTCATAGTAGAGTAAGCCCCAGCTGAGGTAACTCAGAGGAACGCTAACCAATTAGAAATTGGTAGGTCAGGAATGGTGTTACAGAAGTGTCATCTGAGAGCGGTCTTGAATATCAAGAAAACTTGTCCAGAGACAGCAGGAAGGAATTTCAGGCTGAGGAAAAATAAAGATGAGTGTTTGGATGTTGATGTCTGTGGTAATTTATTCAACTAGACTGTGTATAAGGCATGTGCTATCAAAATCTCTTTTTATTGAAAACAGTCTTTCCATTCCCTAATTTAAAATTAATATAAGATCATAAACATCTGATGCCATTTCATTATCATTCCCACACAGGAATCTTTCTTCTGAGGGAAGAGTTATTTCTAAGGGGTCCAAACATCAAATAATACATGTACTTAATTTCTGTGGTATCCATTCTATTCCAGGCATCTCACACTGGTCATTCACGCATGGCAAAATGATATTCAGTTTCATGGAGTTGGGACAGGAGCCAGGGCCATGAGGCAAAGCCAGCATACTAAATTCCATCCACTGCGGATGAAGAGATACACCTCAGTCCTCTCTAATGAGCAACTAATTCTTAACATTTACCTATTATAACAACAGTTCATTGGAGAGCAGATAAAAATCTGATTTCCCACACTAGCGTTAAAACAATTTCAGTGGTTTTAATGATTCTAGACATGTCTGAGACAGGTCCAGTGCAGATTGGAGAATTCCTTGTTTCAGACACTTAAGTTCCCATTTTCCATAATTTCTCTATGGCATTTACCATCTTAACGTGTGTGCTTTCACATGTTCACCCATGCTTGCACGCACCCACCCACCCACACTTACCTTGATTCTATTTTACTCTGTGACACAATGGCATCCTCATCTCGTTTTTCTAAAAGCACTTCTGTATCTCTCTCCGTTACATTTCTTCCCCCTCTGGCCCTCATTAACTGGGCAGTTCATTAAGTTGCAGTCCTTTGCTCCTTTACACTCAAGTCTTCAATAATAACTTAGCTGCTAACTACTAAGTAACTTAGCTTACTTTGAAATCTACACCTCTATTTCTTAATACTCACTCAGCTTCAATCCCCCACACTTCTTCAACCACTGACACTGATGGCTCCAAAACCCAACCACCATAATCTTCCCCAAAACCAATTTACTGCTGCCTTCCCTACTTCCTTTATTCTACCACAGTCCTAGGCACCTCAGTGGGCCTTGAAGAGTCATCTTACATACCTCTCTATAAAACTGGCATCAAACAGGAAAATCCAAATGCAAACATGTCTATGACTTTGCTTCACTATCATTCTGGGGCTTTGGAGCAGTGGTTCTCTTCTGAAAAGCTAAACTTGAGGGAAAAGTGACTTTCCTTCTTTTCCTTCTTTCTACTAAATTTTGCCCATGTCAGTGCAGGTCATTGCAGAGCCCAGTAGTTTTACTACAACTGAAGTCTCTTAAGAACAAACCACATATAATTATTGTTTGATATAATTTAAATTACATGAAAAGAGTTGTAAATTAATCAATAGACCAGCAATTCCTATTTCAGCTTCTTTACTAGCCCTTTTCAATAAGATCACTGCTTATTATTTCTAATTCACCCAATTTGTATACTATTGAATAAAATCCCAGTTCTTCCTATTGGTATTCTTGTCCCTGAAGGGAAAATGCATTTTTATCTTTGGTCTACAAAGATAAATCCCTTAAATTTTGGTTAAAACTGCTATACTTCCAATTCAATTCATCTAAAAAAAATAATTTTTAGGGAGCTTTCCATGAACAAGGCGTTATACTAGACACTAGGGCTATAAAGACAAAACCTTCTCAACTTTGACTTGTTGGTTTCTCCTCTATACAGTTTAGATAACTTTTGCATACTATCTGTCTTTTTATGTCTGTAAAATCTCACTTAGTTCCCTGAGCTGCTTACTTGCTCTTTTTTTCTGTCTTTTTCTTTCCATTTCCAACTCTGAAACCTCCTCCTGCATCCTCTTGATGTCATCTTTGATTTTTTTCCACTCTTCAAGTATAGTTCTTTCAAATTCCCTTGTACATAGAATGACCTCATTCCTTTTTGGGGGATGGGGCCATGGATCTTCTGGGTCTGCATAGACTTAGCCCCAAAAGACCATCACTGTTACCCATTTTTATAATCACCAAACTCATCACCTGTCCAATCTATCCCTCTTAATATTTTCAGGTTAATAATCATTCAATTCTCTTTTGTTATGCTACCTTTTCTGCCTTTCACTTCTAGCACCAAAACAATAGATGACTCCTGAATGCTCACAGCACAAAGGTCAAAATAAACTATCCACATAGATGGAAAAGAAAATAAGACTATTACAAAATAATGTTGCAGGCACAGGTGAAATTGTACATATGTAAAAATGAGTAAGACACTTCCAACCCTTGCACTTCAGTAATGAGATGTTGATATCTGTGTTAACTCTAACACATGATATGGGCTATACCCGGAGAGTTACATTTGCAAAGGAAGAAAAGGAGTTTTCTGAGGCATGGAGCAACATACTTTTGGAACTCTTCTCAGAGGAAGTAATGCTATGTTTTCCTTCAAGAAAATTACCAGAGAGCTGGAGAAACTATTGTTATATAAAGTAATGTTTGCTATTTATTGAATTTAGAGGGAATAGAGATTACTCTCCAGGGAAACGTTCGTGGGGAAGTTAAAACTTCAGCTAAGTCTTGAAAAGAAAAGTCAAATGAAAAGCAGGACTTGGAAGAGCAATTCAGGTGGACAATGTAGAAGCAGAAACTTATGTTGAACTACATACCCTGCACCTAGTTACTAAAAGCAAATAGGCCACTTTGGTTGAAATGGAGGGATCGTGTTGATAGTTACTCAGAATCTCAGAGTTGGAAGGGACTTGAAAGTCATTGTGTCAGTTCTCTCTCTCATAATGACAGCAGACAGGTACACTGGAGCCAGACTGTGGATTAGCTCTGAGGATGAGCGGAGAACCTTTTGCCCTCCTAAACACTGGTTTGTCTAATAAAGACCTAGATATAGTGATCCTAGGCACTGCATTTCTGGTTTTCATCAGAATATTTTCCTCTCGAATATGGCATTTAGAAATATACATGAGATATTTGCCTTTAGAAATAATTCAGTGGTATTTGAAAGACTTACTATCATTTTCTAATGGGGCATAATAAATCAAAACTTGGAATCAGCAACACAAACAGGAAGCATTAACTTCAGGCCAAAAAGGCAACAACTCTGATTTTTTGGCAAAATTATAAAAAGGCTAAAGAGGGCTGGGAATCATGAAATCTTGGAATTACACTTTGGATAGAATTTTACTGGCTAGCCATTAGTCACAGAATCACATCTAATCGACTTAAGAATTCTTTTCATTTACATGTTTTCCCTTACTTCCCTCATTACATTTATTTTTAGAATGGCCATTCCCTGGGAGCCCCTTTTCACTTCTTATTCCTTTCCTCTGTCCTTCACTGTTATAATTTAAATATGAATTACGCAATGGAATGGAATAAGTGAAATGGTAATCAACTGACCATTATAAGCAATTACAGGTACTTTATAGTATATGTTAGCCACTCTCTTCAAAAATATGTGGTATGAGACAAAACAATGTCCACACAGTTCCATGGGCCTTTACATCACACATGGACAGTATTGGTAGATAAACTGCAATAGATAATCTTAGCACAAAAAATTTATCTGTGTGGGGACCAAATATTAATCTGCATCAGTACTCAGGGGATGGTGAACCCTTTTTCTCAACAACTCTGGGCCCCAATTAAAGTGCCAGATAAATTATCATTTAAATCCACAGGACACAAAAGCACTCATGGAAATGCCTATAGCCAGCTCTCATTTTTATCAGAAATGGCACATTTCTACCAAGGCTGGGACAAAAGTAAAAAAGTGTTTGTCATTCCTTTTATTTTTAACTTTGGTTTTAATTTTGTAGAAGATGAGCAAGAGAGAAACAGTAAGAGGTAAAGCCAGAGGTAACTGGGTCATATTGCTAGAGCCTTCTAGGGAGGATTTGAGCATTGCTAAGCTATTAGAGGTTTTCAGCAGAGGAGTGATAAGATCTGATTTACATTTTAACAAGATGACTCTGAGTGTTGTATTGAGAATATTCTGAAAGGCTAACGCAGGGAGAACAGTTCAGGCAATATAGCAATAATCCAAGACATGATGGTAGTTTGAATCAAGATGCAAGAAAATGTGAGAGAAATAGAGACATAAAAATCCTGAAGGACTTTTGAAAGTAGAGCTGAAAATACTTGCTGATGAATCAAATGTGAGGTTTATGAGAAAAAAAGGAATTACAAATGTCTCCCAATTGTTTGACCTGAGTAAACAGAAAGAAGGAGTTGTCTTTAAGTGAGTACTGATGGTAGGAAAAACAAACAGTGCAGAAGGCACTCAGGAACTTAGCTTTGAACATGCTAAAACCCAGTGTCTGTTAGAAAGTCAAATGGAGCTGCTGAGCAGGGAGTAGGATAACTGGGTCTGAAGTTGAAGGGTAGGGTCAGGGTTGAAGACAGAAATTTTCAACTTGTTAGTGTTTAGATGATATTTAGTCATTAGACTAGATGAGATCACCAAGGGAGTAAGAGGAGAGCGAAGAGTTCCAAGCCGTGGGACCCTCCAATTTAAGAAATTGGTGAGATGAAGATGAACCAGCAAAGGAGACTGACGAGCAGCCAGTGACAACAGAGGAAAAACAGGGTGAGGAAATGGAAACCAAGCACTGTTAATTTACTGGTCAAAAGAAAATCAAACTTTACTCACTCTATTTCTCTCACCCTTCAGCCCACTATGAAATATCCTCTGTGTCAATTACACAAATGAAACTGCTCTTGTAAGGTCAGCAGTGACTGCATTTTCTAGATCACAAGGTTCTGTAGTCACTTACTCTTCATCTTATTTGATTTTTCTAGTACCATCAGACCTTATGGTCTACACTCTCATTCAATCGTTTTCTTAGTTCTCTGACTGCTCCTTTGTGTGTCTTTGTAATCTCAAACTCCTCTAATTGGTCATTAAATATGGCAGGCCCTTGAGGCTCATTCTGAAGCCTTTCATGGTAATTTTATTCATTTCTAGGACTTGAACTCTCATTTATACACTGATGACTTTTAAATTATAACTATAGTCCAGACCTTGTCACTGAGTTCCAGGTTCTTTATCTAAAACTAGCAGCTCAACACTCTTTACTAAGAAGTCTCTGCGAAACCTCAGACTCAACATGTTTAAGCCTGAACCCATATTCTTTAGCCCTACAACTGACCCTTTTCCAGTATTCCTTCTCTCAAGGAGTGACCACCACCCTTATAGTGATGCTGATCAGGCAATGTTTAAATACACTCACTCATTTAATCCTCATTACAGCTCTACAATGTGGCTACTAGTAGCATCTCCATTTCAAAGATGAGAAAGAGTAGTTTAGGCCACACCATTAGTAAGTGGCAAAGTCGGGATTTGAATACAGGCAGGAGAAGAGGATACACATTCTCAGCCACTGCATTTCTTGTGTTCACTACAGGTGTGGGCTAGAAACCTCGGAGTCATGTTTGATGCTTTCTTCTTTTCTTCCCAAATATCTGTTTATCAACTCTGTATATTTTCACCTTCTTAATATCTCACAAAATCATTCCTTGTTATCACCACTAAATTACCACACTAACCCAAACCATTATCATCTCTTACTTCAGCTACTAAAACAGACTCCGCACTGGCGACCAGAGACATCTTCTTAAACATAATTCTGCTTACAGCATTAAGACACTTCAGAGTCTCCATTGCTCTTAGATGATGATCAACAATTGGAATGTCATTGACCCCTAAGGCAGGATTTAGCTGCTGCCTCTCTCTAGCCTCATCTGTTAGTATGCTCCACCTGCCTGCTGCACTCCAGTCACACTGGGCAAATTTCATTTTCTCCAATTTACTGGCTCCATCCACAACATTTTCATTTCCTCCAACTATCTGCTCAGAACTAGTGCCTCTCCCAAGGAGACTCTGAGCCTCACCTCCTCTCCTTACTTGGGTAATTCCTACCCATTCTTTAGACGTGGCTTAAGAGTTCCTTCCTTAATGGAAGACTTCCCTGACACCGCAGACTAGGTTTGGTTTCTATGTTTCAGGCTCTCCTTCAAAAAGAACATTCATCTCAGCTGGCATTATTCTTTTAGTATGCAATTACATGATTAACATATTTTGCCCATTAGAATGTAAGCTATAGGAAAGCACACTGTCTGTTCCTTTTAGTAGCCCAATGCCTGGGTACTGGCACACAAGTAGCACTCAATAGGTCAGACATGTTAATTAACCAAACACCATCCACCCAAGCTTTGGGGGCTGATTTCCTTCCTTCCTTCTTTTCTTTCTTCCTTCCTTCCTTCCTTCCTTCCTTCCTTCCTTCCTTCCTTCCTCTCTCTCTCTTTCTACTTTTATCTTTCTCTTCCTCTCTTTCTTTTTTCCTTTCCTATTGATTTGCTTAATTTTAATGAGAAAAGACTTGAAACATTGATATCATTTTAAAAGGATAATAGTTTGTAGCAAGCTTCCACATGGTTGGTCCTAGGAAGGAAAAAATTTCCATAGACAAAATCTTAGCATTCTCCTATCTCCAATTTCAGCACATTTACTCCAACTTCTGGTTTTTGACAGATTTTCTACCCTCACTGGTTGTGCCAGCATCCACTCTGGTTGGTTAATTATCATGTTGGAAAAGATCTGAAGAGCTAATTCCTATTAAGACGGAAAGATTGATCAAGAATTAAGATGTGTCTTATGTCATGGTTAATGTTCATGTTAGTAAGGGAAATCAAATTGCAGCTTCTAAGTTTTAACAATATAAGCACAGTGATCAGAGATAACCTGGGAGTGGCGACTTCTTACTGGTCATTTGCAGCTTGTTTCCCATGCTTACCTCCTCTTTCACACATAAACCAGTCCTTTTTAGTGTGAATATAAAGCGAATTTTCAGACATCTGAACTAGCAGAATCATGAGTCTAAAGTAAATCCATATGAGGGGACCACAACCCTAACTCACTGCGATTTCTATCCTTCTCGAGTCCAACCAATCTCTCCTGCTTCAAGGCCTAAGAAAATTCAGAAACCTTAATGGTTATTGTGACAGAATTCTGTGCAGTTCAAACCTTTCAGTACTCACATTTCTTTAAATAGCAAGGTTCATGGGAAAAAAAATACAACTCTACAGTTTTAGCAAATGTTCTTCAAAATGGACAATTATTGTAGGACGAAAGTATACCCTTGTAGAGATGCTACAGTGATGACATGAAAATATGAGACGCCTGAACTCTTTGAATAAAATAAAATAGCAGAGGAAGTATTTGAGTCACCACCAGAAAAATGGGTTTTATTGAGGAACGGACTGAATTTATGTATCCCTCATTAAAAAATATTTATTTTTTATATATTTTTAAAAATATTTATTATATGTGTGTGTGTGTGTATATATAGTAACTTCCATGTGCCAGGCATTATTTCATTATTCTGGGTGCTCTGGGGAATGGAATCATGGCTTGTTAGAGGTGGAAGAGGCTGAGGGATCTAACAACTCGACAAAGGCCTGGATTGGTGAAGTGACTTGGCTAAAACACCACAGCTGGGGATAAAACAAAGTCCCGGTCCTCAACATGGTTGATTTCACTTATTAAATCACCTTTTAAAATGATAAATGCTACCATTATTGGGAAGGTGTCTGAAATGCATGAATGCATGCATCCGTCATGTCCCTGGCTTAAGGAAAGACTTTACCCAAGGCCAAAAATGGACCAAAAGAAAAAAGTCCAAGACCCAGGTCTAGTTTTGTGACTAGCTTAGTTTTCCTCCCAAATTAATCCTAAAAGAGCTACGTGAAAGCAGCACCAACTTCATAATGCTGAGAATGCTTCTGTTCTCCAACCTTAAGTGGCCACATTGAACTCCCAGCACTAATTGTTTCCATCGTGCACAGCTGTTGTGTCACAAATAAAGAACCATGACTTCATGCGTGAACTATGAGTGCAGGCAAGAGATCTGCTACCAATAAATCCAGTCTCTCTAACTCGATCATTTAGAAAACTGGGTAGGAAAGCCTTCATCCATCCGTATGGATGTTGCCAACCTCTCTCTGATGACGTGAAGCAGTGAGGCAATGCTATCTCTTAATTTCATGCTCTGAAGGGCTAACTGGGGCCCATGAGCCAAATCCAGTCTGCCACCTGGTTTTTGTAAAAACAGCAGAGTTGAGTATGCCAAATACTATATGGCTCACAAAGCCTAAAGTATTTACTATCTGGTCTTTCACTCTGAAAGTTTATTGACCCCCAGCTCTAAAGTGAAATAATTAAACAACAAAAATAAGTGGATTCTTCGTTATTACAAAGTTGGATTGTAAATGAAAAGTTGAGATGATTTGTTAAATGCAATGTCTTACTTAGTTAAATCTACGAAACTACAGTATGGATTAAGCTTTAGGAATTTTATGAATGTAAAGACTCAATCCAAAATATACCACGTTTGATCCATCACACATAGAAAAGATTGGTCTGAGAATGTTTTTTGTTTGTTTGTTTATTTAAGACATAAGCTGTTATTTTAGATCTCAGGCTTGGTGGCTTTGAATTCATGATTACCTGCCTAGAAGACCATATGCTATGTCTCTGTATCACCCCAACCCCATTTTGATGAGCACAAGGTCTTGCACTAAGGAATTCCAATGTTGGTGAATGTAAATTGAATTTTAAAGATCAAGAATTTGTAAGGCTATTTTTCCCCCCAATACTGAAGATTACTCAGGAATGGGAAAGTTACTTTGGCAGACTAAATATTGTCCTTGACTTGACTAGTAATGTTAGCATGGTTAACTGACTTAATGTTCCTAACCCTTAATTTTCTCATCTGTAAAAGGAAGGGCTTAAACTGTATACCCTCTGAGGTTTGGCGCTCTGAACTCTGTGACTAATTAAGGTAAATTTCATTTGATCCCCAGCATTTCCTGGAGACAGATCAAGTTTTTATTGCATTAGAATTTTGTTAAATTAAATATTATTTGAAATTATTGCTGCTTCAGATATGGTGGGCTTCTCAACCTTTTGGTGCACCAATAAGACAAATGATAATTTAACCTGTGAATATGCAATAAAAATAATTAATTCCAATTTTATGGCTATGTATTCATATCTCTATGCAATTTTCTGATTTGAATCAATGCAAAAACAGTTCAGTACGGTACAATGAATACAACTAATCTGACAGTTAAATTTTATAATATTAGTTTAGGAATAAAAAAGTCTCAATAAACATTTTATAAGAGGTAAAAGTTTAATCTGCAATTAGCCGATAGTTTTCAGTATAGCCTAGTCTTCATAAAAATATACATTCACACACATGAAGGAAAAAAAACTGCAACTGTCTAGTTTAGTAGCCAGGTAGCATTTTGAAATCTGATAAAAGTTAAATTAGGAAGGAGCTAACTTCCTAATTGGTTGAGGCTGGCATCAAAATAGGGCTCTGTGGTTTTGGAGGATACAGGCAAAGACTGTCATGGGTGACCTCGGGGAGTTCTAGTAGGAAAATCTGGCCATACCCGACCCAGATTCTGGATATGTTTGAAGATATTTCCATCTTATTATTCTGTTAGTATACACTATATAGCTTTGAATCTCGAATCCTGTTTTTAAAAAATAATCCTGAATGATCCATTTCAAAGATCTTAAAATATAATTTGCTGTCCTGAAAGGAATACAGATTATCCTTTGAATGCAAGTTTCTCCTTCAGACATAAACTTCATGCATAAATCCTTTTGGGATCTGCTGAACTTTTTCAAACTCACAGGAGGAGTAATCTATTTATTCTCAGTTCACCAGCAGGGTCACCGTTGCCTCATTTTACGCAGATCTATTGTCTGACACAATGGGTGGGGAGGCACAGACAAGGTCTAAGTGATGCAAATCATGAAGCAAGACAGTCACAGACCTGAGTGAAAGCCAAACAAATGGTCCACACATGCAGCCTGCATGAGCCACAAAGGCAATTCCCAATGTGCTCTTATGGCGTTCACCCCCCTGAATTTGAGAGACAGAAAGGAGTTTAGAGATTGTAGAACACACTCTTTATTTTAACCCAGAGATAACTGAGGCCAAGTGAAGTTAGGTGACTGACATAGAGCTCTAGAGCGAACCAGTGGCATTGCTGGAATTAGAACTCTCCGGTCTACCAATCAGCCCCATGCCATGCTGCCCATGGAGAGAAAGCAAGAGTCAATTACTAAAGAGATAGGTATATCCAATAAAAAAACAAACATGCCCAGCAGATGAGCCTTGACTTTGGATTTCATTATAAACTCGAAAAAATTATCCATCAATCACAACACAAATATATATAATAAATGTAGTATTCAGAACAGCATCTTGTCCCAAAAATATGCATTTGAAAAGAAAGGTAAAGAAAGCCTAGGATCTTCAAATCTCAAGGTATAGCTCAGAACAGACAGAAAAGCAGATCTATGTCATCAAGAAGGAAAACACACACACACACACACAAACACGCTTTCTTGAAAAAGAAGAATAGATTTTGCTGGAATCGAGTCAGGGTGGAGTAGGAAGAGTCCAATCTGAGGGTGTTAACTCATTTTTGTAAACCATCTGCCAAGAGTCAGAGGAAATCCCCAATAATCTCAGCAGAGGAAAGTTTTTTTCCAAAGACTTGAGGGAAAATGTATTCTGTACTTTTTTCCTGCTCATGTAAAGATAGTCTCAAACAAAAAGCCATATTATAAATATTCTTCACAGGAAATCGTCATTAAATGGTTTTTATTTAAAAACTTCATATTACATAAGGGGTTACTGCAGTTCTTCCAACAGAGCACTCCCATGAGGGCATTCCCACAAGTGCAGATATGGCCAAATCTTGGCCATTCCTCTAAAGTCTTGCTGCAGCCCAAGTTCCCCTACAGCTACATGCCTGGATGGCCAAACAGCCTCTGTAGCTGTTCAGCCTATCTTATAAAAAAGGCGAAGGACACTTATCCATACCCATTCTCTTATAGTGCCTGGGCTATCAAAGGCGATTAATAAGTATTTGTTGAATGACTTCTTATTGATCTGAAGGAGAAATTAGGCCTTGTGTTTCATAACAAGGCTTGCTGGCAAACTCAGAAACATCAGCTGGCTTTGGTTTTTGCTTCTTTAAAAGTGAAGTGTCCAGTTGGACATTTGGGAAAGTAGCTACAATTCTTTCCAAAGGGAACACACTAAAAAGTATGACCAAGCACACAGAATCCAACTCCCAGGTTTTCAGTGGCATGGTAGTGTCACATTTAGAGACATATGGACCCAGATTGGGATTTTGGGTCTTACTCTTGCCGCTCTCAAATATTCAAAAGAACCTAAGAACTTGGAGTGCAGCAACTTCCAATAAATTTACTTGTTCTCACCCATTCTAGAAAGGGTCCTCAGACTCTCACATAACTGAACCTGTCTCCTCTGTGCCATCCAGGTGCTGCTACTTGACCCCTCTTGTCTCCCTCTCCTCGGGACTGAGGGTCCATGAGCTCCTGGCTTGTTACAACCTCCTCCCAGAGCAGTGCCCTGAGAACAGCAGCTCTGCAGTTTGTGCTGAAAGCTTTCCTCTCTGCCTGCAATGTTGTCCCTCACGTGAGAGAGTAGGGAGGTGGGAAAATAGGAGTGGGCAAAGGGGGACAGGGAGGGCTGTGAGGCCCCACCTGTTGGTAAGTGTTGCTCCATCTCAGTATCTGAATGAAATGATTGGGAAGTGGCCCATCACAGGTGCTCATGTCACCTGCTTCATGCCAAGAGTTTTTGGTTTTTTAAAATCCAAATTAAAATTGAGTTACTCCAAGGAGTTCATTAAGCAAAGAGATTTTTAAGCTGTTTTCTTGGTAACTATCACTGTTTCAGGAAACTTTGGTGGTTGTTGATACTATTTTCTGGATTAAATATACAGTCTTCTCCCAACACTCCTTGCAAATTCCCTGCAAACATTTGTGTTACCGTCAGGACTTTCTGCAAGACATTACTTGCTGCCTTTTCCAGGACCCATTGGACATGTAAACAGAATAGGTTGCCAGTTATTTGACGTGATTTGAAAGATGTAAGGAGGACTCTTATACATTAACAAATTCTTCCCTTTAAATCCTACTTGGTTGAAATCTCCCCATTAGAGAAAATAGACCTGATTCTCTTCTATTAAGATTTTATTTATGCAAGCATCTTTAGATAAAAGGGAAATGTCTCAGAGGAAAAAAAAAGACATTTAGCTATTACTAGCCATTAACACCTTACTGTGAATGAGAATATCAGATTATTTTCAAAGGGTAGGCTAGCAAGAATAGGGCACTGACTAGGGAAATTTTGACATAGACTAGTGATGGGATAATCTGGAGCTGAAGCAATGAAAATAAAATGCAAGTCTGGAGTGGGACAATATTAGTCTTTAGTTATAGGGCACCAGAGAGCAGAACATTGAGAATGTGGGTGGGCCCCAAAGATAAAATATGCTTCCACGTTTGCATTTATGCTTACCACCCTTTCTGGATTCTACCCCCACCCACTAACCCAATGATCACAAATGCCTTACAGAGGATGTAGATAGAAATTGAAATAACCAGCAAATACAAAGCTTGATAAATGGTAGATGTTTAACAGATGTTGATGGAAGCTGAATTTAATTCTTCTGCTCATCAAGGCGTTTTTCTTTATCTCAATAAAACCACAGGTTTTTTAATGACTGGATCAAGAACGGGCTCATTGACAGTAGATTTTTTAAATGGAAATTAAAACAGAAAGGAGGTGAGGTGTGAAGGTTTTTGCCAGTCAAATCAACTTGCACATTCTCTGGGAAGGAATCACAGAAATGTGGGATGAGAAGGGTGTGCCTTCCAAAAACGGGGTAGGAAGGAGGGCAACCAGGAATGGAATGTCATCCTTCCCTTAAGCGCTGGATTCCCACGAAAACACTTCTGCAAGCTGGTAATTTCACCTCAGTAGCTCAATGCAGCAATGTACTTAGAGTTTCCTTGATTTAATAAAGCTAGCATTGCCATTAAAACAATCTCTGTATTATATTATAGAAAATGAAACTTATACCACAGAAATTAATGTGAGCAAAGTCAAATTTTATGTGGAAAAAAAAGTTTCTGTACTGAAAGGAATCTACAAATAAACTGGTGATTGCAAATATTTATAAAGCATCTTTGAGATATGGAAACTACTCTCTGGGCCAAGAAGAGAAGTGATGGATGACCACTTAGTTTTAAAAAGATCCTACAAGGCAGCTGCAAATGTACACAAAAGCAATCAGGTCCCAACAAGCCCTCACCCACCTTAAAGAAATCAAACAATACAGTTATTATTTTTGCCAGTCAAGGTTCTCCAACATGATGTTATCTTCATATGTTAATACATATTTTTTTAAGGGTAAATAAGCAGTTCCATTAGGCTTCTAGTTTTGTTTTTCTGCTTATGGTGTTTGAGGCCCAGTGAGTAAGATATTTAAATATTAAGATTTTTCTTTTCCTAATAAATGTTAGGTTTCCTACATTTCGCCTGGCTGGTGAAAACACCCATAAACAATAATAACAACATTGCCGTGTTCTTTCATATAAACGACATACAAATACAGTCAATCAATCCTCATTGCTAACAGATTCGCCATATTTGCGAATTTGCTTTCTAAAATTTATTTGTAACCCCAAAATCAATACTCACAGCACTTTTACAATTATTTGTGGACATGCAGAGAGTGGCAAAAAGATTTGAGTCTCCCAAGGGGCACGTTTTCCGCTGAAATTGAAAAGGGCAACATTGTACCTCTCTGTTTTAGCTCTCACACTTTGCACGGTCTATTTAGTGCTATGTTTCTCCCATTTTTGTTCTTGTCGTTAGTGATCTTACTATTTAAAATGGCCCCCAGGTGTAGTGCTGAAGTTCTGTTTAGTGGTCATAAGCACATGAAGGCTGTGTTGAGCCTGATGGAGAAAACATGTGTGTTATATAAGCTCTGTTCAGGCATGAGCTATATAGCACTGGGTTGGGCCGGGGGTGGGGGGATGAGTTCAATGTGGATGAATCAACAACATATATTAAATAGGTGTCTTTAAACAGAAACATATGAAAGATTACATATGGATAGGTTGACAAAAATGTTGTGATCAGAGGCTCCCAGGAAGCTAACCCTCTGTTTGTAACTTTCTAGAAAGACTAACTGCTGTGAGTAATGAGAATCAACTGTATTATGCTCTGTGTTTTTTTTGTGGTGTTTCTTTTTTAGATGAGAAAACTAAGACCTAAAGAGACTAAATTATTTCCTCCAAGGTCACCCTTCTAGTTGGAAGCAGAGTAAGTTTAAAATTGAGGTATTTTGTTTCCAAGTCCATAGCGATCATTTTTCTGTCTCATGCCTCTTTTCTCCAGTCGCATCTTGGTATGGATAAAGGGCTTTCATTTCTGCCTTACATGGGATGCCGAGATTGACTTAGCATTCTCCTACCCAAAGCATTGTCTCTCAAAGTGTTTAAAGCAGGCTTAAATTGAGTCTTGAAGCTAAAAGAGGCAAAAAACTATGTGACAGTTCTATTTAGGTTGTATAATTTTAATGTTTAGGTTTGATGACTTGTGAATACAAGATATAGGAAGAGAAAGACATAAGACTAAACATTATTGAATGTTCTCTCTGTGCCAGACAAATGTTGCCAATTTCCATATTTTATCTTATCTAATAAGAAATCAGTGTAGATCTCAGCAAACTTACCTATTTATTACCTTTTAGAAAAGATTGTTGTTTCTAAGGAAATTGATCCCATATTTTTTTAAACAGAGATGCCTAACAAGTGTGGGCCAATCTCTGAGGAATAAAGGTATGGATTCAAAACACATCTGACTCATTCTTATTATTAAGTTGATGTAAAAGTAATTGCGGTTTTTGCAATTATTTTTAACCCTTTAAACCTCAATTACTTTTGCATCAACCTAATAGAATGGCTAAAATTAAAACAAAAAAACTGAAAATAGCATATTATGACAAGAATGTGGAGCAACTAAAGTCTTCATACTTTGCTATAAAAAGTGCTAGAGCCATTTTCAAGAGTTTGGCATTTCTTATAAAGTTAAACATACATTTTATATATGACAAAACAATACCACTCCTAGATATTTACCCAAAAGAAATGAAAATGTGTTCACACAAAAACATGTAAGCAAATGTTTATAGCAGTTTTACCCATAATTGCCCCAAACTGAAAACAACCCAAATGTCCCAACTGGTAGATGAGTAAATAAATTATGGTACAGCCATAAAATGGAATCCTACTCAGCCAAAGAAAAAAAGAAAGAAAAATAAAAAAGAGAACGAAAAGAAAAAGAAACTAATACCTGCAACAACATGGATCAATATGGGTATGTCACAAAAGCACTATGCTGAGTGAAAAAGGCCAGACCAAGAAAAAAAAAAGATTACATAATATATACTTCATTATCGGACATTATGGAAAGGGCAAAACTAAAGGGACAGAAATCAGATCACTGGTTGCCAGGAGCTGGGAGAAGGGACTGACTACAAAGGAGCACAGTCAAGTTTTCTGTGGTGATGGAAATGTTTTGTATCTTGATTGAAACTGACAAAATATAAAAAATGTATCACATTGGATAAAACAAGGACCTGACAAATAGAAAATGGGGACATCTTTTATAGTGTGTTCAAATGTAAAAGGAAATACGAAAGAAAGTCATTTGTAGCTTACCCTTCTAGATTGACCTATAACTACAGAATGATATTTACTAATTTACTGAAGTAATGTTTACTAAAGTAATGCTTATATTTGAATGTAGATAAAAGCCTTTAATCATTGGAAATGGCTTCCTTATTTTGTTACGCTGCATTAAACAACAGAACTTTGTAAGCAAGATGACAAAATTGACCTGATAGCAATAAACCCCACTTCTAATGAAGGAGTCTGAGAAGCAAAGTCACTTAGGAGTGAGCCCCACTGCTACCTTGGAGGAGATGGGTCAGGAAAGACGAAGGGGTTCCCCACTTCCAAGGACAGAGTGGGAAAAGTATTCTAACACAGTTGACCTCTAGTCATAGTTGTGACTTTTCTAAAGGCAGGCTGCCTGTTTGGAGGATGACTTCAGATCTGACTCCATTTTTTGTCTTCCCTGACTTTTCTTTTGCCCACAGCATCCTTCACTAATAGAGTTTGCTTCAAAAGCCTAAATGTTTTGTTTGCTTAATTAGTTGTGTCCATCAAGAGTGGATAAAGGAGTGGTAGGAAATGAGCTGTTTTTACTGCTAAAACAGCACTTCTTTGGCAACTATGATAAGATGCTCTGGAAAAGTCAAGTCCACAGTGCCTGGAATCTACATGAAAGCAAAAGACCACTCATGACCTTGTGATTTCCTGAGTGATGATATCATTAGTAAAATGATTTGAGATCATTTAGTAAATGATTAGTAAAAATGATTTGAGATCGAGCCTAGAATTTGGTCTGGGATGAGGGGCTAAGCAGGAAGTCTTCTTGTTCATTGTGACCTAGATCACCCAACTGACGCACGTATTGACTGGCCAACTAGATGGAAACTTCTTACCCAATTTTATGCTTTGTTACATGCTTTTTTAATAAGGTCTTAATCACTGATGATTAAGGATCTGTGATTTTTCTTTGTAATCATTTTATAAACAATGGTATATTTGGAGGGAGCAAATGAGTTCAGTTTAAAACACTAATAGCATCCATTAACGAATGGCACTATAGGTAAATATAGTTCGAGTATCTTTAATGCTCTGAGAGAGTCCTAGTTTACAAATATGATTTCTGGTTTGTGGTTAAAAAAATTTGCTCACCTTCCACAGGTAGCACATACAAAGAAATTCCCTATGTTAATATTTTTAATAAACACTTGTTTTTGATTTTGCAGAATGGCAGAGAATGCCCTATTCAAAGTCTTCTCAACTCTTCCAAGCAAAGTAAATCCCCTTTTTCTCTAAGCTCCTATTTACCATTATTCATTCCTCAGTCACAGCCTTTATTACATTGTATTATCCTGTTTAGTTCATCTATTCCTTTTGCTAGGATATAAACTCCAATGGGACAATAACCATTTTTCTGTTTCTTTATATCTTTATTCCTCCTACCTTGTTTCCCCCAAAATAAGACCTAGATGGACAATCAGCTTTACTGCATCTTTTGGAGCAAAAATTAATACAAGACCCAGTATAATATCATACTACCCAGTATTATATTGTATTATATTATATTATATTATATTAATTATATTATATTATAGACCAAGTCTTATATTATAGTAAAATAAGACCGCGTCTTATATTAGTTTTTGCTCCAAAAGACGCTTAGAGCTGATTGTCCGGATAGGTCTTATTTTCTGGGAAGCACAGTATTATAACATTAGGTACTTATAAAATGATTTTTTTTCTATAAGAATTTTCACAAAGGCTTACTCTGGAGATATAATTACATGAAGACTGCCATGGCATAAACTTCAGCATGAGGTCAAAACTAAGGCCAAGGAAATAAGAGCTTGGCCTGATCCAAGTTTATTTCAGGAAGCTCATTGTTCCTTGGAGGAATTCAGGGATGTAGGTCAGTTGCAATCTGGATCTTGGATCTGGTTTTCTTTAAGTTGTTTTGGGCACAGGTCGACTCTCCTAAATGACAGCAGCACCAGTACAGACTCTCTCTAGGACTAAGGCCAGTCCTGAAATGAACTCTAGAATGAAGGACAAGGGCATTTATTAAGGCCTCAAAAAACATGGCCCTTAAACTGCTCTAAACTGTTGAACATTTTTTATGAGTATTTTAAAAGGATATTTGTTCACATATTTTTCCAATAAGTCTGATCAGCATTATGCCCATTTTTTTGGTAATCCTGGAAAAAGTAACTGATCCAAAAATTCTTCTTTGGAATTTATTTCCATTTATCTTTTATCTGTAGGCAAAACTACATGTTCAAAGCCATATGCCAATAAATTAGATTATCTATACTTCTCATCCTACTTTTACTCCCCTTAAATAGTCCTTTAAATTACAATAAAAAGGGAGCAAACACACTCCCTGTATTAATTAATTATTATTGCATAATAAAGTAACCCAAAGCTTAGTGGTTTAAATGATGATAAGCATTTATTATCCACACAGTCACCCTGTGTGTGGATCAGGAAGGAACTTGGAAACAGTTTGGCTAGGTAGTTACAACTCAGAACTTCTCATGAGGTTGCAGTGAAGATATTGGCCTGGGCTGCAGTCATCTGAACGCTTGACTGGGGTTGGAGGAAGCAATTCCAAGATGGCTCCCTCATATGGCTAACAAGTTTGTGCTGGCTAGAGGCAGGCAGTCTCAGTCTCTCACCCTGTACACCTCTCCCCAGGACTGCTTGAGTATTCTCATGACATGGCAGCTGGCTTTCTCCAGATTGGGCAATCCAAAAGAAAGAGCAAGGTGTGAACTGTGATGTCTTTTATGACCTGCAGAAATCACACATCTTCACTTCATTTCTTCTGTACTCTAATGGATACACAGGCCAGCCATGATTCAGTGTGTGAAGAGGGATAAGGACGTGAACACTAGGAGGTGAGGATCACTGAGGGTCACCTCAATGTGGATACTATACTTCCACATTTAAGTTTTTGTACCACATCAAAATCAATTACATTAAATAAACCATGTGTTCACATCTTAGTTATGAAGTTTGAGGTTTCTCATGGACCATCTCAAAGCCCCTTCTGCATGTTTCATGTATATAGTACTAATCCTTCCAGCCATTCACCTGATGCATCCTAATTCTAACTTAGTAAAAGGCATCTGTCTAGATATGGTGTTCTTAATTTTACTGGCTCTTAGGCTTCTTTCAGACTCTCCATATCCAAACACCAATACCTGTGAAAAATGTGCATACCCCAAGTATACTACTTTACATACACCTTCCAGAGTTTTATGGACTTCTAGAGCTAAGAAAAGAAACTTCAGCCTGCACACTACATACACAATATTTCAGCCACCTGCCAAATATAAATGTCATAGCTAATGCTCAACAATAGGCTGATGTCCAGTATTAGCTAAAGGGCTGGCTAACAGTCTATGTAAGTGAAAATACAGAGAACTTTTACGTGAAGTGAAAAATTCACCTTTAGTTTCAGAGTTGTATTTTTCTTGATCAACCTGGTAAATTAAACTGGCCGTACTTTATAGTGGGCTTTCTTGAATTTGGGTTACACTGAACAGATGCTAATATTCAGGCTAATATTCGGCATTAACTTTAACACACATATATATATATACACAAACAGAATGACTCTCACTAATATCTCATAATGTCACCAAAACCTTCCAGCCCCAATTTTAAACATCACTCACCACCAAACAAGGTTACAGTAACAGTGAATGCTGTTCAGGACTCCAGCTAGCTATGGGAAAAGATGGTTTCTAAGTATAAAGGCAGACAGAAATTCATCACAAGACACAGGGTTCTCCCTACCTCAAGCTAAACCTTTTCCTACAGACATAGATCATATACTGAACAACCAAAAGCACAAGTTCTCCAAATCTATAAAACTACAATAAGTCAGTTCAGTTCCTCTTAACCACTTTCTTTGAATTAGTGCCCCAGTGCTTGGTACTGACTATATAAAAAGATCCATGTTATTTCTCCATACACAGTTAATCTTATCAGAATCATTAGTGATTGTGGTTTAATATGCAGATTACCAGACCAACTAAATCAAAATCTGGTATGAGCATAGTCGGGGTGGGGGACAGGGGGCTATGCAAACTTAACAGATTCACCCTGTAGATGGATGTAGGGTGCAAGTGCTGTAAAAGAAGAAGGGTAGGTGGGAGAGAAAACTTAGATTCAAAGCAGATAAATGGAAGTACATGTTTCTCCCCTTTCAAAAAAAAATGAAACAAACAAAAAATATGTCCCAAAATAGGAGAGTCCCTAAAAGGTATCCCTAAAAGAGTCTTGACGCTGCTAATGCTTATCCTTTAATGCCTTTTAAAGTATTTGATAACATAATTTACAGGAAGTTAATTTAGTGTTGACGTTTGTGGTCCTTTTGTGGGCTATGAACCTCTGGCCATGAAAAGGAATGTTTGAAAGGGATGTTTCTGGGACACCACAAAAACCTTACAGATGACATGTGAGCTATGGGTTATGATGACTTTGAGAAAACACTACAGTAAATACTTATTGTCTTAATTTTCTGACATTAAGTGAAAACAGATGCTTGTATTGAATGGCTGATTAAGAATAAGTGTTATATAATGCAATTCAGCTGACAAACAGGGAATTATAAGACTAAATAGGGTTCTTTTTAAACAGCTGATAAAGGCCACTGAAAGTATTTGGAAAAGCTCTGACGTGTTGGTGGAAAATTGTGAATGTGGGATTTCTTACCAAGAGCATAGGGAGAAGGAATTTCGACTAACCTAGAGTATGAAGTATTATTACTTCTTGTAATTTCTTTTCTTTAATTTTTAAATTAGTTGATGTATTATATTAGTTGAAAGTATACAACATAGTGATTAGGCATTTATATAACTTACAAAGTGATCACCATGATAAGTTTAGTATCCATCTGGTACCGTGCATACTTATTATATGATTGACTATATTCCCTATGCCATACTTTACATCCCCCTGTATAATTTTTAGTGATTCAAGTGAATGGCTATACTTTATTAGCCATTCTGATGACTCAGTTGTAATATCAATATTTAAAATTTGAGTTACTGTTCCCCAAACAAGATAATAAAAATAATTACTTTCTCCAGTGAAAAACTTTATAGTTTTGTAACTAGATTGTTCCACATAAGAGCAAAACCCTAAACCCCAGTAGTAGCAGCATGTTGCTCAATCAAAAAATCAATGGTGCATCACATCAAATTTAATCCACTTCTAGGACTTCTAGGATCTGTTTCATATTTGTTTTATTTGTATTATTTGTATTACAAGGACCAGCACAACAATGCAGAATGGCACACACGTGCGTAAGCACACACACCTGGACCCAGACACCTGATTTTATATATACATTTTCACTGGTTATTACTCTTGATCATGGTTGAAAAAGTCTAAAAGCCAATCGAATATATAAAGTTTCTATGGCAGATATCATGGTGTCTTCTAAGCACAAGGATCAGAACTTGAAAAGGATATGAAAGCAGAAAAGAGGGGACCGTAAAGAAAGAGTGAGAGGAAAATTTGGAAGTCATTGGTTGAATACAGCAAAGAAAATGGTGAGTGAAAGAAACAGAGATCAAAGAGGGCGACTGGTATGTTGAAATGGTATTGAATGCCTGCAACTATGATCCAGCTGCCAATTAGAGGATCACATTTCATGGGGACACTTGACACAGAAACTTGGTTTCATGGAAATGTTGGCTACCAGTCAAGTGAAGAGAAATATGGCCTTTGAACTTCAGATCCAACTCAGTGAGCCACCGGAAAACTACAAAGTTCTCTACAAGTTCTTTAAAATATCAAACTCCAACAGCAACAATGGAACAAAAATCCAGGCACAAATAGAAAAGAAACCTTAAAAAATAACACTGTAATATCTGTCTCTTATTGTGCATAGGTTGTTGTCATACCTAATAACTCATGGCATAGTCAAAACCATTTAAGAATGAATTATGGTGTTAATATAGTTATGGTTTGTCCAATCTGGTATGAACAGAGTTTATCAGATGAATGTAAATTTGTGCTTTTTTCAAGCTTGCTGATGCCAAGATAAATGAGAGAGAAATCATGATGTTTTCCATCAAGTGGAACATTTAGCATGACGTAGAAACTCCCACTTCTGCCTTGAATAAATAAATAAATAAATAAATAAATAAATAAAGTGTGTATTGTCTTCCAAATGGATGATTTCTGCTGTATCCAAACAGATGAACATTCAGCTGTGAGACGAGAACGAGAGCCAAAGTAGCTAGAAGCAGAAGCTGATGTGAAAGCCAAGAGAAAGTTCTGAGGACTCTTATTGTGTTGAGAGAAGGCGAAAAGAGGAAAGAAGGAAAGTAGGAGGGAAATAGAGAAGGAGGCTGAAGGGAGATGAGGATTAGGAACAAAACGAGGAAGGGCGGAACAACCCAGGACCTGAGCATCTCAACCAGACAGACTGCAGCAGGCGTCCAGGGGAAAGCCAAGTACCCAGAACTGCATCCCAGGGATGTGGAGAAAAAATTGACCAAGGACCATGACTTGTGCTCCCTAAACCTTTCACAATAAAAGATAAATCTGCTTTGAGCAGGACCTTCCAACCCCCTGTAGGGAGACTTGGACAGGGAATAGGAACAGAATGCTGATGGCAAGAATTGTGTTTAAAAACTCCACAGTGCTATGGCTCCTCTCCTCAGTCTTGGGATCATTACGAGGCTGACACAACACAGGCCGATGAACACTGGATGTGGATATCCAGCAACAGAGCATCCTTTTAGCTCAGCATGTTTCAGGACGTGTCCAGGAGAACAGTGTCAAGGAGATTTTCTAGATGCCATGGCAGTTAAAGAGTTTTTTTAAAATGTGTCTGAATCGGGGATCATTTCATAAGTTGTGTATACATATAAAACTATAGTGTACACTGAAACTAATATTATATTGAATGTCAACTGTAATTTTAAAAAAAATTAGTTTTTTTGATATGTCTGGTCCTTACATCATCTCTTACTTAGGTTAAGAATGTTACTACCAAAAAATCCATTAAAGTCACCCTTATATTATTTATTAGTGAAAGCTAAAAAGAGAACAACTATTTTTATTATTTCCTTTTTCCAAGGAAGAAAATCCGGTGTTGAGAAAAGTGAGGTCATGTGCTCAGACTCACGTTTATTCCTATAATTTACCCACTAGACCCTATTGCTATTTGCCAATATTTATCTTTCCAATTCTTAATGAAACTATAATGAAACTATGGAGTAAACCTCAATGGGAAAACATGGCCAGCATCATTTTCCTTCTAATTCTAGTAAAAATGTTAGTAATTAGGGAATCATTCTGTGAAAACAGGATCAGTCGGGTGTTAAAAGAAGATGAGCAGGAGGAGGAAGGGAGGGGCTGTTCTTCAGATGATCTGATACTTTGACCTAAACTTCCTGGCTACAGATGGCTTTAACTCCACTTGGTAAAGTTAAAGAAGGAAACTGTCCTGTATCCCCTGCAGGCATATCTGTAACAGGATGAATTCCAGAGTTCTCTGCCAGCATGACCTTGGCAGCTGTCCCAAACCCCACCTTCAAGGACAGAATATGCTGCTCTTAGAGAAGAAAAGCCCATCAGGCCTCGCACGCCCACACACACATGTGCACAATAGACTCTCAGCAGGACCCTCGGGAAACCAGAATGTTTCCTTATCAGTTAACAGAATGGAAAAATCAAAGGGTGGCATTTAAGGAGAAAAAAAATCGGAAACTCCACTTTGGTATCTTGTTAGACTCAAAGCACCCCCAAGCTACGTCCTAGCATGGATTCATTTTCCACTCAGAGTAGAGAACTTTCACTGTATTGGAGATACAGTAGAAAACGTTTCATATTATAAACTACCCTATGTGCACACAAATGTTCCTTAACATAAAACAGAAAGAAGACGAGCAGGAATGTATATAGTAACATTTAACTATAACATGGACAATTAAAGGAACCATTTCCCAAGGCAATTCACATAACCCGGACCTTCTGAGTAAGGAAATTCATTGAACATTTGCTTAACTCCTGTATCTTTTTAATTACATTTATTGGGAGGCATTGCTTAGTAAAATTATATAGGTTTCAAGTGTACGATCCTATAATACATCATCTGTGTATTGCATTGTGTGTTCACCACACACAGTCAATTCTCCTTCCATCACCATATATCTGACCCCCTTTAGACTCTTCTGTCATCCCCCTTCCCTCCTTATCCTCTGGTAGCCACTAAACTGTTGTCTGTCTTTATGAGTTTTTGTTTCTTTGTCTTGTTCGTTTTTTGCATTCACTTTTATATCCCACATATGAAGGAAATCACACGGGTCTTGACTTTTTCTATCTGACTTATTTTGATAAGATATTTCTATCTGACTTAGCATGATACTCTCATGATCCATCCATGTTGTTGCAAATATGTACCCTCTATGTTTATTGCAACATTATTCACAGTGGCCAAGACATGGAAACAACCAGTGTCCTTCAATAGATGATTGGATAAAGAACATGTGGTGCATATATAAATAGAATATTACTCAGGCATAATTCCTATATTTTGCATTGACTGAAATCATGTGGTGCTTTTTTTTTCTTAACATACTACATGAATTCATTTTTTCCCTATATATCACTTAAAGCTAGTGTATGGCAATGCAATGGTATAGCTTAACTCCTACAAATTATGATTGAAGAATTAAGACACCAACAGTTTCATCTAAAAGAAAATGACTTTCCAGTTTTCCCAGCACCATTTATAATAGAAGCTTTATTTTCTCCATTGCATGTTTTTGGCTCCTTTGTCAAAAATTATTTGCCCATATATGTGTGGGTTTATTTCTGTGCTCTCGATTCTGTTCCATTTGTCTGTGTCTGTTTTTCTGTCAATACCATGCTGTTTTGATTATTGTCACTTTGTAGTATAAATTGAAGTCAGGAAGTATGATACTTCCAGCTTTTTTCTTTTTTCTCAGGATTGATTTGGGTATTCTTGCTCTTTTGTGGTTCCATACAAATCTGATGTTTTTTTGTTCTATTGCTTTAAAAAAAATAGAGAGGTTATAGAGAAAAAGAAACCCTCATACACTGCTGGTGGGAATGTAAATTGATACAGCCACTATGGAAAACAGTATAGAGGTTCCTCAAAAAATTAAGAATAAACTTACCATATTACCCAACAATCCCTATTATGAGTATCTATCCAAAAAATTTGAAAACATTTATTCATAAATATACATGTACTCCTATGTTCACTGCAGCATTATTCATGATTACCAAGACATGGAAACAGTCTAAGTGTCCTTTGATAGATGATTGGATAAAAAAGATGTGGTACATATACACAATGGAATATACTCAGCCATAAGATGAAATAGTGCCATTTGTGACAACATGGATGGATCTTGAGAATTTCATGCTAAGCGAAATAAGCCAGATAGAAAAAATCAAGAACCATATGATTTCGTTCATATGTGGGGTATAAAACTGAAAGCAGCAAAGGAACAAGCAAGAAAAACGAATAAACAAAAATCCATAGACACAGACAAGAACATGTGTCTGTGTGACAGAAGATTTGACTTTGGGTGGTGAACGTACAATATAATATACAGATGATGTATTATAGAATTGTATACTTGAAACCTATATAATTTTATTAGCTGTCACCCCGATAAATTTAATAGGAGTTATTTTAAAAAATAAATAAATAAAAGAAAATGACTGTTGTGTGGTCAAGTAGTTTTAACTACAACAGATTTCAAACTCCTTGAAGACAGAAAATGTCTTACTCATCCTTGTAGTCCTAATATGATGACTTTTTAAAAGATGTTAATTGAATGGCAGAATGAACATATATAAGTCTATTTCTGAAAAACTCAATCAGCCATAGCTTCTCAGATCTGGCTTCTGAGATTTTATAAAAGTAGAGATTAGCACTTACGTTATAACATCAAAAACAAATGCTAATCTCAATTATAAACATTTCTTATTTTACATAGCTTGAGAAGGAAGTCTTAAAATTTTTCCAAATAATGCTTTAAAATCCTGGAACAAAACAGCAAAAACATAAAAATCACCTTTATATTGATATTAAAACTTAAATAGCAAAATAATTTACTTGCAACTTTTGAGTCTTACTCTGCACTCAGCCAGAAAGATTTATTAGCATTTAGATATGCAAATTTTCAAAAACTGTTGATCACTGGTTCTCAATTCTGGCCATATTGGAATCACTTGAGGAATTTTTAAAACTCTCTCACTTCAGACCAATGAAATCGTAACCGAGTAAGGAATTGTACTGATATTTTTGAAATATCCCACTTATTCTAATGTGCAGTAAGGGTTGAGATAGATGTTATAGCATTTGTACTCATAGCTAAACTTATTTTTAAAGAAAACATTGAATTGCTGTATCATAGGTGAAGCTTGAATTAGAAGATTAATTAATTAGAAATTAATTAGAAATTAATTTCTAATCTGACTGGAAGGTGCTTAAAGTGTGTAAATTTAGTCTGGTTTTCAAAAGTGTGGGCTTTAAATGTAAAGTCCATGACTGGAAATAATAATGAACCTTGTAGTAGACTAAATCCTGATTCAGTGTTGCTATCCATGGAACTTTTACAAAATAGCTTGAGACCTTGATTTTTACCCCTCTTACCATGTACCTTCTTGGCTGTTGGGACCATCACAACATAAGAAACTGTGGGCCAGAGAAAACAACTCACAGGGTATTTTAGTATTTAACATTCTACAAGGTTCTGGATGTCACATTTCTTAAAGTGTATATTGTGTATAGCCTAAATTTTGTGTTTTGGTTCTTAGAGCAATAGAAGAACCTTTTTTATTGACACAAAAATGGATTTGAAAGAAGCTCCTTTAATTTATCCAGTTGTCTCCATCACATCCACTGATAGAAGTACACTTTCTTCCTTCAAACACAAATGTAATTCAACCCTTGTAGCAACTCCTCCATTTACTGGAAAAGTCACTCACATAGTTTCAGAAGCACGTTTTTATGGAGACTGAATCATCAACTTTATAAGTATCGATAGCTTCATATTTATACATTTTTGTTAAAGAAAAATTTCTTTTTGTCTTACATTTTCTCCTTTTGTTTTAGAGATGGTTGTATCTGAACCTTTCTATTTGGAGGAAATTGACTTTGCATATCCCTCCACATGGGATTGGCCACACTTGATGTACCACACAGGAAATCAGCAGAGGAACCGTGGCATTGACTAGATTCTTGCATATAGAAAATAAGGTTCACATTGGCTGACTTTTACCCTGAGTCTTTTCACTCTTAAGATATTTATCTTAAGTCTCAGAGATTTCCTAGAATTAACTCCAACCATGGAGGGAGACAAAAGGCTGAATTCTGTGGGAAGTCAATGGGGTGATAATGCTCAAACCAGTACGTTCTCTGGAGTTAGATTTCTTATATTCATAGTTCCGTTATATCACTTACTAGCCATGTGACTTTAAGCAGCCATTGATCATTTTGTTGTGGATAGACTCTAAGATCACCCTCAATAATCCCCTCCTCCTGCATTCACTCCCTTGTATAATCACCTGTGTGACAGGATCTGCTTACAAACAGTAGAATATGGCAAAGGTTGATGGGCTGTCACTTCCATGATTAGGCTAATAAGATTGTAATTTCCATTTTGGCTTCAGACTCATCTGGGCTTGTACAATTTGATGAAGCAAGTGGCCATAATAGAGAGGCTCATGTGGCAAAGAACTGAGGTGATCTCTGGTCAATGGTCAGTACAAAAATGAAGCCCTCAAACCAAAAACCCTCAAGGAACTGAATTCTACCAATAACCATAAAAACTTGGAAGTGGATCATTTCCCAGTCAAGCCTTCAGATGAGATCCCAGCACTGGCCGACACCTTTGCTGCATACTTGTGGGAGACCTTGAAGGAGAGGACCCAGCTAAGCCAGACTCAGATGTTGTGAAATAATAAATGTGTGTTGTTTTAAGCTGCTAAATTTGTGGTAATTTGTATGGAAGAAGAACTGACTCTGGGTGGTGAACACACAGTGTGATATACAGATGATGTATTACAGAATGGTACACCTGAAACCTATGTAACTTTACTAATACTTGTCACCCCAATAAACTTTAATTTAAAAAAACATTGTGGTAATATATTATGCAGCAATAGATAACAACATACTCTTTAGGCTTAGTTCCTGATCTGTGAAATGGGGATAATAATAATATATATTTTATAGGCATATGGATAAAATGTGATCATTTATATAAACACTTAGCAACAAACACCATGCCTGATATATAGTAATATGGTTAAGCAGTATATTTTTTATATGTTTTTTTTAACAGAATGTATGTATTTAAACCATTGTTTTTCTATTTTTAACATGTTCTTTCTTTATCTGATACTTTAGAGTTTTACATTTTTACTTTAGTATTCTAGTAATGTCTCACATTAGATTATCCTGTTTATTTTTTAATTCTACAGTTATTCTTAGATCACTTTTATTAAGTTCATCTACTTACTTTCAATGTTCTTTCCTTTAAACCTACTTTTATAAATGGCAATCAGGGAACTGGCAAAACGGAAATCTTTCTGAGGATGGTGACCCAGATAGAACGGTTGGTCGGATCTCCTGAATGGCCCTCCCTTCATTAGACATCTCATTTTTGCCTTCGACAAATCTGTCAAATGACATTAACCTATAAAAACATTTTAACTGTCTTTTCTATAATACAGCAAATTAGTGACTACTTGACACAAGGAAACCTTATTTTTAAACCTTAAGTCCTAAACATGTTATTCTTAACATAACTAACATATTCTTAGTACCAAAACAAATTATACTTTATCAATTTTTACATTTCTAATAAAAGTTTCTTTCCTCATGGGGGCTGGATCTCATTCAGTTTTACCCAGTAGGTGCTCAATAAACAGTGCTTGAATAAACAAATAAATAGAACTGCAAGAAATTTTAGAGCTGTAAAAGATGCTAAAATAATTCTTTGTGGTTTTCAAACTTGTTTGTTTTCTTTTAGGAGAGAAACCATTTGTTTCTAGGGTACACTTTAAATGTAGTCCCACCAATACATAAATACATATCACTCAAATAAGAGCAGAACCCCACTGCAAGGCTTATTTTTATTCCTCACTATTATCCCTTCCCCCACCACAACCTCCCCTGCCCTAAGATGAAAGAGATCCCTTTTGGCCCCTGACAAGTATCAACCACTTTGGAGAAATGGACTGGAACTTGGAATGATGACACATTCTTGTTCGGTCAAAGCTGGATTGGAAGGTTTCTGTAGAGAGTGAGAGTCAGACCATGTAAGTGGCTGGAAAACTTTAAAGGGCAAGATGTAGGAGCCCTTCTCTCCAAAGACAGCCTTTTATTTGCCTCTTTATAATCAATCTAAGGGAGTCAGGGCCGATCGCGACCAAGAAGACACAGTTGCAGCCAGTGGCGAATTCTTAGTCTTGGCTTCTCCTCTGACTACTTTAACACCTACTGAGTTCTGGCCCCTGGGGGATGCCTGGGTCTGGCCCTACACTTGCCCTGTTGGGAAGGCCCCTTATCTTTCAATCATCTTCCTCTTTGCTCCAACTTGTATTTGTCCCCCAGACCCCTACTTGTATGCCACATCCTCTCATAATTCTTGATCCTTCCATGTGGGTTACGTCCTTCTGCTTGTTCTCAAAGCTCTTTGTGCTTCTCCCAAATCAGAGGATAATTTCACTCTACCATAATTATGCCTATCCATCCCTATCTCCTCCACTAACTGGTTGCTCCCTAAAAACAGATGCCAAGCTATGTCTTCCCAGATTCAGGGCTCTGCATGCACAAAGATTATATAATTTGTTACTTGAACATATTAACATATCTTCACAAGTACATAGAACAGGGAACTGGTATCACATAGAAATTAAGGTATAGTCTTTTGCTACTTGGCTGGCTTTGTGACTTTGAGCAAATCACTTAAATACTCTGAGGTATAATTTTAAGCTCAATAAAATGAGAGTAATAAAATATCTGCTTTATAAGGAAGTTTCAAGAATTTAGATTTTCCACATTAAAACAGTTAGCCCTAAATTACGACAAGAAATATGAGCTCCAAGAATGTTATCTATGATAATAATAACAGTTATTAATAGCTATGAGACTTATCATCGTCTGCCCCTGTTTTTTTTTTCATCCTTGGAGTCAGAGATTTCAACCTTCTCAGGTAAGAACCTGAGACAAAGAGCCAGCTGCCTCCGTCCTCTTTTTAGTGCCAAGTCCCACCCAAGAGCCTCAGGCCCTCGGCCATCTGATTACACTTGTATCTTAGATGTTCTTCTGTGGCTTTCCTCCCACTTGCCTCCAGAGGACTGATAGAATTGGCTAGAAATAGTAGCCTTTGCCTTCTGGCTGATTACACAGGAGTTTCTGCAGAGAGGTGTGTCAAGCCCCTCGGTCTCATTATAAGCTTTTCTTGGCTCCCTTCACCATATATTGTTCTCTGTGGTTTTTATTTTAGCCTGTACTCCAGGAAAAAAAAAAAAGTCTATGGTGCCAAAAATAAAGATTCTGAGAGGTAGCTGGAGCACAGGGGCTTTCAAATGTGTAAAACAGTGTGGTAATTCTTCTCTAGAGCCTGTGTGTTATAGCTTAATTCTCCTCCTGAAGAACATGTTCAAGAGGATCTCTCCTGGAGGCTCCATGAGGCCTTACCAATCCCCAGGGATAGGCTGATCTTAGGGCAAGGGTGAAGCTTTCCATAGAGAAGAGCAAAGCTTGAACTTGACAATCAAATGCAGTGTTGACAATGGTCAGGAGAGAATGTGATAGTGGGCTTTTCTCATTGTTCTGTAGAGCAACTCTTTACCTTGCACCACCTTTCTGCCAAGAACTTGTCGGCTCATTTTTTTTATCCTCCTGACAATTTGGACACAAGAGCATATATTATTTAGTATGCATTTTTTTTGAGTATTGACTCACTTCTCTGTGACCCAATCCATATTTATTAAATGAATACTTGCTATGTCAGACTCTTTATTAAAACCTTCGCATCACTTATCTCATTTAGTTCTTAAATACTGAGATAGTTATCATTATTCCCATTTTACAGATGAGAAAACTGAGACTTAGCAAAGGTAAATGATTTTCCAAAGAATATAGTCACTAAGAAGTGGAGAGGAGACTATTTGTTAATAATAGTCTCTAACTTTAAGCTTTTAAAAAGGGGGAGGGGGAAGTCGAAAAGGGTAAAGGAGGCCAAATATATGAAGACGGAAGGAGATTTGACTTTAGGTAGTGAACACACAATGCAGTATACAGACGATGTGTTATAAAATTGTACGCTTGAAATCTGTATAATTTTATTAATAAATGTCACCCCAATTAGTTTAATTAAAAAAGAAGAAAAAATAAAAGTAAGTGAGACTCTTCTAGTAACATATTTTTTATAGGTATGTGGCTAGGTGTGCCAATAGGCAAAAGACATGGAATAAATGATTTATTTTAAAAATCATTTCTTTTTCTTATAAATAACCTCCAATAGATATCAAATATATCAAAGAGACCAGTTTTGAGTCAGAAGCCTAGGATCCAGTCCTGGTTCTACCATCAATGTGGGAAGGTTACTAAATCTCCTCTGCCCTTGGTGTCTTCATTTGTAAAATAAATGGTTAGCTAGGTAGGTAGTTCCCAAATGTTAGCCTGCGATGAAGTCTTCATCAGTGTATGATGAAATGAGAAAAATAAGAACAATGGATATATTTGTATAAATTCATTTATTTTATAAATCTGTTAAAGTGGCTTGCTTTTATGAACAATGGGTTTTTTCCCCCCTTTAACGTCCTCACATGGCAAAATTCAAGTATGCTTTCCAGAATGGAACCCTGATATTGAAAATATGTGTGTATTTTTACTGGTCCATAAACCACTAGACTAAGTGATTATTAGCGTCTTTTATAGCTCCAAAATTCTATCCTCTTCTTCTCTGATATTAAGTGATACTTGACTGACTCTAATGTAAAAAGGACAAAGAAAAGAAAAAGTATTATTGCTTTTTTTCTTGTTTAGTTCAGCATTTTTTCAAATGTGCTCTGTGAAAGACAGCCCCTGGTAAGATATTATAGCTATTCCACCAGAGAAAACATTCTTAGTCAAATGAATTTGGGAAACAAGAGGTTAAAAAAGTTGGATAGGTTTCTTAACAGAGAAGTTTTCAGAACCTGTAAAATTCTCACATTTACTGACTCCACTAAAGCAGACAAAGCATGAGTGCTCCCCAAATTATTGATGGGGAGCAGATACTTGCCCCAACCCCCTTTTAAGGACAGTACACCTATTCCTGGAACACAGTCTGAGAAAAGCAGCTTCAGTTAAAAGCAAGTTCCTCGGTAGCTTTCATAAGAAAGATAAAATATAGCATTAGAGATAAGGAGACTTGCCACTTATTTTATAATATTAGGAAAACTATGGATATTTTCACAAATTACAAAAGAAATATGGATGAAAATACTTCAGATTAAAATGCAATGGACTAGACAAAATGTTTTGGCTGTTTTGACAGCATTTTTTTTTTTTTACCATAACAAATAAAAAATGTGTCAAGAGATTTGTACCCAGTGATTACAATGTGATAATTAAAGCACTTGGAGTTTACAGAAGTCTGCAGTAACAGAATTGTGGCTGCTATCATCCCTACACAGTCAATACAAGGTGAAAATAAAACCATCTGTAGATGTTGAGCCTGAGAAAAACCCCAGACTCCTTTCAAATGGTATGTCCTTGTTAAATATTTCAGCAGCAGGAACAATTAATTCTGAATGCTTGTGTCTCGTAATTGATTTATCGAAACACTTTTACTATGCTCAAGGAACAAAATTCATTATAAAAGAAAAAAATCTGTTAGTGTGTACTTATTTTTACTTTTCTTTGCATAATTATCTGATCAAAGTTGAGGTTTAGTTAGCCTTTTTTATTGCTTTTTACCTGGTCACGTGAAAAATCAACTAGCCAAGCCCTCTGCCTTCACAAAGTCTAGATTCGTTTCACTTCACACAGTGAAGAGAACAGTTTTCACTTGGACAAGATGATCTTGGAGCAAACCATCTAGAGGCAAGACCTAGGAAGGATCTTTCAGATAGTCTGACATTAACAACCTTTCTTTCTGACTTCATACACACCAGATTTTTGACAAGCCTGTGGCTCTGCATTACCTCCAACATTTTCCATTATAACTGTATGGTAAATTCCAGCCTGTTTTTCATAATCCTGCTGACTACAGCAGTCTGCAACCATAAAAAGCCTTCACAGACCTGAAGTTGGCTTAGAAAAGTGCCTTTGCAAAGGAACAAAAAGTACATGAAACATTTACGTTCAAAGACAGGAGAGAGTCAAACTCTTGTTTTGGTGCTGATAAACTCAAGAGATTGTTTTCAGGGTCTGAATTTCGAAATTTTAATTTTCTTCTGATGACATTTGTAAACAAAATACCAACACTAGATGAGAGCACTTTAGCCAGGAAAGGGGGGAGTGTCCTGTCCAGCAGATCAAACCATCTTCTAAACTTCACTGGAGAGAAGTGTCTATGAATTAGCACATGACCCTACAGGGTGCCGTGCCTAGAACCCTTCAAGCTCCAAGTTCACAGGTATGTGTGAAGTTTACAGCAAAGATTCAAGGTTTCAGAATTAGCTTCTTTTTAAGCCTTAAACTGGTACTGGTTTAGTCTTTGGGGAGGAGGATAAAAACACCAAACAACTCTTTTTAACAGACTGCAATACCCATCGACACAATATGATTCAATACACAAATACTGTAGTTTGAAACTATACCATTCAAGCTACTGTGAACATCTGCTAAGCCTAATTAAAAGTTGGTTTTCATTTCTGCAATAAAGAGATCCAGTTGAAAAGTAAATTGCAGAGGGGGGAAAAAGTAAAAGTTTAAGCAACTCCTTCATACACATGAACTTTGACTCTCTGCAGAATAACTCTATTCCCCCCATCTGGTAAAGCAGATCACATCTAACATCAACATTTAAAAACTAGTATCTCTTAAAAATTATTTTTAAAACACAAAACATCAGAGCTACTTGCCTTTTGGCAATTTCTGTGCATTTCCCAGGACTAGTGCAATACTTCCACAGAGAAGTAGACACCCCAAGCTGGAGAGCATGTTGCATTTGCCACCTCACACAGGGAGTAATGCTGGTGGGTGTCCCGCAGCCCTGGAGCTGCATTTAAGTGGACTGTCTCCCAGGGACAGAGGCGGGCGGCTGCACTTAGCTGTGCCTGGGCTTACTCACAGGGGGTGGAGACAAAATGACATCATACCCTTTCTCACACACACCAAAAAAAAAAAAAAAAAAGGCACAACAGCAAAAACATACCATCACATTTCCTGCTAGGTTATAACTGTGTCTCCTCTTCCCTCTGTGATTTAAGAGTTGAAATTATGCTAAATCTATGTTTGTGAAAGGAATAGTATTTAGGCAATTTTGAAACATTTGATGAACAATTTTAAAAATCCAGAAAAGACATACTTAGACATTGGAACATTAAAAATATAAAATGAAACCTATTAGGAAGTAAACTCATAAGAATACACTTTCAACAATTCTGAAGTTCCAATATTGTGAGAAATATTTAAGAGTAAGTACTTGGTTACAGCAATTCATTGTACAGATATAGATAGATAGATGATAGATGATAGATAGATAGACTGATAGACTGATAGACAGACAGACAGACAGACAGACAGATATAGATATAGATATAGATATAGACATAGACATAGACATAGATGTAGAGATATAGTGAATTCACTATCACTGATTGATCCACAGTTCTGGGCCATATTCTGTAACAGTATCTCTACCTACATTATTGTAATTTAATCCTCACAGTGGCCGTACAGGAGATACGGTGTTATCCATGCTTTACCAGTGAAAAAAACTGAAGCTTAGACAGGTTAAGTGTCCTGACCAACCCAGTGTATCCCAATGGCTGATAATTTGGATGGGCTTTGGATTAGAACTGACCAGAGTTTAAATTTGGATGCTATGTGCCTTTGAACAAATTTTTCTGTCTCATCCACATTACTTACATTTAAGTGCTTGCTCCTTGTCAGGCACTGATCCGTTCACATTTTTGAAATATGTATTCCTCAAAATAACCTAGGAGGCTGTCACTGCCCTCACCTCCACTTTACAGGTAAAGAAACAACAACTGGGCATAGAGAGAGAGGTTAAATGACAAGTACAACAATGCCAGCCAGCAACAGAGCTGGCATTTTAATCTGGCAATTAAACCCCAGACCTTCCACTCTAAATTACTAAACTTTAAATTATAAGATAGAGATGATAGTACCAATTTCATACGTTTGCCAGCAGGATTTTGGGATAGTACTTACCATAGAGCCTGGCACACAGGAAGCATTTAATAAATAACAGTCACTGCACACACACAGCAATGATGGGCATAATACACCCCCCAATTAAGTAGAACTATGATGGTAATGCGGGCGTTTCTACCTCCAAAGTCCATGTGTGTCCTCTCTCCTCCGACAGCACATTACCCTGAATGTAGGCATTGCTGGACTGGCTGGGTTAATAAAGTGCCTTAAACGTTGTCTACATTTATACCGACTCTTCAAAAATAGCTTATTTCATGGGGTTGCTGTAGCTGAATCCAAGCAGTAAAAGGGAAATGGAATAATGCTAGTCACATGAAACTCTAGTCGAAAAACTTACCAAAGAAAAATGGAAGAGGCAGCCCCGTCTTCCAAATAAAGCGTGAGAAGGCACATTGTTAAAGTCATTTAGAGCTGGCCCAGTCTAAGCTTTCACCGTAGGAATGCTCTGGCACTGGCTACAGAGGGGATTGGGTTATTTAACAGGTCTTTTTCATCTCTAATTTTTTACTTGAATAGGCAGCTCTCTCAAACCCGAGTTTGCACATTTATCCAGCTGGCACTGTTAATTCTGTTTCTATACACTGTTGCCATTAAGTTAAGCCAGAAAGGCCACTGTACTAGCAGAAATGGCATGTTTCGGACGGGGGGAAACCAGCAGAAATATTGAAAAGAAGGCTAGTTCTTCAAAACAGTGTGAGGGGCTGGTCTGAGGGTTAGGTAATGGAATCAAGGAATCAGTCTCTGCTTGGCCTGCAGGCTAAGTCCGGTCTACATTAGCAATAATTATTTGCAGGTTGGAACTGATGGGGAGCTAATTAAATAAAGGCTAATCTCTGATTGTTTTGTCAGAAAAAGAGGGTTTGTTATCTTAGCTAGTAGGACAATGAGCATTCTGTGAAGACGTTGAAAGTATTGGAGCTCTCCTCAGACCAGGGAGGAGGCATAAAGAAACAGGCCACGTCAGAGGAGGCATTTCACCTTTTCAATGAACAAAAAGTTTTCTGTCATGTCAGAGTCCCAACCCAAACAGGATGCAGACAAATACTCCAGAAGAACTGTAAGTGCCTTGCTCCATGGAATAAAACTTCAGGGCGGTGGTCATGTAATCATTGGAGGATTTAAGGCCATTTTCAAGGAAGAATTGACCTCCGACCATGGGTTCTTTTCAGATGATAGTTATGGAATAATTTTTGCATCCCTATTAGGTCTCAGTTATCATGAGAGAATGCCAACGTTAAGCCCTGGTTGAAATGCCTCTACAGGCACGGCGTCTCTGGAAATACAGAAATGTAAACTTGTGATGTAGAATATTGAACTAACTGTCACCAAGATCTGTGAAAAACATTGTTTCACACATTTATTTAAACCCACAGAATGTACAACGCTGAGAGTGAAACTCAGTGTAAAATGTAGACTCTGGGTGTTAACAAGCTGTCATGCACTTCATCAGTTGTCACAAGTGTACCTACCACTCTGGTGAGGGATATTGGTAATGGGAGAGCAGGGTGTATGTTGTGTATCTGCATGTGTGGGGGCAGGGAGTAGTTATATGGGAAATCTCTGTACCTTCTGCTCAATTTTGCTGTGAACGTAAAACTGCTCTAAAAAAAAAATCTATCAAAAATAAAAACCCGATTGAGAGAATGTTTAGGAAGAACTATTGGAAAAACACATAAAATATATGGGTATTTTCTCTCTGTTCTGTGAAGGCAGGAACCATGCCTGTTTTGTTTATCACTGTACTCAGTATATATGATAAGAGTGAAGTAAGTATATGAGTAAACATCAAATGAAGCATAATTCATGAATTCCTCCAGACAGTTTAAAGGTTAGTTCTGAATCAAGCCAGAGAAAGCTAGACTATTGGGTTACACAGTTGTTGGGACATGACTCTCCAAAGGTCTCTCATGTTTCTGATCTTATGAGCAGAGGCACAGATTCCCTCTGCTCCAGACTATCTTTTCAAGAACATTTGTATAGCAAACAGCCTTGAAAGAGAGAAGTTTGCTAACTGTCCTGTATAAGAAAGGTAATGTCTCCCTCTGGGAAAAGGGAACACACACACAGTTCCTATCACCAAAGATTCAAGTTGCCTAAACTCAGGTCTCCTGTCCTATAATACAATCCACAGCATGTGTAGGTATCCCCTATACCACCTTGCATTGCCCTATGGGGATTGGGGCTCCTAGAATGGGCACAAATGATGATATGCAGGCTGCTGCAATTGCTATGAGTAAATAAACAGTCCTTTGTCTTTGACCTAGTCTCCTCTATAAAGGAGGAGGTTAACTTGCCTCTATAAAGCGTGGAGGTTAACTTGCACATGCAGTAAAATCTCAACTCTTCATAGTTCTTGACAAAAGAATTGGCCCATTCCAAAATATTTTATTAGATAATCTTTGGTATAATGCCATCATCTACATTCAAGTCCACTCTAGGAATCAGCCATGAAACTCTCTATTGTGCATAGCAAGAGTGTTGCTAGAAATTACTTATTAAATCATATAGATCCTCCTTATAAAAACCGTGAAGAAAAAATCTGTTCTTAATGTGAAAAAAAGATTGTCTTTTTCTCTGAGCAACTGTATTTGTTTTGTGACGCTGTAACCAGATTTGTCGTTCTCTGTTGACTGCTAGAAAACCAGAGCCAAATGTGTCCCCCACCCTCACTAAGTGTGTAGTTCTTTGTGGTGTGCATGTTTTGGCATCATTCCTGGTTTTATTTTTCATCCCCACCCTTATTTCTTGCTTATTTTACTTGGAGTCTTAATTTATGTGGTTTTGTGAGTTGCTTTCATTCTTTTCTGGAATAAGGTGAGTTGTGTCAAAAATATGTGTCAAATATGCAAAGTGGGAATCTGGGAACCTGTTGTCTGCTTTCTTTTTCTGCACAAGGGTAGACACTGATGGACTTTTGGTACAATGATTGTATAGCAGCATTTCCTTAGACATATTTTTCTCTTTGTGAAAGTAGGTAAAGGGTAGGAAGACATCTAGAACACTACTCTAGATAAGTGTCATATTTTTCGGTCATCCATTTGACTTTTTCAGTGTTCAGTGTTACTTTCATTATTTCAAATGAAACTTCCACTAAAACTCGTAAATCTTTCAAAGCTTGGATGTAAACTCTGTGCAGTCATTTTACCTATCAGTTTTCTCATATGTAAGGTCCTATTGCTATGAGGTTTAAAAAGGCTTATATATCTACAATTAACACTATGCAAAGACATGTTGTGCTTTTTCTAGAAGATGCTAAGAAAAATAATTTTTATTATGACTCATATTTGAAAGGGGAAACCCAGTGTTCCATGCTGTTAGCCCAAATTTTGTTTCTATAATTACTGTACTGAACAAGACCCATGATCCAATTGGACAGACATCCTGCTATGATGTGAATACATTTGACCAGAGCATGAAGTTCTCTTCCACAGTGCTTTTTATATAGTGCAACAACAAGACAAGGATGCCCCTTTCACCACACTTTTATTTAGCATAGTATTAGAAGTCTTAGCTACAGCAATCAGATAAGGAAAAGGTTGAATTATTTACTTAAGATTTTTCTTGTTTCTTGAGGTAAGCCTGTATTGCTATGAATTTCCCTCTTAGGACTGTTTTTGTTTTATCCCATAGATTTTGGGGTCGTTGTGTTTCATTTTAGTTTCTCTCAAGGTACCTTTCTGATTTCTTCCTTGATCTCATTATTGACCCACTCATTATTTAGTAGCATGTTATTTAGCCTCCATGTGTTTGTGTGGTTTTCAGTTTTTTTCTTCTAATTGATTTCTAGTTTCATACCACTGTGGTCAGAGAAGATGTTTGATGTGCTTTCAGTCTTCTTAAATTTATTGAGACTTGCTTTGTCGCATAATGTGGTCTATCTTGGAAAACGTTCCTTGTGCACTTGAAAACAATGTATATTCTGCTGCTTTGGGGTGAAATGTTCTAAAAATAGCAATTAAATACATCTGGCCTAATGTATTTTTTAAGGTCTCTGTTTCCTTGTTGATTTTGTCTTGAAAATATGTCCGTTGGTGTCAAAAGGGGTGTTAAAGTTCCCTGCTATGATTGGGTTACTGTTGATCCCTCTGTGCAAAGCTCACCAGGCAAATGCAGTTTCAGATTCGGCCATGTGGGGGAGGGCTCAACAAAGGAAAGATGGCACCCATATGTAGACTACAAAGGAGAAAAACTCTAGACAGGAAAAATGACAACTGTCCCTCCAGTTCTCACCCTGAAGGTAGATAACTCAGTCTCTTCCTGTCTGTCTCTGACACCTCCCGAGTCACCATCCCTCTGCTGGAGCCAAGGGTGAGTGCTTGCAAGCCAGTAAATCTGTGTGTGAGCCCTTTAAGAGGACCTCTGGGTTTCCTGCAGCCTTCTGTTTCACCTGGATTGTTGAATCCCCACTGTTTTTCACAGGCAGATATTGTGGGGTCTCCTTTTCCCAGCGTTAGTATTCCGGGCCAGAGTTCCTTGTTCCTCTGGGAGGGCGGGGGGGACCTCCACAGCTGAGATATGCCTCCCAATTCTCAACTGGCACTTGTAGGTATGGGGCCAGCCTGTTTTGCATCTCTGCCACTCCTACCAATTTCAGTGTGACTTTCTCTTTATATCTTTAGTTACAGCACTTCTATTCTGCTAGACTTCAGATGGTTCTCTAGGTTGATTGTTCTATAATTTAGTTGTAATTTTAATTTATTCACAGTAGGAGGCAAGCACAGCGTTTATCTACTCTGCCATCTTAGTTCTTATCAAAAATAATAAATTATGATTACAAAATGACAGCTTATAATAATTGAATACTTTGAGTATTTAAAATAAAAATTACTGACAAGGATAAAAGTGCACACAATTTTAATATATGATGTTCTGTGTTTTGATTTTGTGACACCCTATTTCTTCTAATCTCTATCTCTACTAGGTTTAAAAAAATCTTGTGTTTGAAGTTAAGGAAAAAATAACAAATTATATGATAATTAAATGCTTTAGTAATATTGCAAAATTTATTGAAGAGGTTTTCTTTTTTCCATTGTATGTTTCTGGCTCTTGTGTCGAAAATTATCTGTCCATAGTTATGTGGGTTTATTCCTGGGTTTTCAGTTCTATTCCATTGGTCTGTGTGTCTGTTTTTCTACCAATACTATGCTGTTTTGATAATTGCTGTTCTGTAGTATAAGCTGAAGTCAGGGAGGGTAATACCTCTAGCATTATTCTTTTTTTCTTAGGACTACTTTGGCTATTTGGGGTCTTTTGTGGTTACATACAAATATGATGATTTTTTTGTTCTATTTGTTTTTTTAAAAATGCCATTGTGATTATGATGGGGATTGCATTAAATCTGTACATTGCTTTGGGTAATATGGCCATTTTAACCATGTTGATTCTTCCAATCCATGAACACGAAATGTTTTTCCATTTCTTTGTGTATTCTTCAATTTCTTTTTAAAATGTCTTATAGTTTTCAGCGTATAGGTCTTTCACATCCTTGGTTAAGTTTATTCCTAAACATTTCTCCAAAGAGGACATACAGATGGCCAATAGAGATATGAAAAGATGCTCAACATCACTTATCATGGGAGAAATGCAAATGAAAACCACAAAGAGATATCACCTCACACTGGTTAAAATGGCTATCATCAACAAGACAAATAGTAACAAGTGTTGGAGAGGCTGTGGAGAAAAAGGAACCCATATACACTGTTGGTGGGAATGCAGACTGGTGCAGCTGATATGGAAGGCAGTGTGGAGGTTCCTCAAAAAATTAAGAATAGATTACCATATGACTTAGCAATTCCTCTCCAGTGTATCTACCCAAAAAATCTGAAAACATTTATCTGTAAAGATATATGTGCTTTGATATTCACTGCAGCTTTATTTATAGTAGTCAAGACAGAGAAACAACAAAAGTGTCCTTCCATAGATGACTGGATAAAGAAGATGTGGTATATATACACAATGGAATACTACTTTGCCATAAGAAAAGATGAAATAATGCCATTTGAGATTATTATGCTAAGCAAAATAAATTAGAAAAAGTTGAGAACCATATGATTTCACTGATATGTGGTATATAAAACTGAAAGCAAGAAAGGAACAAAACAAACAAATAATGAAACAAAAACTCATAGACACACACAATAGTTTAGTGGTTACCAGAGGGTAAGGGGGAAGGAGGGTGATAGGAGAGGCAAATGAGGTCAAATATATGGTGATGGAAGGAGAACTGACTCTGGGTGGTGAACACACAATGTGATGTGTAGATGATGTATTAGAGAATTGTACACTTGAAACTTATGTAATTTTACTAACCATTGTCACCCCAATAAATTTTAATTTAGAAAAGAATATTACAAAATTGAGGTTGAGAATTACATTATGTAATAATGTCTCTAATGAGAAAATAAACAGAAATAAGGAAATAAATCAACATAATTAAAATGGCCATATTACTGATAGCAATACACAGACTTAGTGCGATTACCATCAACATCCTAATTTTTAAAATAAATAGAACCAAAAAATCAGATTTGTATGGAATAACAAAAGACCCCAAATAGCCAAAGCAATGCTGAGAAAAAAAGAACAAGGCTGTAGGCATCACATTCCCTGATTTGAATGTATACTACAAAGTGACAAATATCAAACAGCATAGTATTGGCAGAAAAATACACACACAGACCAATGAAACAGAACTGAAAACTCAGAAATAAACTCACATATATATGGGCAAATAATTTTCAACAAGGGAGCCAAAAACATGCAATGGAGAAAAAAAAAGCCTCTTTAATAAATGCTGCTGGGAAAATTGGAGAGCCTCTGCAAAAGAATGAAACTAGACTGCTATCTGACACCGTACACCAAAATTAACTCAAAGTGAATCAAAGACATAAACATAAGACCTAAACATAAGACATGAAGCAATAAATTTCAGAAAAGAAAGCATAGGTACTAAACTTTAGGACCTTGGGTTCAGAGAACTTTATAAATTTGACATCAAAGTCAAGGGAAGTAAAAGCAACAATAAATAAATGGCACTATATTAAACTAAAAAGCTTCTGTACAGCAAAACAAATCATCAAAAAAAAAAAAAAAGAGGAAACCAAACAAATGGAAGAAGATATTTGCAAACAAGGGGCTAATATCCAAAATATATAAAGAACTCAAAAACTTAAAAAATATATATATCTAATTTAAAAAAATGGGCAGAGGACCTCAACAGACTTCTCCCAAGGAGACACACAAATGGAAAACAGATATATGAAAAAAGGCTCGACTTCACTAGCTATTTGGAAATGCAAATCAAAACCATAATGAGATTACCACCTCACACCTGTTAGAATGCCTATTATCAATAAGACAAGTAATAATAAGTGTTGGAGAGGTTGTGGAGAAAAAGGAACCCTCATATACTACTGGTGGGAATGTAAATTGGTACAGCTATAAAGGAAAACAGTATGGAGGTTTCTCAAAAATCTAAGACTAGAATTACAATCTACCCAGCAATCCCTCTCCTGGGTATCTACCCAAAAAAACTGAAAGCATTTATCCATAAAGATACATGTACCCTTATGTTCACTGCAGCATTATTCATGGTGGCCAAGACATGGAAACAACCAAAGTGTCCTTTGACAGATGATTGGATAAAGATGTAGTACATATATACACTGAAATACTACTCAGTCATAAGAAAAGATGAAATAGTGCCATTTGCAACAACATGGATGGATCTTAAGATTATCATACTAAATGAAATAAGGCAGACAGAAAAAGTTGAGAACCATATGATTTCACTCCTATGTGGGATATAAAACTGAAAGCAACAAACCAACAAGACAAACAAACAAACAAAAACTCACAACACAGACAACAGTTTAGTTGTTACCAGAGGGTAAGGAGGGAGGAGGGATGTAGAAGAGGGTAAAAGGGGTCAAATATATGATGATGGAAAGAGAACTGATTCTGGGTGGTCAACACACAATGCAATATATAGATGATGTGTTATAGAATTGTATCCTTGAAAGCGATATAATTCTACTAACCAATGTCACCCCAATAAATTTAATAAAAATTTTAAAAATAAGTGAATAAATTAAAAAGAAATAAGGAATGAAAAGAAAGGATTTGCTTGATCTATATTTGTGTTATCCAATGTAGTAGCCATTAGGCACATGTGGCTATTTAAATTTAAGTTAATTAAAATTAAAAATTCAGTTTTTTAATCATACTACCACATTTCAAGTGTTTTGTAAGTCATATTTGGCTAATGGTTACCATATCAGACATTAAAGACATAAAACATTTCCATCATTGTTAGTTCTGTAGTACAGCATTGATCTTGACCACGTTAACTAGCATACAACTCTACAAATTAAGAATGATCAACATTCATATTTTGAATGGTGATTTAACTAATGAATTAAAGATTGAATGAATCACCCTCTTTTGCTTCTTTATCTATTCTTTCAAAATAAACATAACATGCTTTTATTATCTTCTTTGTTAAAGTTCAACTGATATAGGATTTCCTTCTCAAATTGAGAAAGTAACTAAGGAAGACAAAGGAATTTCCCCTGTAAATTTGAATCTCTTGAAAGGACAGGGAACCATTACTGGGAATGTAATATAGGGTTGCTCGCAGGATATATCAAAGTGGCCCAGCCACTGTTGATTGCCATCCCAACAGCCAGTCTCCTCATCCATTTTCCTCTCTGAGAGAACTTGCCTCCCATGGTAGAAGATGGTTTGGGAGGGCCATGTAAACAAGTTCAAACCCAATAATTAAAGGGAATTTTGCCAATGTATTTCTATCAAAGATTTATTTCTCCAATGAAAATAAACTTATAAGAAGAAAGCTCCTTCCCAAAGCCTTTTTCCCTGCTTTGAATATTATTAAATGAAGAAAAGATACTTAGAGGTATGGCAGCCATCTTGTGGCCATGGGAGAAAGATCTAGAAAAGTACAAAAAAGCTCACGTAGAGCCCTTACACGGTTGACCCTAGGACAAATCCTGGAATGGCCTATCTATGGACTTGCTGTAGAGAAGTTTTATAGTAAATAAACAAAAATGTATTTGTTTAAGCCTCTTCTAGTCAGCTAATTTGATATTTGCACCTCTTTGTACTTCAATTTCTTCTGCAAGTGGGGATAATTGTCTCTTGCATAGGGCTATTATGAGGATTAAATGACTTAATACATATAAAATGCTTAGAATAGTGCCTGGCCCATGGCAAGCAGTGATACACTATTGGCTACTGGTGCTTTGGTGATGGTTGTAATTCTTGCAGCTGAAAGTATGTGGCCACTTCTGATAATTAAGACTACACCACAATGTAGGCCTGCTCCTCTGCAGAGACTTGAATTCAGAAGCTGGCAAATGTATAGAAAAGATTGAACTAATTTCTGTGAAAGTGACTTTTCCAAGCACTTGATTTCCTACGGAAGACTAATTGAGGTATTGAATGAAACTATTATTCAAGTACGTAGTTATATTTTCAAAAATCATATTTTCAACAGAATTTTATGTGTCAGGCCTACAAAAAGCTTAGGTTCACCGCCCAAGATCCAGTACCTTGAAAATGTGCAAATAGTTCAAATTAGCATCTCTGTGCCTAAAACATCCTTTTAAAAAGTTAAATTATGTCCAGTGTGAAGACCATTCCTAAAATTTCTTTCTCTTAAAATAAGCCTATAGTGCTTTTCTTATACTTTTATTGCAATAACCCTTTCTCACTTTACAAAATAAATGAATACCTCTCCAAAAAAGTCAAATTATGTCAGTATATTCTTCTTCAAACCAAAGCCTTTCTTAATGTATCTTGTATTTTATTTCATTTTATTTTTGACAGCTTTATAGAGGTATAATTGACACTTAGTAATCTGCACATTTTTAAATTATACAATTTGATGAATTTTGACGTGTGTTTTCACCTGGGAAATCCTCAACAAAATCAGGATAATGAACATATCCATTACCGCCAAAAGATTCCATATGCCCCTTTTCAATCCCATCCTCCCTCCTCTCCACATCTTCCAACCCATTCCTCCCATAGAAAGCATTGATCTGCTTTTTATCACAGTACATTAGATTGCATTTTATAGAGTTTCATATAAATGAATCACATAATATGTACTCCATTTTTGATTGGCTTCTTTCACTCAGCATAATTGTAATGAGATTCACCCAAATTGGAACATGCATCTAGTAGTTCATCTCTTTTAACTGCTGAGTGATATTCCATTGTATGGATATACCACCACTTGTTTATCCATTTGCCTGTTGGTGGACATTTGGGCTAATGCCAATTTTAGTTATTACAAATAAGGCTGCTGTGAACATTTGCACACGTGTCTTTGTATGGAGGTATGATTTCATTTCTTTTGGATAAATACCTAGAAGTGTAAAAGCTAGATCACATGGTAAGGGTTCATTTAAATGTTTAAGAAAACTGCCAAACTCTTACCCAAAGTGAATGAACAATTTTACATTCATAGTAACAGTGTATGAAGGCTCCACTTCCTCCACATCCTTGCCAATACTTGCATGTCAGACTTTTAAATTTCAGCCATTCAAATAGGTATAGCAGTATCTCATTTTTATTTTTATTTGCATTTTCCTAATGATAAATGATGCTGAACATATTTGCATGTGCTCATTTGCCATCTGTTCATCACTTTTGGTGGTATCTGTTCAAAATATTTTCCCCACTTTTGGTGGTGGTGGTGGGGGGTGTGTTTTCTTATTACAGAGTTTACGAAATTCTTCATATATTCTAGATAAAAGTCCTTTATCAAATATGTGCTTTGCAGATATTTTCTCCCTATCTATAGCTTGTCTTTTTATTCTCTCAGTAGGGTCTTTTGAAGTGTAGAAGTTCTTAATTTGGGTGAAGTCTGATCTGTGTAATTTTTCTGTTATAGATTGGTACTATAGCTAATCTTTTGCCTAAGCCAAGGTTCACAGTTTTATGTTTTAAATTTAAATGCATGACATATTTTGTGTTGATATTTGCATAAGGTATGTAGTATGGATCCACGCTCATTTTTTTGCGTACAGAAATCCAATTGTTCCAACCACATTTATTGAAAAGAGTAATCTTTCTCTACTGAATGGCCTTTTCTGATTTCAATTATCAACTTTTCATAGCTAACACATAGAAATACAATTGATTTTTGTATATTAAGCATGTATTCTGCAACTTTGCTAAAGTCAGTTATTAGTTGTGATAGGTTTTGGTAGATTTCATCAGTTTTTTCTAAATAAACAATCATGTCATCTTCAAATAAAGACAGTTACACTTTTTAAAATTTTCCATTTTAATGTCTTTTTTTTTTTCCCTGCCTTATTGAAATGAGTAGAACTGCCAGTACTCTATTAATTAGAAGTGAGGAGGTCAGGTACTTTTATTTATGTTAGCTGTAAATGTTTTGTAGATTTTTTTTTCATAATAAAGGAAGTTCCCTTTTACTTCTAGTTTGCTGAGAATTTTTTATCAGGAATGGATGTAGGATTTTTATCAAAAATGTTTTTTCTGCTATATTGAGATGAACACATGGTTTTGTTTTTTTTTTTAGTTTGTCACTAAGGTAAATTTCAAAGATTGATGCTTGAATGTTAAACAAACCTTACATTCCTTAGACAAATCCCATCTAGTCATGATTTATTGTCCTTTTATATATTGTTAGGTTCAATTTGCTAAAATTTTGTTTAGAATATTTGCATCTATGTTCATGAACAATAATGGTTTGTAGTTTTATAGATAGAGATATAGATATAGCTATAGATAGAAATAGAGACAGAGACATAGATAGATATCTACATATCTATAGCTAGATAGAGATATATAGATATCTAGGTATATTAGGTTGGTGCAAAAGTAATTGCAATTTTTGCAATTACATTTAACCTTTTAAACCGCAACTACTTTTGCACCAACTTAATAGATATAATGTCTTTGTCAAGTTTTGGTGTCAGCGTAATACTGGTATCACAGAATGAGTTTGGAAATATGACCTCCTCTTTTTTATATTCTAGAAGAGTTTGTGTGAAATTGGTATTATTTCTTCTTGAAACAATTTTCCTCCGAAGCCATTTGGGCCTGAAGTTTTGTCTGTGGGAAGATTTTTGTTTGGTTTTGTTTTATCTGGGAGGTGGGGTGGGGGTGGTAGGATTTTGTGGTATTTTTCTTTTACCAAAAATCTAATTCCTTTAATAGATAGATACAAAGATATTCATATGATCTATTTCTTCTTGAGTGAGGTTTGTTAGTTTGTGTCTTTAAGGGAATTTGATCTTTTATCTAAGTGGTCAAATGTATTGACATAAAGTTGTTCATAATATTCCCTTATTATTCTTTGAATATCTGTAGAATCTGCAATTATGTCACCTCTTTTGTTCCTAATATTGACTTGTGTCTTCTCTTTCTTCTCCTTACCAACCAAAATTTAGAAACGTTGTATTTTCATTTAAGTCAATTAAAATATTTCTAATTCCCATTTTGATTTCTATTTTGCTTATGGGTTATTTAGAAGTGTATTATTTGTCTCCAATATGTGGGGGATTTTTCCAGGGATTTTTCTGTTATTAATTCTAATTGAATTCCGCTGTGGTTAAGAAATATACTAGAAAAGAATTGAATCCTTTTATATATATTACGAATTGTTTTATGGTCTAGAATATAATCTTTGTGACCTTAAAAAGAATACATATTCTGATATTATTGTATAGAATATTCTATTTTTAAGACATCTGTTGTAATTAGAGTCATAAAATAACAGGAAGATGTTGGCCAGAATGAGACCATCTGGATTTAGCAGCTATCCTATTAGGAAGATGATGATGATGATGATGATGATGATGATGATGGTAATTTTGATAAATAGGAGCTATTGTTTATTGGATGTTCAGCATTTTTTCTAAAACCGTTCCTCCTAGTTTATGTCTAGAAGAGCTGGTCTCCCTCTCATTACCACTTGCAAAATCTACTCGGGAAAAATTCAAAACTTCAGTAATCTAATTATTCATCTAGCATTCCTGTGGGAGTACTCAATTTTTTAATTGTTTCCTAAACAATACATTTTCATATTCTTTTATTCTCATTAACAACTCTGTGAAAATTTGAGATGGAGATGGCATAATTCAAACAACTTAAAAGATTTGCCCAAGGGATAGTCAGGTGTGTAGCTTAGGGATTCACAAACTTTAGTGTGCATCATAATCTCCAGAGGCTTTAAAACACAAAATTGCTTCTTTTAATTACTATATTATATCTGAAGCTACATTTCAGAGAATTCTTTTGGCTCCATAAAAAAATGTAAAGATCCCTTAGAGGGGTAATATTGTGAGATAGTATACGAGTATTATACTTTAAAGTTCATGAAGGCATTCAGGACAGATTGGAGGATGGAGATAGAGAAGACTGGGTTTTTGAGAGGAATAGGGAGAGATGGAAAGGTATGGAGAAGATGGAAAGGTATGCAGGAAGTTGAAACCAGGATCATTCTCAGGATTTGGTAGAATACAGGCCTAGGTTAATCTTAAATGACATTACAATACAGAGATAACCTTACTTTTTTATCCCCTTCTCTTTTAAATCCATCTATTCACCTAAGTATTCATTCCTTCTAGCTTGTTTTCAGTTCCTTATTCTTTCTCTAGTCTTAACCACAAGAATTTAAGGGAACAAGGAATAGGATCAAAGAACCATCTTAGCATCCCTAAGTTATCTCCAATTCAATACTGCCTCTGGACCAAAACCAACCTGAGTTTCAGCTTTTCACGGTCCCACTTGACATAGTTAAATCAGTTCCCCTGAAGCTACAGGCTATCCATATATCACCAGGCAGGATCTCTTGCCTAATGAAGAAAGAGATTAGAATACTGCAAAGAATTTCTTCTCAATTACTATTTTAGGCAAATGCTGAGAACATCATCTTTTCTCCCTGCTTCTCCTTGCTGAAGTAAAAAGAAACAGATTTCCTTGAAATTATATGATTCATTACAAACATCTGACATTAATTCCAAGAACAAGACTTCAATACAAAGACACAGAGAAAGCCACAGGGAGGGTCTGATGTAGAGTCCATGGGCTGAGATGTGGCAACTTCTTTCTCTATGGATCATCAGCTCTCACTACCTTAGAATTGGTGGCCTTTGACTTGTGAAATGCCTCATTCCCAGCACCAGTGCTCAGGAAGGCTATTAAATTGTGTTAAAAGATGATAATCACATGAGATAATGTTGGCAGGGCTCTGAGTTATTCCTGGAAGATTAGAACTGCTCGTTTCAAATGGTGCAACTCATTTGCCAGCACAGGATGTGCTGTATCAACCAACCCCCTCAAACCAGCATGGCCACCAGTCTAAGACCTGGGGTACCATAAGCCAGACTTTAAGAACCAAGAGTCTTGCTCTGTCATCCAGAGCTTGTCGTTTGTTGGCCTATAAAGAGCAATACTCTTTTATGGATATTGAAAGGATAATAAAAGAATACTATGAACAAATCAATATTGAAAGGATAATAAAAAAATACTATGAACAAATCAATACTCATCAATCTGGTAACCTAGATAAAAATGGCCAATTCTTTGAAAGACACAATTTGAAATAAACAATCTGAACAGGACTATATCTATCAAAGAAATTGAAGTAATAATTAATAACCTACCGAAACAGAAAGCATGAGGCCCAGATGGGTTAATTGGTGATTTTTACCAAACATTTAAGAAAGAAATTATACCAATTCTCTACAATCTCTTTCAGAGGACAGAAGCAGAAGGGATATTCTCTCACTCATTCTATGAGGTCAATTTTACCCTCATATTAAAACCAGATAATGACACTACATGAAGAGAAATAGATCAATATGTCTCATGAACAAAACCCTCAGCAAAATATTAGCAAATCAAGTCCAACAATGTATGAAAATAACACACCACAATCAAGTGGGATTTATCCCAGTGTGTAAGGCTGGTTCAATATTTTAAAATGAATTAATGTAAATCATCACATCAACAGACTAAAAGGAAAAAAAATCATATGATCATAACAATAGATGCAGAAAAAGCATTTGACAAAGCCCAACACGGATTCACGATCCAAACTCACAGTAAACTAGGAATAGAGAGGAACTTCCTCAACTTGATAAAGAATAGCTACAAAAAGACTTAAAGTTCACATCATACTTAATGGCGAGAAACTTAAAGCTTTCCTGGTAAGATCAGGAAAAGGCAAAGATAGTCCCTCTCACCACTTCTTTTTAACATCGTACTAGAAGTACTGGCTAAGAAAGTATGACAAGAAAAGGACACAAGAAAATGACAAACACTTGACCAAAGAAGATATACAGATTTCAAATAAGCATATGGAAGAAAAAAAAGTGCTCCACATCATTAGTTATCAGGGAAATACAAATTAAAACAACACTGAGATACCACTACATACCTATCAGAAATCCAGAACACTGGATTTCTGAACACTGACAAAATCCAGAACACTGACAACATCAAATGTTGACAAGGATGTGGATCAACAGCAACTCTCATTCATTCCTGGTGGGAATGCAAAATAGTACAACCACTTTGGAAGACAGTTTAGTTTCTTACAAAATTAAACATACTCTTACCATATGACCTAACCATCAAGCTCCTTGGTATTTACCCAAAGGAGTTACAAACTTATGCCCACACAAAAACCTGCAAAGATGTTCACAGCAGCTTTATTCGTAATTGCCCAAACTCAGAAGTAATCAAGATTTGTTTCAGTTGGTGAATAGATAAATAAACTGGTACATTCTGACAGTGGCATATTATTCAGTGCTGAAAAGTAAATGGACTCTCAAGTCATGAAAAGATGTGGATGAACCTTAAATGCACTACCAAGTGAAAGAAACCCATCTGAAAAAGGCTACACATTGTATTATTCCAATTGTATAACATCCTGAAAAACATAAAACTGTGGAGATAGCACACACACACACACAAATTGGTGGTGGGATTAGAGGGATGAACAGGCAGAGACAGTGGGCAGTGAAAACACTTTGTATGATACTGTAATGATGGATATACGTCATTATGCATAGTTCAAACCCATAAAATGTACAACAGCCTAATACAAACTATTGACTTTGGGTAATTATGGTGTGCCAATGTAGGTACTTCAACTGTAACAAATGTAGCACTTTGCTGGGAGATGCTAATAAGTGAGGCCATGCATAGGTAGGGGCCGGAATATATGGGAAATCTCCGTATTTGCTCTCAATTTTGTTGTGAATCCAAAATTGCTCTAAAAATTAGTCTTAATTTAAAAAGTACATCAGCTACATTTACAAATAAGATATAGATCCTTTGGGGGTAAAAACAGCAGAACTCTCCTTAGCAATAAATTGTGTAGACTGATATATTTTATTCATTTGACCAATATTTATGGAGAGCCAAATGTACGCCAGACACTCTAAAGCATTGGAGCTACAGAGAAGATACCATTCCTTGTTCTAGAGGAAAATCTAAACCTTTAGGGAATGAAGAAAAACAATCCAATGGTTACCAGATAGTGTACTCAGCCTCATGGATAGTGGTGAACACAAGAACATGTGGAAACCCCAAGAGAGTCTCTAACCCTACCTAGTCTGATGGGTGCAAGGAAGGCTTCCTAAAAGTGTTGATTTCTGGTCAGTATTAAAGGGCAAATGGGAGTTAGAAAAACCACTGATTTTTTTTTCTATATCCGTAGTTTTGCCTTTTCCAGAATGTCATATAGTTGGAATTATAGGTAGCCTCTTCAGATTATTTTCTTCACTTAGAAACATGCATTTAAGATCATCCATGTCTTTTCATGGTTTGATAAGTCATGTCTTTTTTAGCACTGAATAATGTTCCATTGTCTGGATACAGCACAATTTATTTATTCATTCACCTAATGAAACACATCTTGGCAAGCAAGTTTTAGACTCTAACAAAATAAGAATATTTACTTCCTCATAATGACAGTTTGGCTAATCAATAAATGGAAGATAAATGAAAATAATGTCAAATGGAAAACTCAGTGACAAATAAGCAAAGTTCCACTCTATTTAGAAATGACTACTAAGTGTTTTAGTTTTCTATGCTGCCATTGAAAATGATCACAAATTTAGTGGCTAAAAAAACCACAAATTAAATATCTTTCAGTTTTGTAGTTCAGAAGTCCGTGAGTTTCATTGGACTAAAATCAAGATGTTTGCAGTGCTGAATTCTTTTTTGAGGCTCTAAGAGATTTGGTTTCCTTGCCTTTTCCAGCTTATAAAGTCTGCATTCCTTGGCACATGGCCCCTTTCCTCCAGCAACATAACATCTCTCTGATCTTGCTTTTATCATGACATCTCTTTCTCTGACTTGTCTTCAGATTCTCTCTTCCACTTTTAGAGTTCTTTGTAATTACATTGGGCCCACCTGGATAATTAACGATAATCACCCCATTTTAAGATCAATTGTTTAGCAAATTTAATTCTGTCTAAAATCTTAATTCCCCTTTGCCCTGTAACCTAACATATTCACAGGTTGTGGGGATTAGGATGTGAATGTGTTTGCGAAATTTCCTCAAAGAAATGAAGTTTCTCTAAAATCACTATGACAAGATGATTCAAAGAACATAAGGAACATGCAGATACTAAATAAACTACTTTAGCCTGGGAAGGTTAAGATGGTTAAAAAGACAAAGCAGTAAAGATAAACATGGAGATTTGGTTGAAATATTTTCAAACCCATTACTTGTTGATTCTACCTGAAGAAACCTAGTATATGTGCATTGTTGTGTACATAGAGTACATTAAGATATCTCTACTGGATTAGTCTTACTGTCTGGAATGTATAGCTTCTATATCCCTATGAATGGGTTTCACCTAAACCAATGAAAGCAAGCTCTTAATGCTTCTCTAGCAATAACTAGTAGAACCTAAAAAATATTCATACCCTTTGACGTAATAATTTACATTGGGAAATATAGCCAAGGGAATGACCCAAAATATAAAGGTGATCTAAACATCTTTATGTAAAGTAAAAAACTTTATAAAAGCATGAAACAACATAAGACATAAAAAGAGGTTAGTTATACAAATTGAGGACAATCTAATCAGCAAATATAATTTAGTTACTAAAAACCACATGACATTGGCTTCATGAAAAATCCTAAAATGCTAAGAAAAAAAAATGCAGTTCATAAAACGTTATATACTGACAGTACTGACAGACTCAACTATTTTAAAAATGTGTAGATTAAAAAGTTATGAGGAGATAAGCCAAAAACCAGTTGTCTCTATGTGGTACAACTATGGAGACACTTTTTTTGTTCTTCAATTTTTCTATAGTTTCAAATATTTATGATAAGTACTTCTTGTGCAATGCCTACTATGGTCTGAGTGTGTTTCTCCCAAATTCATATGTTGAAGCCTTAACCTCTAAAAATGATGGTATTAATTGGTGGGGCCTTCCGGAGGTGCTTAAGCCATGAGGATGGAGCCCCCATGAATGGAATTAGTGCCCTTATAAAAGAGATTCCAGAGAGATCCCTAGCCCCTTCCACCATGTAAGGATACAAAGAGAAGTCCGCAACCCCCAAAAGGGCCCTCATCCAACCATGCTGTTACCCTGATCTCAAACTTCCAGCCTCCAGAACTGTGACAAATAAATTCTTGTTTATAACCTACCCAGTCTGTGGTATTTTGTTTTAGCAGCCTGAAGGTATTAAGACAACGACAAAATGTTCCTGAAATATTTTTTTCTTATTCACAACCATCCTAATAAATAGCTGATAGATGTACATGGCTCTAGATGGTGTTGGATATGAACCCAGTAGATAATCAGGTCTCCCGTACTTCTCGTCCAAGTGAGTTATTCACAACATAGTGTGGTAGCTCACACACTCAACACAAGAGAAAAAAACAAACAAACAAACAAACAAACAAAAACAGTAATGATGTCTACATCAATCACATAGGCTGAGGAATAATTTATATATTGTCCCAGGTTTAGGTGAGAGTGATCTGCTTCAGACACTACACTGAGGGGTTGTGCCTAAGTCGGCCTCATTCAGAAGAGAGGGGTTGATGGCAGTCATTGTAGGAAAGCACAGCAGCTAGTCCATTGCAGACATTCAATAATTATTTGTAGAACAAGGAGCTACGATCCATTCGCCTTTGTTATGTTACATTGCCCACAATATAGCTACAGAGAAATAAGATTCAGTAATCCCAAAGTTCCAATGGTCATGTGGAAAAGCTGCAAAGAGAGGGAAGAAGAAGTGTCTTTTCTGTATAGTCACTTATCACTTCTGGAACAGAGAGAGAAAGAGAGAGAGAGAGAGAGAGAAAGAGAGAGAGAGAGAGAGAGAGAGAGAGAGAGAGAGAGAGAGAGACAGACCTCCTCTCACTCTCCGACCACTGTAGCTGTTTTCTAAACTGTTGTTAACTTTCTGGCCTCTACCCCCTCCAATCCAATAAAAATTCCCTAGATCCCATAGCCTTAGTCTGCTGGTTCCTTTCCCTGACCTGGCTCTTCCTGTCTGTTCCATTCACTAGCATTTTACACCTGCTATTTGCTTTCAGTTTAAGTATTTGTTATTCATTTTCACATATTCATTTGCCTGATAGGTATGTGATACACTTAAGTAGTTAATTGTCTTTTGGAGTAATGAAGAATAATATTCCTTAGATTATTTTTGTCCCCTTCCACTTCATGCACTTCATGCATTAAAGAAAAGATGGGGATTTAAAAAGGAAAATATATTTACTGTGGAATTAGCCCATTAATGGCCATAAGAGGTATAATTAGGAGCAGAGTCAGATTGCTGCCTCAGTATAAAGCCCTGGCCTCTATCTCTTCAATCTACCGGAAAACACAGGTATTTAGTTTAGGGCCTTTTTAAAATGTGAACTTATTTGGGAAGAGGAATTTCTAAGAAGAATTTTTAGTCAGTATGAAGAGACTACTAATATTTTCTTCAGAACACATTTTGATAGGAAGAAAAAAGCAAAACAATATAAGGATGACATCTTAGAAGTCTAGGGGAGGGCAGCATCAAGATAAGAAATGGCACAGGAAATGGAAGCAAGGGGCAATGAAGGACCACAGAACTGACTGTGTCATTTTGCTCATAGCTGGTCTGAAACACACTTATGACCACAGCGACATGTCATTTGCCAAATCAAGACTCATACATTTTAATGTGGCATCCCAACTGGGTGTTTAGGAAATCACAATCCAGCTGAACAAAATGAGAATTCCACAATATGTATCACATAGACTTGAAGCGTCAGGAAAAATATACTTTCCTTCTCTCTCCCGAAAGTGTGAAACCTGAGGCATCTTTAAGAATGATTGCAGAGCACATGATTCTTTTCTCATAAAAATTTGGAAGGAATTGGGGCTATACTTTTGGCTCTGGGTTGCCCATGAAGCAGGAAATGTTAAAATATTCTGGACTCCTTCACAAAGGCTCTCAGTCTAAAGCTGAATAAGAAACTGTTGGAAAAGATGGGGGGTTAACAGGTGTGGGTTTTAAGCCTGTGCATTCTCCTTAGCTGACTCTTGGAAGTGTCCCCATGGTCCTGTCTTTGGGGGATGGAAGAAGATGAAGCCCTAGGCAAGCTGATGCACAGATACAAAGATATTTAGTTTGTCAGAAGCAAAAAGGAAACCGTGAGTCACTTAGAAAAGAAGGATTAAGTGTTTTAACGAGTTTTTTGCTTTTCCTGGAATTCTTACTAGGAAAAAGGAGCAGCTTTTTTTTTCTTAGTGCAACAAATAATATTTTTCAGTTAAGAGATGAAGAGCATGTTTATATGGGCAAAACTAAGTGATTTTTGCAATTTATATTTCTTCTGTTTCATTAAGGTCAAACAAAATGTCTTCTAGCAGATAAATTGTTACTCTTTCAGACTTAAAAAAAATCTAGAACACTTAAGTTTACAAAACTCAATTTTATAACGCTTCTGTGCCTTTAGAGGCAAGGGTATGTTATAATGGTTCTATAAAACTGAAATATATAGCAATTTAAAAGAAAAGCTCACCTTGGTTTCCTTTAAAGTTTACCAGATTGACTGAATTTTATCCAAAGCATTATGTTATTAGCAAAGTATGTGGTAAAAAAAAAAGAAAGAAAAAAAATCTCACAACCCTTATCTGTCTTCCAGTTTATAGTACTTTACTTATTGTTTTTACTCGGAGATACAAAGCAGTGCTTAAGCAAATAGGCATGAACACATACCTTAAGAAGGTTGTTTCTGTTATTTCCCTGGATTATCAAAATATGGGTAATGAGGGTGGTGGGTATGATATCAAATACATATAAAAGGATTAAATTATTACATATGAAATCACAGCTATTATTTAATCTGTAAGCCCATCTCCCAGTTTACTAGAATGAGAACCATATATTCTGAAGTTATTCAGTCCTAAAGTTTTTAGGGACTTCTGGGATTTTATAGGCTTAAGTTATCCGGAAAATGGTGTCTCTGATGGTGGCTGATGGTTGGAGTGACAACCTGTCCTGTATGAGCACCTTGAGCACTTGTGTGACTCCCATATTTTGTCCAACTTGGACTCTGGACAATAAGAGAGAAACTTACACAAAGAAAATAGCTATTAAGAAAGTGCAACTACAATCAATAGGGAGTTGACTAAAGGAGTAGAGTTGGAATCCATCGTCAGCCAAAAGGAGGAACAAAAGACCTAAAACATACTTCCTGATGCAAAAAAGCATTAGATAATTTGCTTCAAGGAAAAGTTCAATTTTAGACAGTGACTAGAAGAGTGGTTTTCACGTTCCTCCCTCAATACTAATAAAGAATGTATCACACTATATGAGTTATATCAATTGTACATACTTGTTATTTTAATATCTGAATCCCCTCTCCCATCTTTCATGGAAGTGTGAAGTCCTTTTGGGCAGACTCTCTGCCTTATTATCTTTGTATCCCCCTTGTCTAGCGTGGTGCCTGAAGATAGAGGCCTTTCATAAATATAATTGAATATTACAATTGTGAGAATAACTGGAATTAAAGGCAAAACAAAACAGGAAACTTTGAGGATGAGAATTTGTCCACATTCTCAAGACTGACCAGGAAAGAGGTCATTCAATGCAAGTATTCCAGGTCTTTGGAAACAAACATCAAATATCTAATATCTTGTAGAAGTAAAAAAACAAAAGAGTTATCTAATAATTACAGACTATAAAATGTCATGAGCTTTCTTGAGAGCCAAATCACTGTCGGAATTGTTTAAAGAAAAGTGACATAACCAATTGTGAATGATGTAGTAAATGTATTCAATGAACATGGAACATTCCGGTTCCTTCCAATTTGAGAGTCAATTTTTGATCCCTAAAATGGAGTTGGCCTATTCATTTGGGTATGATAGCTTGTTAAATATATCCCATAGTGATGGTCAGCATCCTTACTCCTACTGTATAATCACAGCTAAGCAGGGAGTTTTATTTTCTAAGGTTATTTTCCCTACGACAAAAAAAATAAATGTTCTAAAAAAGCTTAACTTGATTTTTAAGGTCAAGTACATTTTTAATAAATTGTAGATTGACTTTATAGAACTAATCAGTCTTTTGTAGATTCACTTAGCATTACATGAATTTTATGAGGATTTAATAATACCCAGAAACCAAACCAACATTGGTCAAGATGTGCCAGTCAAAATGTTTGGAGCTGGGTTTTCTAACTGATTTCCCTGCCTCCAGTCTTGTTCTGCCTAACCTATTATCTTCTCTGATGCAAGAGTGGCCATTCTGAAACATAGAACTTGCCACCACACCCTTCTCCATAAGACCCTTCAGTGCCATCCTGTTGCATTCAAAAGGAAATCTAAATGGCCCTGAATGATCTTTGCCTTGACTACCTCTTGGCCTCAATCCCTGATACCCCTTCCTTTGCTCTATGTTCAGAGAGTTTAACAATTTAAACTTCCCAATTGTGACATGTCATCCTCATAACTTCAGCTCAGTGATTCTTCACTGGGAGCAGGTTTTCCCCAAGGGGACATTTAATGAGGTTTGAAGACACTTTTGGTTATCACAACTCATGGGATAGTGCTGGCATCCAGTGGGTAGAGGCCAGAGATGCTGCTAAACATCCTATAGTGTGTAGGACAACCTTTTTCATCAAAGAAGCAATCAGCCAGTCTAAAATGTCAGTAGTACCTTGGTTGAGAAACGCTGCTTTAGATAAATGATCACAAACAAAGAAATGATTGCAACAAACCTTCAGAAAAGTCCCTTTGAAATAGTATCTCTGAAATAGGGATGGCAGACTATGGCCCGTGGGCCAAATCTGGCCCCCTGTCTATTTTTGTAAATACGATTCTATTGGCACATGGCCATGCCTATTTGTTTATATATTGCCATTTTGTCTATGGCTGCTTTTGCAGCACAAATCAGTAGTTATGAAAGAAACCATATGGCCAGGCCCACAAATGTTAAAATATTTTCTGTCTGGTTTTTATAGAACAAGTTGCCAATTCCTGCTCTAAAGTATCCCTACTGTTCTCCTTCTGCTAAGGTTGCAGAAAATGTAGTATACAATTATGACTTATAGATGGGAAAGAAAATAATTTTTATCAACTAGCACATTGTTTCTTCTAGAATAACCAGTATGCTATTTCTATTTTCCAACTAGAGCAATGGATCTGTTTTAGAAGGCATAGGGTAAGTGGATATCCATTCAGTTTTCTGGGAGAAGCATTTCCTGTAAATTAGTAATAAGCTTTGCTGGCAAGATATCATTTAAAAAGAGTAGTTCAGCGCTTGGGAGAATCGACAAAGTGGAGTGGGGTAGGAAAAGCTTAGTCATCAGATTTAACTATTTCTCCCCTAGCAACCTCTCCACTCAACATATTCTGAGCATAACCTACTACCATGTCTTTTGAAGCAGGCAGAACCATCACTCCTTAGTTTCAGGTACTTGCCAAAATTTGCAAGGAGAAATGGTTAAGGGCGGTGAGACAAATGATTAATACAAGGAAAACAGCTAATCCAACTAAGCTTCCCTGTAGCTCCTCAAAAACATGAACTTACTTTGTTGTTGCGTCTTCCTTTAACTTTAGCAGATTGCTAATAAAATGAGAAGCATGCAGAACCTGCGATAAATACGTGACTCTTGAAATAACTGTTAGGGTTTTCACACCTAGCTATTGTTGACAAATCCAGCAGTTGTGCAGCACAGATATATTTCAGATGTACAAAATGCCAATTCAGTAATAAGTTCTTATTTTATATAAACATCAATTTATTGTGTTTATAGTAAAGGAAATTGGTTCCTTATAATCACTGAGGACCAACACGCACATTCATACCACACACTGCTTCTTACCTCATGAGGGATTTACAGTTAGGGCAGCATCCCAGGAACTAGAGGAGAGAGAGATGAATTTCTGTCCCTGCCCAGATTGTACATATTTTCCCTGGGGTGTGGGAGTGGGGGGTGGGTTGGGAGGGTGCTACTCCTATAATTGGGACACCCACGAATCAGGCAAATGAAAATCAGAATGTTCCCAGATGTCCCTGAAAAATAATGTGTGCAAGCAGCTAGAGAGTTAAGGTTTGTATAATAAAATAGAGATTCTCCTGAGGGCATATCCCTATTTCAAGAATATGATTTATAAGGACAGTGCTAACTCACACAGTGCCTTTGTGAAAATTATTTTTAAAAGTGCTTTCCATGGAGGTTGTAGCTCTGAGAACACAAGATAAACCCTTGGAACAGCAACAGGACTGGGGAACTAAACCTGAGATCCTACTTTAAGCCAGAGATCCTAAATAGACCTTTTCCTAGGGAAAAAAACACTTAAAACCACCCCAAGCAATAATAGGAATACTGACTATACTATAACAAAGAAATTCAGTTAGTAGTTTAAAATCTTCTTCAGTAAAAATAAAGGATATTTTAAAATAAATTCTATGAAACTTCCAAAGAACAAACCATCTCAAGCTCTTCTAGAGAATAGCAAGAAGAACATTCCCCAGTGCATTCTGAGGCAAATATAACTTTGATGCCAAAACCAGAAAAAAAGATGGCTTTAAAAAAGAAAATTACAGAAGAATTTCACTCAGAAACACATAAAAAAATTGTAAACAAAATATCAGCAAGCCAAACCCAGCAGTATAACATTATGACTAAGTTAGGATTATCCTAGGAATTCAAGGGTGGTTGAACAGAGAGTCTATAAATGTTTTTTACAACATTAACAGATTGTTGGAGATAAATCATATGATCTCAACTTTGCAGGGAAAAAATATATATACTTGATGAAATTCAATATTAGTTTATAAGAAGAGATTTTGTTTGTTTGTTTTTACATATTTTTTGTTTCAAAATGGAATGAAGAATTCTGAGGCAGACAGACAGAAACATATAATAGAAATTTGAAATGTTATGTTACTTTGTAGATCATGGGGGAAAGGAAGGACCTACTTAGTAAATAGTGTTGAGAGAAATGATTCTCCCTCAGGAAAACACAATGAAACTGGACCTCTCACCTCGTACCATATATAAAAATCAGTCCCAGATGGACTACGATCATCAAAGTAAATGACAAAATTGAAAGACTTTTAGAACAAAATAAGGGAGAATATCCCATCTCAGGGTAGGGTAGCTCATCTCAAGAAAAAAAGCACTAACCATGAAAAAACGATTAATAAATTTAACCATGTTAGAATTAAGAACTTCTATTCATCAAAGTGAATAAAGTGAAAAGTCGCAAAATAGAAGACATTAATGACAACACATACAATTGACAAAGTCTAAGTAAATAGAATATATAAAAACTCTTATATATCAGTAAGGAAAAGACCCATTAGAAAAATGGACAACAAGCTTGAACAGTTATTTCACAAAGAGAAAGGAGAAATGGTCAATATACACATGAAAATGCCTAAACTCTTTGGTGACCTAATTTCATTTTCTTGGTTACTAAAAAAAGGTCATTTTACACCTATTAGATTAGCAAACATTGCAAACCCTAGCAATACAAGTATTGGCAAGGATATGGATCAAAAGGAGACATAATGTACATACTGATAAATAAGGAAACTGCACAATTACTTTGCAAAACAATTGGGCATTATCTTCTAATGTTAAAGATTAGCATACATTGTGCCCTAGTAATTCCACATCTACCCTCAAAGGCATATATAAGAATGTTTATGATAGCTAAGCTCATAATTTTATAAAAGGGAATAATCCAAAAATTCATCAACAAGAAATAGATACATTTTTGTATAGTCTCACAAAGGAATATTATATAACAGTGAATATAAGTAAACAAAAATTACATATAACAACACTGAGGAATTGCAAAGTTGAATGACAAAAGCAAGTTGAAAAAGACTGTATTGAGAATGATAGCATTTTAATAAAGCGCAAGAAAAAAAAACACACAACAAAATATTTCTTTGGATTACATACATATAAAAACTGCCCCTCAAAAGGATGGAATTAATAAACATAAATTTCAGGATAGTGGTTACCATTTACTGGAGTCAAGAGAAAGAACACCCATATATGCAAAAGTATTGCTGATGTTCTATCTAGTTCTAAATTAGACTGTAGAGTCATGAATGTTCATTATTATTTTGCTTCAGAACTTGTATATGTTACATACAGAGGGTGCCAAAAAATGTATACACATTTTAAGGGGAAAAAAACTGTCTTAATCGTAATACTCAATATATACCGATAACAAAAGATGAATACAAGTCACATCTGACTTCTGCAATTACAAGAGGTGCTCAAAGTGGTTACCATTAGCGTCCAGACACTTCTGATTAGGGCAAATTACTGCTTGAGCAACATTGACCAAAGTGTCCACTTGTATACATTTTTTGGCACCCCCACTATTGTATTGTTGTTTATATAAAATGTTATATAATAACTATTTTAATGCAAAAACCATTGATATAGAGAAAGCTCATAAGAGATGTCAGGGAACTTAAGCCTAGCAGAACACACATGTTGACTGAAGGTTAATCAATTAAAGATGAGATTTCTTCTACAAATAGCAGCAAGCAGCCTGCCTAAAGTACTCATCAGTGAATGCCTGGTCTGGAGACCATGAGCCAATAAGATTAGATTGTTTCCTTTGATATTTACACAAATTACTAATATAAATAATGTGTCTGAAACAAGTTGAGACCTCACTAAAAAATTGTGTGGAAATGAAAAAGAATCAAGTCATTGAAGAACAAAAACTTTTACAAAGTCTCTCACAGTCAAAATAAGGATGAAAGAGAATTTGGAGAACTACCTTAAGCCAACACACCTGCCCTGATGGGGAAATACAGGGAGGGGGTCTCCCGGTTAGGGAAAGGAGTGCCACCAAGTAGCCTCAAAATAAAGATCTAAAGCTCTTCTACAGATTCCCTGTTCATCAAGAATCATTCTAATTGAAATTTGATGTTCTTTTTCTAAGTAGTATTTCCTACCATGTTTCCATAGATGAGTGATAGAACTATGAGACAAATACAATTTCTTTATTTACATATGTGTATCTGCACGGGTGTTTAAATTACACACACACACACTTGATGGTAGCAAAAGCCAGTCTTTTGTAAGTCTGGGCAGCATGAGCCAGCTGTCTCTGGACAGCAACCGCCTAGCCACGCTGAAGAAACCACACAATAACCATTGTAACAAAGCCTTCTACATAACAACTAAAGGACCTACAGACAATCCAAGACAATGCCTGTCTGTCTAAAGCTCCCCTGCAATGGAATGCAGATGGGAAGTCAGTCTGGACATCAAAATATCTATTTGACCAAGGGGAAAATGTCCTAAGCAATGGCCACCTACACAAGCACTCTCTCCAGCTGATATGGAGGCTACTTTTAAATGAATAATAAGACTGGGCAGCATTCCCCTCTATGCTTTCCCATGGAAACAGATTTGATGTGTGATGATCTGAAGCTATCAGATTATCCCTAAATCTCATCAAGTTCTACACCCTGTACCCTTAGTAACACGAGAAATTTTATTTTATAATGGAGTAAAAAGGGCAGTTCACCTACTTGGATAATTGAGGGGATAATTTTCATAATGCCTTAAAACTTGATATACATATTCTACTCATTCCCAATCAAAGGCATATAACTATTTATAAAGAGGAAGAGAAAGGGAGAGAAAGAGCAAATTCATGAGTAAACAGAGGCAAATAAAAACAACAAATACCTCAACCAGAATTTGGGATTACAGTGTCCTTCATCCAGGTGACAGGTTGTGGAGACTGAAAGAACATGGTAAAACTCTCCTCATACTTTTCCGCTGAAGTACCCCAAAGGGCCAGAATCATGAACTGGAAGCCTGGCTTTAGCCAGAAGCACAGTGCCTTCTACTCAGAATTTTTCAGTCTTTCATTTTTTCTTAAAATTCTACGTGTCTTTTTTCCATTTAGTCTATAATATAGCCATAGGAATGCCAAAAAGCAGGATTCACAGATTTTTATCTCCATGTATACATTACAAAACCTTTAGGAATGTAAAAATTCAATATTCTATGAACTCCTCCATATCTTAGAATAAAATCGAAAAATTAGGAAAATGTGCCATGCTTATCAGGGGTTTGTGTACTCCTGGGCGAGAGTAGGAGCTAAGTCAACTAGCACAATAGATAAATATGAAAAGAGAAAGAACAAGGTGTAGCTAGATTTAACAGTGGACTTTTACTACTCCTTAACAATTTCTTCAATATTTGGAAAAAGATGGTTGCAATTCAAATCAATCCCTTTTGCCTTCTACTGCCAGTTTTAGAAGACAAGACAATTGAAATACCATAAACTCATTTTTATAGTAGTTGTCTATAAATAAATTTTAATTTATCTCATGATGGTAACATTGCTCATTACACCACTGTCCTTTTCCAACCATTATACTTATAATCCATCATTTCCTGAATGAGAAATTCTGCAGGAATGTGAAAGAACTATTCTGTCTCCAAAGGAAAGCAAGGACTATTATCATCATTCTTCAACTTGCTTGGACCAAGAAACTCAGCCAATCTCCAGTTTCCTTCTCAGAGTAAAGCCATGGGATCCATGAACATGGATTAAAAGTAGTGTATGGTGAAGGTTTCATGAGCTCTAGTCTTCCAAGAATAAAAGATGAATTGCTCTAAGTCAGAGCATATCTGAGACCATCATATTTCCTCCAGCATAGTACAGCCAGAAAAGCACTGCACTGGGAGCCAGAGACCCAGGTTCAGGTCTTATCTCAGCTATCCTCCACGTCCCTGCAGTGGTTGTATGACGTCTCCTGAGTCTCATGTCTCTCTGAGTCTTAATTTGGACTCTAGTTAAGGTCCCTTCTAGCTATGACCTTCTTTTGAGTCCTTCCCTTTTCCAGTTCTATGCTTTCACTAAGTAAAACTTGGGAAAACTCAAGATTCATTTTTTGGAGTCTAAATGACTACTGCAAACTTTGCCAAGTTGGGAATCACCTACAGCTGTTACTCCAGCTGTGACCCTCCAGGGAGACAGTTAGTCAGGAATGTTTTTTGAATAAACAGGGCTAGCCCTTGGCCAAGCAGGCAAATGGATGCAATTTTTATTTTATACTCCTCCCAACTTCCCTTACAAAATATGCTTTATGCCTGAAAGTCTCTGGTATCTCATGGAGCCCAACCTTCCGCAGTCAACTAAACCACAGGAAGATGATGGCTGATAAGCCTAAGAGGATGACTTCCAGACAGTGTTGAAAGAGAGAATGGAAAAGACCTTTTAGTATCCCCTGCATCTGCTCCTCTCTTAGCCTTTCCCATCTTTTTCACCCTTCCAGTTGTTCGGGCCCAAAACTTAAATGTCATCCTTGGCTCCTCTTTCTTTCATAGCCATCTTCTAGTACATCAGCAAATCTCTTCAGCTCTACCTTTGCAGTTTATCCAAAATCCAACTATTCTTCACCACCCCCATTATTATTACTCTAGCTTAAGATTTTACATTTGGGGGTAGTACATACAAGGAAATAAAAGAATTAGCAAAGAAAAGCAGGTTGGGTTGAATATGGTAGTCAATAGACAGTAGAAAGAATTTGGATTTTTTTGTGTAAAACTGCCATATGGAGGTATATCTTCTTAACATAATTTCACAGATAGTACTGAGGAGAACAAACTTGCCTTGGTAACAACTAGCCTTGGTAACAGCTCCCTAAAGCAATCTCCCTGCTTCTGTCCATGTCCCCCAATAGTCTATTTCCCAATGGCAGCCAGAGTGATCCTATTAAAAGGTAAATAAGATCACACTCAAAACTCCCCCAGGGCTTCCTATCTGTCTAGGATTCAAAGCCAAAATCTTGGTATGGTGTGCTGGCCCCCACCAGCTCTCTGACCTTACTTCCACTCCTTCTGACTTGCCTGCTTCCAATGTACCAGCTTCTTCACCATTCTTCAGATACACTAAGTATGCAACCTAGCACCTTCATCTTATCACTTCTGCTTAGAAACCATTCCCGCAGGGATCCTATATTCCAGTCCTCTGTTCAAGTTTCTCTTTAAGAGGAATTTGTAGATCATGTTATATAAGAGAGTACACACACACACACACACACACACACACTCACACACCCTATCTCCTTAACCTTCTTTTATGTGCCATTGCATTTATCACCACCCAACATTGTATAGATCTGCTTATTATCTCTTACTCCCTTCCCTCACCTCCCTCCACCAAAGCAGAGCTGTGTCTTGTTTATTGTTGGATTCCCGCTGCTGGCACAGCACACATCCTGACACACATCCTGTGCTGGTCTGACACATCCCGAGAACTTAAGCATTTGTGATGAGAATGGGCTAAAAAATGAAGAGTCACTTTCTCATGCTGGAAGACACACATTGCTCCTTCTTCTAGCTACTCTTCAGAACACTTCTACTACCATATTCTAGGAAGGTCATGACTGAGTAGCTTCCTGCCCTGGTTGAACAGGCATTGTTTGCTTCATTCCCTTATTACAACAAGGTGGGATACTGCTAGAAATCATTGACATATGAGATTTCCTCTTTGTTCCTCACTTCATTAACAGTTTTGTCCAAATGCGTGAAGGAACCTTGATTGATGTGTACTATGATCATATAATCTTTCATTCCATCTAGCAAAATACGTAGTGTTTTAGACTAAGCTCCAGGAAGGGGGTGGGGGGGGTTAAGTGTCAAAACTGTGATTTCAATTTTCTGGGGTCCTGTATTTCAATTTAAGGACTACTAAACTACTTTTTATATGGTGATAGAAATAAAAGTGAAAGGAACTGGAATTCATCAAGTCTCTACCAACAGCACGCACTGTGCTCAGAGCTTGATAAATGTTATCTCAAGTAACCTATGCTTTTCCGTAAATGTTCACATGAAGGTGAGATAGATTTAATTACGTAAGTGAAGAAACTGAAGCCTGAAGCAGTTAAAAAGTGTAGTCACAGTTTAAGTGGAAAACTGAGATTCTGATGAAGATCTGAATCCAAAATCCATTCTCTTTCATACCAAAGAGCAGAATTCACGCAAATCATGAGAGAAATCGGTTCTTTCTCATCTCCTCCCTCACCAGCCCACAATTAACACTATTTGGCTATGGACTATTTGAGGCCATCCTAGAAAGCATTCTAATGAGGCATTCCCAAGCACAAACTCCACAGTCCCTGAAACCAAAGCTATCTAATATGCACAGGGACTTGATCACTTTTCAAGGAAATATACTTAAAAAAAAACAAAAGAAAACAAAACAAAAAACTCAAACAGGGAATGAAGACATATCTACATATATAATTCCTCAGAAGCTTAAGAAACAATTTAAATATATGGTGATGGAAGGAGAACTGACTCTGGGTGGTGAACACACAGTGTGATTTATAGATGATGTAATACAGAATTGTACACCTGAAATCTATGTAACTTTACTAACGATTGTCACCCCAATAAATTTTAATTAAAAAAGAAAAAGAAAAAAGAAACATTTTAAACTATTATCTCAGACTAGTTTTCTGAAATAATGAAGAGAACCAATTTTCAAATGTTGTTTAGTGCCTTGTAGCTCCTTCTCTGTAGTCATTCCAGAAACCCAGGCTTTCACTCAGGCTATACTTCGGGTGTACTGGGATAGTCGCTGGGGACACAGCAGTGAAACAAAAGCGCTGTCCTGCTCTTGTGAAACTTACTGTCTAGTGAGGCAAGCAGAAAACTATGCAATTGAGTGTTTAATTATGTTCTGGTTAAATGCTATCAACAACTGCAGAGTTGGGTAATTACAAATAATCCCTTCTAAGGTGAGCAAAGAAGACTTCCCTAAGAAAGAATGTTTGAGCTGAGAGTTAAAGAATGAAGAGTTATTTCTTAGGCAGAAGGATTGAGAAGTAGTTTTACAAGCAGAGGAAGCAGAATATGACAAAACTGTGAACTGGAAAGGAGCTTGAGGAATTTGAAGAAGAAAAAAGGGAGGCAGTGTGGCTGGAAGCTGGAGTAGAGAAGAGTGAAAAGAGAAGACTGCAATGAGATGAGGCTTCCAAGATGGAAAGAGACCAGGTTCTGTAGAGCGTGTGAAGGATTCTGGGATGGACCCCAAAACAGTGAAGAACTAAGAATATATTTTACAGAGGTGATACATTCAGATTTGCATTTTGAAGAGATTGCTCTGGATATAGAAAAGAGAATGGCTTAGTGGGGTGGAGGCTGATAAAATATGGATGGGGCAAACCCCTATAAGAAGACCAGTAAGGATGCAAAGGTCAGGAAAAATTAAGGGCAGTAATGAATTTGTAGAAAAGCCAAAATATTTAAGGTATGTTTTTAAGGTAGAATCAACAGAATTTATTGATAGCTTGGATGTAAATTCTAAGGGAGAGAGAATGTCAGTAGTAACTCCCAGATTTCTGGTAGGTGCAGTTGGGTGGATGGTGAAACTGTATCCTGGGAAAGGAAACACAGCAGGAATACATTTGGAAAAGTGGGTAGAAAGAGAATGAATTCAGTAGAAGACTTGGACTCTGAGTTGTCCATGAGAGTTCCAGTGGGACGTTGAGTGAACAGTTAGTTATTTGAGGTCTAGAGCTCAGATGAGCTATCTGAACTTGAGATTTAAATGTGGAAATAGATGCAATCACTCAGAGAAAGAACAGAGAATGTTAAGAGGATGGTGTCATGACAAACTAAAACATTTAAAGGTCGGGTAAAAAAGGAATTGACTAGCAAAGGAACATAACAGAGTTTCCACCACATGCTGCCTTTGGATTACAGCTCCCCTTGAAAATGCCAGTAAGGTTGTTTACATGGCACCAGTAAAGTAGGGCATATCCAGGAAGTCAGAGTGCACAATGCTTTCAACACTCCTCAGATACAAGAGAGAGTCAAGGATTTTGTGAATTGGCCAAAACCAAAAAGTGTTTATGTACCCACTCATAATTACATAAGGCAATGAATTTGTTTTGATCCTCACCCTTTCCAAACACACACTTTTATTTTTTTAAGATTTCAATCCCAATTTTTTACTATCTATTTCTACTCTTCTTTATACTACTAGAAGCCTGGTTAATTGGTACAATTAAGCAAAGTCATTAAGCCTCTTACTTGTAATTTATTTTAAATAAAGCATTGCAGACACTTTCCCTAATCTCATTCTCCTTTTCTCCCCAGAGGGAATACCTGTTCAGAAGTTAGTGTTTATATTCCCTGCATATCTTAATATATTTACCAAATATGTTCAAAATATTTAATATCTTTGCATGTTTTTAATTTTATAAATGGTATCACACTGTATTATTCTGCAAATTGTTTTTCTTGCTGAGCACTGTGTTCTTTATATATACCCATGTTGATACTGGCAACTCTAGTTGATTCATTTTAAACTGTTGTACGATATTCCACTAAATGACTTTGCCATCATTTTTTCTCTTCTATTGAACTTTCACGATGTTTCCATGTTTTTGCTATTGCGAACAGCTGCAAAAATTATTTCTAAACATTCTTCATGTGTACGTGTGCTCTAATTTCTCTTGAGTATGGACCTAGTAGTGTCAATTACTGGTCAAAGGGTATATACAAATATGAATTTACTAGTTATTGTTAAGTTACCCTCCAAAGGGCCACCAACAATATTTGAATTCCCACTTCTCCATATTATCACAAACACTTGATATGTCACATTTTTTTATTTTTGCCCCTCTGATGGGCATAAAATAGTTTCACTGTAAAACTAAGCATCTTTCCATATTACTTGGTTTTTCCTATATGGCTAGGATGAATATATATATATATATATATATATATATATATATATATATATATATATATATAATCTTTTTACTCTTAATAGTTTAACCTATTTTCAACCATTTTCATATACCCCCCCCCAAGTTTCTTATATGATGTGAAGAGGAGTGGAGCACATTCTATGAGAGCGTGTGTATTTGAACTTTAATCAAGGTCTCCTTATGACTCCAATATACTTTCCAACCCCTTTTGATTTAGAACAATGTGGAAATATTTACTCATTTTATTTAGTTGTGAGCACCTGGTACCTACCATAGACCGCTAGGATTGGATAGGCAGTCTGAGAGAGAAGCCACAGACCCTGATATCAATGAGAACCCTGTCCAGAGGTGAGGGAGAAGTATCCAATAAATAGACTGCAGAATTTTAATAAAATAGAAATAGTGGGATGGGATGAGTGTAGGATGCTGAGAGGCACCACAAAAGAGCACCAACCAGACCAAGGAAGGAGGAGGACATCGGGAAGAGATTATAGCTAAGGTAGAATTTGAAGAATGAACGGAAATGCACCAGAGTGGTGGGGAAAGCATCCTAGATTTTGATAAAAAGGCAAATAGAAAGTATGGCAAGCTCAAATAATGGAAGGTGTTTTGAAATGCCAAGAGACAAATTTAAGGAGAAGGTGGCAAAAAAAAAAAATAAATAAATAAATAACAGACTAAAAGAAAATCTAGATGCAGATCACAAGAAGACTTGTGCCACACTAAGGATTTTGGACTTGACCCTGAAGATGATGGGAAGCCTTCAAAGAATATTTAACAGAAAAGCAATAGGATTAGATTTTCTCCCTCAGTAAGAGTCCCCCCTCGGTCTTATTTGGATAGTGGTTAGGGGTAGAAAGAATAATGGCAAGTATGCCAGTTAGTTTTTTGCAGGTTGATGATCCGTTCTGGAAAGTATAATTCTTTAACCCAATAGCAGTAGGGATAATGAGGAAAGAAATAACAGAAGTAAAAAAAAGTATTCAACAGAATATGAGGGCTAAATCAAAGATTAAATTTGGGTTTGTGGTTTGAGTGTCCTAAGCATTATGGTGCCATACAAAATAGGCAATAAAAGAGGAAAAGATTTCTGGGTACAGGGTGAGGGTGGGGAGAAATGATGTTAAACTTTAGTTTTGTGTTTATTGAGTTTCAGGCTCACATGAAACAGCCAATGGAGACATTCAGTATGCTGCTGGAATGAGGGCCTGGAATCCAGGAGACAGATCTTCCCCTGAGATATATACAGTGGTACCTCGGTTTTCAAACGTAATCCATTCCGGAAGTCCGTTCTAGTTCTGAAACATTCAAAAACCAAGACACGCTTTCCCTGTAGAAAGTGATGCAAAATGGATTAATCCATTCCAGACATTTAAAATCAACCCCTAAAACTGCAAATTTAACATGAATTTTACTATCTAATGATACCATAGATCCATAAAATTTACGGCGTTCGTAAGCCAAAATGTTCATCAGCCAAAATGTTCGTCAATGGAGACGTTCGAAAACCGAGGTACTTAAATATCTTTATCATCAGCTCTGGCTCCTCCTCTGTCTACATGAGTGTAGCTCAATGTGTGTGTGTTTCAGGCACCTCAAAGTTATCATGTGTTCAACTAGTTTAATCATCTCCTTCAGATATCTGCCCTTACTCCTGTATTCACTCTCAGTGAATGGCAGACATCTGGAAATCATTCATTTAAGTTTTAAATTTAGCATTCTAATGGATTAGTGACATCTTGTAATTTTATTTTGTGTTTTCCTGATGACTAATGATGTTGAGCTTCTTTTCCTTTGCTTTTGGATCATTCATATCCTTTGTGATATATTAATTCAAGTATTTTGCCCATTTTTATGGGATTGTTTATCTTTTTACGATTGGGTTGTCAGAGCTCTTTAAATATTCTAGCTATAAGCCTTTTGTCATAAATACATATTGTGAATATTTTCTCCCAGTGTCAAACTTGCCTTTTTATTTTCTTGACCATGTCTTTTGTAGAGCAGATTTGTGTCTTATCTAAGAAATCTTTGCTTACCCCAAGTTTGTGAACAAATGCTCCTGTTTTCTTCTAGAAATTTTGTAGGTTTGGTTGTTATGTTTAGGTCTGTGATATATATCAAGTTAATATTGTGTCTGTGGTAAAGCCAAAGTTCATTTTTTTCTTCAGAATAAATATCCAGTGTTCCAGCAAAAGAAAAAAGAAAGAAAGAGAGAGAGAGAGAGAGAGAGAGAGAGAGAGAGAGAGAGAGAGAGAGAGAGAGAGAAAACCGAGGTACTACTGTACTTAGGAATTATCAATTTACAAACAGATAGTAAAGTCACAGCAGTAGATTAGATTGCTCAGAAAGAGTACGGGGATTGTAAAAGTGAAAAGGAGAGACAGAACTCCAGGAGGCAGAATGTAGAGGTCTAGCTAAGTAAGAGAACCTAAAAAAGTGAATGAGGAAAACTGGTCAGAAGAGGAGAAAAACTAGAAGGATGTGGTGCCACCAAAGGCAACAGAAGTTTTAAATAGGAAATAGTGACCAGTGTCAGCTGGCCAGGAAATCACTTAGACAAAATCACTGAAAAGTGTCAGATGGATTTAGATACAAAGTGATCATTGGTGATAGTTAGAAAGATCTCTGAAGTCACCAGCACATGGACTACGTCCAATTGTATAAACCATGGGTATTTCTCACACACACACACACACACACACACACACACACACACACACACACACACACACACTGGCTAACTATTCCTTTTAACCAAAGCAAGTCAGTTCATCTGTCTAGGCTTCAATTTGTTGACTTGAAAGAGGTTAATTAGATGACAGATCAGGTCCCCTCCAGCTTTCACAACCTATTGCATAATTGCCTCAATACCATATAATTAAATTTACACTCTGTATCCTTGGGTCCAACTCTGAACTATATCTTGAGAACCACCTCTGACTTCAGTGACACCGTCCTCCTTCCTTTCCAAGTCTTCTCCTTCGATGTCCACCAACTCTACACTATCTTGCACTTTACCCCTACTCACTCGTCCTGGAAAGCAGTCCACATTCACTCATATCTTTCCTTTCCTTTCTCTCAATTTCGACTTTGTAGATGCTGTGGGTCACAGTCCTCATATAAGGACTATCTTTTTGAGGGGGTCACACATCTTTTAGCTTCTACCTATAAATAACAAGAACACGTTATACACACCATTGAACAGGGAGGTCATCCTGAGGGGAGCTACTTGAGGGCAGAAATTATGCATTTACTAATCTTGGGAAGCCAGCTCCTAGATAGTACCCAGCAAACTATAATCATGAAAACTTTTATTTTGAATACATGGAGGAACTGTGACTTCATGATACTGCCTGAGACCTCAGCAGCAATAGGTCTGATACTTGGAACTTCCTTACAGCAAAGGGACTGCAATGCTCCTAGTACCTGCTAGTGGTCTCACCCCCAATGCCTGTCCTGAAGATAAGCAGCAAAGGACCAGGCTTAACACCCTCAACAACTGCCTGGTTTCAAAGTCCACCATGTCAAGGCACATGATGGACTCTACCCCAGTAATGATACACTCAATCCTAGAACTTTCTCTTGTCCTAACACTCCCTAGGATTCACTGAATTCAGGACCATCTATTGCTCACCTGAGCCCTATTTTCATTTCTATCTTATGAGTAAGACTAGAATTCTCTTTTCCCTTTGAGAAGACCACAGTCAAACTCCCAGGCCTCTTCAGAACACTTCTCAGTTTCCTCAATTTGCTCTGCAAGCATATTAAACTAAACATTCACACACAATGAAAAAGGATTTCCAACAATAACCATAATCTGTATTTGTGTAGCATTGTTTTTGCAAAAGCAAAACATTTTATAAATCTAATTTAATTTTCTGATTCAATATTTAAAAGAACTTGAAAATAAATAAGCCCATTATGTCTACTCATTTTTGTACCAGCTAATTTCGGACTGAATCATGATGTTGAAACGCTGTTTGTACCCTTTGATGTGTGGAATTTTAAAAACAAGTATCACTTATATCCCTCTGTTCAATTTTTATATCACCTCTACCAAAGTTTCTTCTATTTTACATTATTTTTCTTCATCAAAGTTCAAGTCATTCTTTTTGTTTTTTTCTCTCAAAACAAAATAATCATTAAACTTAATTTTTTCCACAAAGCAAATCTGACACCTTATTTTCTTATAGTTCTTTGCCAAGATCTAAAATTACAAATTCTCTCTTTATATTCTTCCAAATATTTAAAAAATATTTTTGTTGATATTTTAAAGTAATATTTATACCACTAAATTGAATTTAAGTTAATAGCAATTTGCTATAATGTCATTTAAGATGTACCATTCAGAGGCGTTTATCTCAATGACACTCCCCAAGGGAAATAAAATGAAATGCTCACTGCCAAAATAAACATATAAAGGTTCCGTTTTCTTTGTTAGATTAAGGTCAAGAAGGTGGACAAAATTGAGTTAGGCATCAGGAAATATATGTAGGTCAAATTTGGCACTCAAAGTTTGTGATGAAGTGAATTCAGAGATATGAAACTACTTTTTTTTTTTAAAGATTTTGTTGAGGAAGGGGAACAGGACTTTATTGGGGAATAGTGTGTACTTCTAGGCCTTTTATTTTTTTCCACGTCAAGTTGTTGTCCTTTCAATCTTAGTTGTGGAGGGTGCCATTCAGGTTCAAGTTGTTGTCCTTTCAGTCTTAGTTGTGGAGGGCTCAGCTCAGCTCCAGGTACAGTTGCTGTTGCTAGTTACAGGGGGCACAGCCCACCATCCCTTGTGGGAGTCGAACTGGAAACCTTGTGGTTGAGAGGATGCATTCCAACCAAATGAGCCATCCGGGAGCTCAGTTCAAGATGCCATGTTCAATCTTAGTTTCAGGGGACGGAGCCCACCATCCCTTGCAGGACTCGAGGAGTTGAACCGGCAACCTTGCGGTTGAGAGCCCACTGGCCCATGTGGGAATCGAACCGGCAGCTTTCGAAATTAGGAGCATGGAGCTCTAACCGCCTGAGCCACCGGGCCAGCCCTACTTTTTTTTTTAAATTCCTATTCCTTGATTTTAGGAAAAGCAACTTAAGGATGGGATCATAAGGCTTCTTGGTTTTGTCAATCTTCCTTTAAAAGAACCCTGAAACTGAGCAATATTTATTTAGTTAAGCAAGGCTGGACCTAGAGGTCCAGGTTGGGACCTAGAGGAAATGTATTTTTTTATTTTTTAGTATTAACTATGTAAGCCAACCTTGGGTCTCATAGATATGCTTGTGGCTCTCCTTGTAATGAAGGACTAAAAGGGGATATGTGTAAATAGTCACAACAAAAGAGATGGCACTTTTGAATGGAAAAGGGGAAATCAATTTATTGATTTTTTACAATGTATCAAACATTGTGAAAGGTCTAATTTAATTCCTAAAACAACTCTGTTTAAATATCACTAATCCTTCATTACAGAGAACAAAACAAGCTGAGAGAGAACTTAAGCAATTTGTCCAGGCATTGTATAGCCGGTAAGCACAGAAACCAGGCTTATAACTTGGGTCTACCTGGTTCTGAACCCAAGCTTATCCTAATATTCCAGGGAGCAAAGGACCAGGGAGCCAAGAGGACCAAATCACAGAATTTCATAAAGACATCTGCCTATGGTACACCCATGTTTATAGCAGCATATTCCCAATAGCCAAAAAGGTAGATGTAATCCAAGTGTCATCAACAGATGAATGTATAAACAAAATGGGGTATATACATACAATTGAATATAGTTAGCCTTGAAAAGAAAGAAAATTCGCACATAACACATTACAACATTGATGTAACCTGAGGATATTATATAAAATGAGAACAGCCAGTCACAAAGAGACAAACACTGTATCATAATACTTATATGAGGTATCTAGAGAAGTCAAAATCACAGAAACAGAAAGTTTGGTGATTGCCAGAGTATAGTTTTCAGTTTTGCAAACGAAAAGAGTTCTGGAGATTGGTTGCACCACAATTTGAATGCACTTAACACTAATCAGTTGTACTGAGAAATGGTTAAGATAATAAATTTTATGTTATATATTTTACCATGATTTAAAAACAAACAAAAATACCTGCCTGAGTTGTGTTTCCCTCTCTTTACCAATACTTTCACTTTCTTTTCTGCTCAGTATTATGCTCTTTTGTCTGGCAGGAGTTGGGGTCAATGAGATAAAACTCCCACACAGACACTCTCTATTTTACAATCTGTTCAAAGGGAGAAAAAAAATCCTAAAAATGAGAACATCCTCTAGAATACTGAGTAGCCGTCTGTTTTTAAAGGACAGAAATTCTTTAATACCATTTTCTTTGTTTGTTTTTTTTAATTCACTGGGGTGACAATTGTTAGTGAAATTACATAGATTTCAGGTGTACAATTCTTTATTACATCCTCTATGAATCCCATTGTGTGTTCACCACCCAGAGTCAGTTCTCCTTCCATCACCATATGTTTGATCCCCCTTACCCTCATCTCCCATCCCCCACCCCCCTTGCCCTCTGGCAACCACTAAACTATTGTCTGTGTCTATGACTTTTTGTTTCTCATTTGTTTGTCTTGTTCTTTTGTTGTTTTTGGTTTATATATCACATATCAGTAAAATCATAGGGTTCTCTGCTTTTTCTGACTGACTTATTTCGCTTAGCATTATACTCTCAAGATCCATCCATGTTATCACAAATGTTCCTATATCATTTTTTCTTACCGCCGAATAGTATTCCATTGTGTATATATACCACAACTTCTTTAGCCATTCATCTATCGAAGGACATTTTGGTTGTTTCCATGTCTTGGCCACTGTAAACAAAGCTGCAATGAACATTGGAGCACACGTTTCTTTATGTATAAATGTTTTTAAATTCTTTGAGTAGATACCCAGGAGAGTAATTGCTGGGTCATATGGTAATTCTATTCGTAATTTTTTGAGGAATCTCCACACTGCCTTCCATAACGGCTGCACCAGTCTGCATTCCCACCAACAGTGTATGAGAGTTCCTTTTTCTCCACAGCCTCTTCAACACTTGTGATTATTTGTCTTGTTGATGATAGCCATTCCGACTGGGGTGAGGTGATATCTCTTTTTGGGTTTTATTTGCATTTCTCTGATGATTAGTGGTGTTGAGCATTTTTTCATGTATCTATTTGCCATTTGTATGTCCTCTTTGGAGAAATATGTCTTCAGGTCCTCTGCCCATTTTTCAATTGGGTTGTTTGTTTTTTTGTTGTTGAGCTTCATGAGTTCCTTGTATATTGTGGATATTAGCCCCTTATCGAAGGCACTGTTTGCAAAAATCTTCTCCCATTCAGTTGGTTGCCTCTTAATTTTGTCGATGGTTTCTTTTGCTGTGCAGAAGCTTTTCAGTTTCATATAGTCCCATTCTATTTTTTTAGCTTTTACTTCCATTGCCTTTGGAGTCAAATTCATAAAATGCTCTTTGAACCCAAGGTCCATAAGTTTAGTACCTATGTTTTCTTCTATGCAGTTTATTGTTTCAGGTCTTATGCTTAAGTCTTTGATCCATTTTGAATTAATTTTGGTACATGGCGACAGATAGCAGTCCAGTTTCATTCTTTTGCACGTGGCTATCCAATTCTCCCAGCACCATTTATTGAAGAGGCTGTCTTTCCTCCATTGTATGTTTTTAGCTTCTTTGTCAAAAATTATCTGTTCATATTTATGTGGTTTTATTTCTGGGTTCTCAATACCACTCCATTGGTCTCTGTGTCTGTTTTTCTGCCAATACCATGCTGTTTTGATTATTGTAGCCCTGTAGTACAAGCTAAAGTCAGGGAGTGCGATACCTCCAGTATTGTTCTTTTTTCTTAAGATTGCTTTGGCTATTCAGGGTCTTTTGTGGTTCCAAACAAACTGATGATTTTTTGTTCTATTCTTTAAAAATGCCATTGGGATTTTGAATGGGATTGCATTAAATCTGTATATCGCTTTGGGTAATATGGCCATTTTAACTATGTTGATTCTTCCAATCCATGAGCACGGAGTATCTTTCTAGTTCTTTCTGTCTTCTTCAATTTCTTTCAAAAATGTCTTATAGTTTTCAGCATATAAATCCTTCACATCCTTGGTTAAGTTTATTCCTAGGTATTTTATTCTTTTTGCTGCAATTGCAAAGGGAATTGTTTTTTGTATTTCTTTTTCTGAGATTTCATTGTTAGTATACAGAAATGCAATGGACTTTTGTACGTTGATTTTGTAGCCAGCAACTTTACTGTATTCGCTGATTGTTTCTAATAGCTTTTTGGAGGAGTCTTTAGGTTTTTCTATATATAGCATCATGTCATCTGCAAAGAGTGATAATTTAACTTCTTCATTCCTAATTTGGATGCCTTCTATTTCTTTCTCTTGCCTGATTGCTCTGGCAAGGACTTCCAACACTATGTTGAAAAGCAGAGGTGATAGGGGACAGCCCTGTCGTGTTCCTGAACATAGAACAAAGGGCTTTATTTTTTCACCATTAATTATGAGATTAGCTGAGGGCTTGTCATATATGGCCTTTATTATGTTAAGGTATTTTCCTTCTATACCTATTTTATTAAGTGTTTTAATCATAAATGGATGTTGTATCTTATCAAATGCTTTTTCTGCATCAATTGATATAATCATATGATTTTTGTCCTTTATTTTGTTTATGTGATGTATCACATTGATGGATTTGCAGATGTTGAACCATCCTTGTGCCCCGGAGATGAACCCCATTTGGTCGTGATGAATAATCTTTTTAATGCATTGTTGTATTCTATTTGCTAGAATTTTGTTTAGGATTTCTGCATCAGTATTGATCAGAGGTATTGGTTTATAGTTTTCTTTTTTCCTGTTGTCCTTACCATGTTTTGGCATCAGGGTAATGTTGGCCTCATAAAATGAGTTGGGAAGCACTGTCTCTTCTTCAATTTTTTGGAAGAGTTTGAGCAGGATTGGTATTAGATCCTGTTTGAAGATTTGATAGAATTCACTAGTGAATCCATCTGGTCCCGGACTTTTGCTTTTGGGAAGGTTTTGGATGACTGATTCAATTTCGTTACTGGTGATCGGTCTGTTTAGATTTTCCAGATGTTCATGGTTCAGACTAGAAAGGCTATATGTTTCTAAGAACTTCTCCATTTCTTCTAGGTTATTGAATTTGGTGGTGTATAGTCCTTCATAGTATTCTTGGATGATCCTTTGTATTTCTGTGGCATCCGTGATAACTTCCCATTTTTCATTTCTGATTTTGTTAGTGTCTTCTCTCTTTTTATCTTGGTGAGTCTAACCAAGGGTTTGTCGATTTTGTTAATCTTTTCAAAGAACCAGTTCTTTGTCACATTATTTTTTTCTATTGTCTATTTGTTCTCTATTTCATTTAGTTCTGCTCTGATTTTTTGTCATTTCCTTTCTTCTGCTGACCTTGGGTTTCACTTGTTCTTCTTTTTCTAGTTCTTTAAGTTCTAACATGAGGTTATTTATTTGGGATTTTTCTTATTTCTTGGGATAGGCCTGTAAGATATAAATTTCCCTCTTAAAACTGCTTTCGCTGCATCCCCAAAATATTGGTAGGATGTATTTTCATTGTCATTTGTTTCTATGTATCTTTTGATCTCTCCTCTAAATTTTTTTTGACCCAGTCGTTCTTTAAAAGTATGTTGTTCAACCTCCATGTATTTGTGTTTTTTCCTGCTTTCTTTTTGCAGTTGATATCCAATTTCAAAGCCTTGTGATCAGAGAATATGCTTGGTATGATTTCAATCTTCTTAAATTTGCTGAGGCTGATTTTATGCCCTAATATATGGTCTATCCTTGAGAATGTTCCATGTACACTCGAAAAGAATGTATAGTCTGATGTTTTAGGATGAAGTGCTCTATATATGTCAATTATGTCTATTTCATCTAATGTGTCATTTAGGGCTGCTATTTCGTTATTTATTTTCTGTTTGGATGATCTATCCATAGCTGTCAATGATATATTTAAATCTCCTAGGATAATTGTGTTTTGGTCAATTTCTCCCTTTAGTTCTGTTAGTAGTTGCTTGGTGCTCCCTGATTGGGGGCATAAATATTGATGACTGTTATATCTTCTTGTTGTATACTCCCCTTTACCATGATGAAATGTCCCTCTGTCTCTTGTTATCTTTTTCACTCTGAAGACTGTTCCATTGGAAATCATTATGGCTACACCAGATTTTCTCTGGGTACCATTTGCTTGGAGTGTCAATTTCCACCCTTTCACTTTGAGTCTATGCTTGTCCTTGTAGCTGAGATGTGTCTCTTGTAGACAGCATATGGTTGGGTTTAGTTTTCTGATCCAATCTGCTACTCTGTGCCTTTTTATTGGTGAGTTCAGTCCATTTACATTTAGGGTGATTATTGATACGTGAGGATTTCCTGTCATTCTATCTTTAGTTTTCTGGTAAGACTGTATCTCCATTGTTTCTTTGCCTTTTTGTTGTTGTCTGTTATTTCTGTGTGGTAGTATTCTATGATGTTTCCCTCTGTTTCTTCTTTTATTGCAGTATATATTTCAGTTCTGGATTTGTTTTGAGTGGTTACCCTTAAGTTTACATAAAAGAAAGTTTGATATTTAGAGTATTCCATTTTCTTCAGCACGCTTACTTTCTGCATTCCCATATTCCGGTTCAGGCCTTTACTCTCCCCCTTTTTATGTTGCCACAAATTGTCCCTGTCAATGGTGGTCTAATAGCCTCCTTTAGTATTTCTTGTAGTGCAGGTCGTGTATTAGAAAATTCCCTCAGCTTCTGGATGTCTGGAAAGGTCTTTATTCCTCCTTCATATCTAAAGGATATCTTTGATGGATATATTATTCTTGGCTCATAATTTCTCTCTTTCAATAGTTTTAATATTTGGTTCCACTCCTTCCTGGCTTGTAGAGTTTCTGCTGAAAAATCTGATGATAATCTAATGGGTTTTCCTTTTTAGGTTACCGTCTTCTTTTCCCTGGCTGCCTTGAGGATTCTTTCTTTGTCGTTGATTTTAGACAGCTTCAATATAATATGCCTTGGAGAAGGCCTGTTGGGATTGAGGTAATTAGGTGTTCTATTTGCTTCTTGGATTCGAGGATCCAGTTTTGTCCACAAGTGTGGGAAGTTCTCAACAACAATTTGTTTGAATATACTCTCTGTTCCCTTCTCTCTTTCTTCTCCTTCTGGTATGGCCATTCTTATATTGCTCTTTCTGATAGAGTCAGAAAGTTCTTGTAGAGTTCTTTCATTTCTTTTAAGTCTCAAGTCTCTTTCTTCTTCCATCTGTGTAATTTTCAGGTTTCTATCTTCGATGTCACTGATTCTTTCTTCCATCTTGTCAACTGTACTACCTAAACTGGTTATTTCATTCTTAATTTCTTCTATTGAGTTCTTAATCTCCAGAAATTCTCTTTGGTTCTTTTCTAAAATTTCAATCTCTTTCGTAAAATGCTCATGTTGTTCTTTGATTGCGTTTCTGAGTTCATTAAATTGCCTTTCTGTGTTTTCTTGTATCTCGTTGAGTTTTTTCAGAACTGCAACTCAAGATTGCATTTAAGTCACATATTAAGTCACATATTTCCATATCTTGAAGTTCCTTTTCTGGAAACTTTTCACTTTCTTTCTGAGCTGTCTTGTTGCTTTGGTTATTCATGGCAATTACTGATTTATTATTTCTCTTCCTAGACATCTACAGGAGTGGCTTCTGCAACAGGTTGATAGGAAAAGATCTTTCTTTTGTTTTCCAATACTTGTTGGTAGAATGTTTTATTTTCTCTCCTACATCAGCCTTTTTTTTCCTCTCTCACACAGTAGTGCTATGTTTTCTCTGCACTATTCCAGCTTCTCACACAATGGAGGGATTCCCTGAGAATTGGGCTTCTCCTCTGTTAACAGTTCGCCCCGGTCATAGGGCGCCACATCCCTGTGGAGATGCAGAGAGCTTTTGAAATTCCAAAGCTCTTTCTGCACCAGATTCAGAGCCTGTATGTTTCAGCAGTTCTGTTTACTCTTGCAGGGATCTGCCCAGATAGGTGGGGTCGGGGGGGGGGGGTGGGGTGAGTTGTGAGAGGCAGCCCAGAGCAATGACAGGGACCACCACCACAGCTGTCCCGCTTGCACAGCTCCCTCCCCTTTGCCGGAACTATTTGGGCTGTTTATCTGTGTCTGTGAACCACAGTTCGCAGAACAGCAAATATTCTGTTCTTTTGATCTGATACTGCTATTGTTCCGCTTCTAGCACCGGGTTGGTGGGGGCAGGGCGAGCTCTGGGAGGGTAGGGAGGGGGCGGCTAGTCTCAGTGCCTAAGGCTTCCGTTCTCTGCTTGGCAGTGAGGGCTTAAACCACCGTTTTCAGCCTTCTTCCCTCAGTCTTTTCTCCAAGGTGTCTGTTGTGAGCGTTGGGTTCAGCCATGTTATATGCTGCCCCCTCAGCCCTGTGGGCCATAAGCGGAGCCCTAGCAGTCCGAGTTCTTCCCTCTCCCACAGCTGCGGTAGTTCTGGGATGCAGTGAGCTCAGAGCACTGAGCCAGGTCTGTGTCTTGCGCCGGTGCGGCTCCGTCGCAGCACTTCTCCCTTCCCTCCTCCCTGGCTGGCGCGATTCTCCCACCTTTAGGTGAATTCAGTAGTGGGCCTCTTCGTCTTGCCTGTGTGCTGTGCAGGGAGTCCTTTGTGGAGTTATTGTTGTTCAATTAGTTGTAAATTCCAGGGGAACTTTACAGAGGCTCATCTCACGCCGCTATTTTGAACACCATTTTCATAGTCTATTAGAGACAGGTTCCTACATGAACTGACATTTTAAGGTCATCTCAAGTGTCTATATCATCTTCTAGCCAGAGCATCTCAGAGGTTGAGAGAGGGAAGCCAGTACTTATTGAACTTCGTATCACTCATTGTGTATAAGGCACAGTTTTAAGCACTTCACAAATGTAAACTCAATCCTCAGAACAACCCTACAAAGTAGTAGCATTATTATCTTCATTTTATAGGTGAGCAAATTAGGATGTAGAGGTTTAAGTTAACTTTCCCAAGGTCACACAGCTCGTAAATGGCAGAGCCAAACATTGAACAAAAGCCGCCTGTCTTCAGAGTTTGGGCTATGTAGCTTGTCACTTATATTTTTAGTGAGTCCCTAGATATTAAATGCACACACAAACACACAGGGCCAGAAATCTTTTTTTAAGTTTAAACTTCATTGCCTTCTTTCAAACCTGCCAGTGCTGCTCATTGACTTTATAAATTACCTCTTTTGGAGGTAAAATCCAAAGTCTAAATGTGAGCTTCAAGCTACGTAACAGGCTCCCCTTCTCTCTGCCAAGGCTTCTCCATTAACTGCTGCTTCTATCCACTCCAGTTCAAACCCAAGAGGAATGTGGCATATATTCCTTCCCATCCAAGCTTTCATACCTTTACTACATTTATGAATACAAAAACAATACATAGCATTGCTTTCAGTTTAATTTATGTAAATGCTATTCTACAATATGAATCATTCTAAAGCTTGCTTTTTCATCCACCTTTGATTTTAAGATTTCTTGATGTTGGTATATATCAATTGCTATTAATTTTCCAACATATGATGAGGCTTATCTTATCCATTTCCCTATTTATGATATAAAATTACTTCCAGTTTTTCACTGCTACAAAAATAAAGCAGTGAAGATACTTTACATATCTCCCTATGCAATTGAGCAAGAAGTTCTAGATCAAACTAGATCAGTTCTAGATCAAGAGAATCTTAGGTTATAACTTCACTAGATATTGGCAAATGTTTCAAAAAGTGTTGGAAACTGTTAACATTTTTAGCAACAGTAGATAAGATCTTTTTACACACATTTGAGTTTTTATGTTTGCTAATCAAATGGGTGTGAAATGGTGTCTCATTTTAATTTTTTCCCCTGATTACTAGCATTGTCTTTATGTTTATTATCTATTTGGTTTACCTTTCCTTTTATCTGTTGGTTTCTATCTTTTGTCTATTTTTATACTTGCTTGTCATTTTCCTCCAGAGTTCATTATATACCATGTGTCTAGACATAAGGTGACTGCAAATATAAGGCTATGTGCCAGTGTTGCAAATGTAAAAATAAAAAAAGCTTTGTACAACTTAAATGTAAGCATCTTTGTGTATATAAACAAATTACTCAAATGTCTATGTATTACATTTGATATTAATATCATTTCAAATGCATTATTTTATTTAAAAAATTTTCAATTACAGTCGACATTTAATGTTATATTAGTTTCAGGTGTACAGCATAGTGATTAGACATTTATATACCTTTCAAAACGATCCACCGAAAGGTCTAGTAGCCACCTGGCTCTATACATAATTATTACAATAATAGTGGCTATATTCCCTATACTGTACTTTACATCCCTCTGACTATTTTGTAACTGCCAATTTGTATTTCTTAATACTTTCACCTTTTTCACCCCGTCCCTCAACTTCCTGCCCATCTGGCAACCATCAGTTTGTTCTCTGTATCCATGAGTTTGTTTCTGTTTTGTTTGTTCATTTATTTTGTTTTCCACATAAAAGTGAAACCCTATAGTATTTGTCTTTCTCTGTCTGACTAATTTCATTTAGCATAATACCCTCTAGATCCATATTGTCACATATGACAAGATTTCATTTTTTTATTGCTGCATAATATTTCATTATTTATATGTACTACGTCTTCTTCATCCACTTGTCTATCGATGGACACAGGTTGCTTCCATATCTTGACTACTATAAATAATGCTGCAATGAACATTGGGATGTCAAATGTGTATTTTAAATCACATAATATAACAAATTATTTTAAGAATATTGCTCTTCACTCACATTTCATTAAGCAATTTTATTCAAATTTCTAGTTAGTATGTCCAACATCAGGTTTTGTCATCATTGAACTACTTTTTGCATCATTTACAGTTTTCTAAAGCAAATCATCTTTATTTCTATTCAAATACATTTTGAATCTGTGCTTAATACACTCACATGACTTTGTTCCAAGCTACCAAATACCACTTGATGTTCATAATCTTCACATATGATCACAAACTATATTGAAAAGCCAGTTATCTTCTACTTGCCCCTTCATATCTTCTTCACCCTACTTTTTGTTTTGGAAAGCTGACCTATGTGGACCACATCTCTAGGAAACCTTGGTCTCTAATAGGGTCAGCCAAGGGGAGGCCTGAGCGGGAGGGAGGATGGTGAGGTTGCAGTATCTATCCCTCTGGCTCCATCTCTTAGAGTTCACCTCAGTCTCTGGCTGCATCCTTGGACAGAAGGTCATTGCTCCTCTCAAGGAACTCTGTTCCTCACCACTCTCTCCTTCCATGTCCAGAGACCGCACCCTCCCCTCACTGTACCTTTGCAGACCTAGGAGTGGTCAGAGTATGAGCCTGCTAGCCCTGTGTTCCTGCACTACTCCCGGTTCTTGCACCACTCCTGGCATTTCCTTTACACCCAGCACACCTTTATAATTAGTCTTTTTTTTTTAATGTGACTTTTTTATTTTTCCTTTTTTTTTTAATTGGGGAATATATTGGAGAACAGTGTGTTTCTCCAGGGCCCATCAGCTCCAAGTTATTGCCCTTTAATCTAGTTGTGGAGAGCATAACTCAGCTCCAAGTCCAGTCGCCATTTTCAACCGTTAGTTGCAGGGGGCGCAGCCCACCATCCCATGTGGGAATTGAACCAGCAACCTTGTTGAGAGCTCTCACTCTAACCAACTGAGCTATCTGGCTGCCCCATATAATTAGTCTTTTGACTAATGAACCCTCCTTGATTTTTCCTAATTTGAATGTATCATCAATTTCCCATTGGGAAAATGACTAATATTCATATTTTAAAAAATAATCTTTAGAAGGCTTGTTTTCAACAACATCCAACCCTTACAAATTCAGGTCATATCCCAGGAATAAATAATATTTATTAACCTTCTTCATAGACTTTTGTTTATTTGCTTTGTTGTTTTAACCTACTCCAACCTGAGTCTTCTACAAACATGCAAAAGTAGCACTGATCAAGTGACTTTAGCCTGCCCGTATATTTCAGAGATGTCAAAGACTCTATTATGCCTTCTTTTCTGAGCAATCATTCTTTGGGAGGAAAAAAACAAAAACATGGCTTTATATTTTATCATATACAGTATTCTGGATCTTACTCTTCTATTTGTGTTGCTAATCTCTTCTTTCTATCACTTGATTTTCAAATTTGTTTATCTTTTGTTAAAAGATGTGTTTTAGTTTAGACAAATTTATCTGTCTTTTATGAACTTGTGGCTTTTATATCTTTTGAAAGGAATTATTTCCCGCCCCAAGTTCACAAATATTTTTATGTTGAATTCTAAATATCTTTAAGGCTTTTTTTTACATTCTGATGTGCAATATGAAAAAGAGATTTATAGTTTTCTCTAATGAGAGACAATTGGCATATCCATTTACTGAATAGTGTATTACTTCCCCACTAATTTGAATGCCACCTTTATCGTAAGGGTTCTGTATATGCATGGGTCTTCTCTGGGCTCTCTCTTCTGCTCCATTGCACATCCCTGCATCGATTCGACACCATGGTTCTATAATAAGTCACAATATCTAGCAGGGAAGATGAACCCACGTGGTTGTACTTTAAAAATTCTTGTTTGGTGGTAGTGGGGGTGGGGGGTGTTAACCCCGTACTGCTTAAATAGAAAACTTATCCATAGAATAAAATACGAACAGTATCCTTGGAGTTGGCCATTTATTCTTCCATTTAAATTTTACAATCTAATTGCCTAATTCCATGAAAAATCCTTCCATAATTTTGAGTGAGATTACATTGATTTTATAAATTAAGAGAAAGAAATATTTTTACAATATTGAGTCCTCCCCTCATATAGCAACATGGTTGAGCTCTCAATTTATTCAGGTTTTCTTATACATTTAAAGATTTTTTTCATAAATTATCTTTTACATCTTTTGGTGCTTTACTGCTAGGTACTTTATAAAATTAGATGTTTTTATATTTTCAAATTGGTTATTACTAGTACAGAAAGCCTAAATTTTTATCTAGCCACCATGCTGAAATATTCCAAGTTCTATAGTTCATTTCTATTGGATTTTCTATGCATATGCTCATATTACTACAAAAAAAAAAAAGTTTACCTTTTTTCTTTTCAATCCTTGTATCTCCTATTTCACTTCTTTGACTAGAAACAGTGACAGTGGACATTTTTACCTTTTCCATTAATTGAAATGTTTCTCACATTTCTCCATTTATGTTCACATAATGACATTTGATTCAGATGACTGAAAGAATAAGAATGCTCCCAATAATTTTTAGCTTTCTGAGATTGTGCTTCTGCTTCAAGTTTTCCCAAATGTTCTATAATTAGGTTCTCATGGAGGCATTTTTCTTATCAGCTGTTTGTCACACTATATAGAAGACATATCTAAGATGGCATTTGGAAAGGTACCAGTGGTCCAGCAGAATAGGAAAAAGAGAATCATTGGTTCATTTATTGATCCACTCACTCAGCACATTATGTGAGTGCCAGGTGTGTTCATATGTTTTATCCCCGGAAATATAAAAGTTTTTCTCTTGGTTTAAGATTTCCAGTAGATACACATGTAAACATGTTAAAAACAGATTGCATCACATTTCTCTCAGATTTACAACACAGAGAAAAACTGACAGTAACAAAATTATTTCAATAGCTAAATTATGATCCTGGTTCCTATAAACTGGCTTTGAAAGAATACCCTAATTTACTTGAAATTGGTCACATTTCCTTTAACTTGATGCAACAGCTTTTCTCTTTGGTGAAAAGATTCTCTACAGCTGTAATGAATGAAGCCTCTAAATTTGACTGCTTGGTGGAAATAGCAGTGAAGGAAATATATTGTATTTAGGGTTTTTTTGTGTTTTTTTTAATCTGATTGCATAAATTAAAAACAATATTTGGTTTCTATTTCTTAAGTATCTGCATGCTTAAAAGTTTCACATTTAAAAAGTATTCAAAGGTTCCACATTTAATCAGGGTTCATAGTATCTTGTGAGAATTATTATTTGCTTTCAAACTTGATTTTTTTCACTATGTGAGTAGGAACTTGAGAGCAAAGAAGAGCTGTTCTAGGCAGAAAACAGTAAGCAAAAGAGCCTGAAAGAGACTCAAATAAAATAAATTAAAACACTTCAATAACTGTCTCAAATGAAAATACATTAGAAAGGTTTAGCACAGTCATAAAACTATCTTCTTAGGACTTATATAAATTCACTGTAAGATCTCATGTTGGACAAGAACAAATTAGAAATTTAAATCAAAAATGCAAATAGTCTTAGCAACTCCATCCTTCACAGTCTCCAAACACCAACAACTGCATGTTTTATTACTATATCTATGAGAAATTAGTTGGTTCATTTGATTATTTATTAACATCAATAGTCATGGAGGGTCTACCCTGCCATAAACTCTGCTGTCATCCAGAAAATGTAATAGAGTAGCGAATAACATAAATTCTATCCTGTTTTGAAAGTCTCACTTTCTTAAATTAAATGGTGGCCTATTAAAATTAGATGGATTAATATGCTTTCAACATATTAATATATGCTTTGAGCATATATTAACATATGCTTTGAGTTCTCTCCACCTGCAGTTTTCTCCACTTCTTGAATGAATGAGGAAACTGGGTATTGCTGTTCTCCATACATGTTTGGGTCAGTGTCTTAAGTGTCTAAAAGATTTTGGGGGGAAAATTCTGATCAAGATAAGCTTCCTGGAGTAGATTTATCCACCATAATAAATGGTATTTTCTAGGCTCATCACAGAAGCATCAAAGTTAAGGAAAAATGAGGTCAAGAAGAGATAAGCAGTTAAGGCTTTAATAAAATTTGAAATCTAAAATTCCATCCCAAAACATGTTTAGTCCAGATTTGATATCAGCTTCTTATAATTTTTCCCACATCTAGTGTTCACTTAAGAAACTTTTTTTGTTTGTTTTAAAGAACAACAGATGGGAGTAATCATGACAAACTCTCACCCCTCCTTCTGTTTTGCTGGCCCAATCCTTTCCAAGGGCACATCTGGGCCTGGGATGGGTCCTTTGTATAGTTTTCTCAAGAGCATGTGACTAATATATTTCAAGTTTTTAATTAAAGTCTTTTTTGTGTGCACTGTGTATAGTGAAGACCTCATGTGATTCCAAGATCACAAGTCTAAACTATAACACTATGAGCCATTAATATCTCACTCTGAAATCCAGTTCATTAAATCAGAATGAATGGGTAGCTAGAGTAAAGGAAAGGAAGAGGAGGAAATTAATAGTTGTAAGTTAAGAATGTGCCATAGAACATTACCATTCTTCTCAAGTCAGTATACAAACCTCTCCACCTAGAACTGTCATCTTGTAGAACAGGAAACATCCCTAGACATCTAATTCAACCTTCTCACTTTGCAAATGAAGAAACCAAAGTACAGCGAGATGATGTGATATATCCAGATTTCACAGCTTGTTAATCATGACCCCTAGACTAGAACTCAGGTCTCCTAACTTGCCTCTAGCGTTCTTCTCATTATACCATTAAACACAAGGCAGAAATTTTAAAGCCCGAGTTAAGAAAAGTAAATTGTGCCCCATTATATTGGCACAGGGTACTGTGCCATACCCTGGCATTACAAATATTAATGATTTAGGATTCCTGCTCTCACAGGGCTTACACTTCAGGGGGAGGACAAAGACAAACTGATAGGCACCCATTGCAGTAATCGCTGAAGGTACAGTAATAAAGGGCTAAGAATCCTCATGGACAGAGCAACTCTTACCTTGGAATTAATATTTTGTTAAAGCTAGAGGGTGCGTAGGAATTTGACAGTAAAGAAGGGCTGTTCTAGGTAGAGAATAGCAAGCAAAGGAGCACAAAAGAGCTTTAAAGAATATGATGTTTTCCTGGAACTAAGCTACAGACGGGAGACATAGGAGATGAGGTTGACAAAATCAGTTAGTTCAAAACTAAGGCGTTTCAATTTAATAATTTAGCCACTTGAATCTAACAGATTTTCAAATAGCAGAGATGGTATTATTGAATATCTTTTTTTAATTGGCATTGATTAAAATAGACTACAGTGAAAAAGAAATTAGTGTCAGTGACACGAGTAGGAAACTGGTTCTTCTTCTTTCCAAGAAAGAAAAGATGATAAAAAGAAGAGCTGCAATTTATTTTTAAACTTCAAGTAAATTGATAGATTTAAGCAGGGATTATAAATTGAAAGTAAGAAACGGACATATGAAAAAATGCTTAACCTCACTAATCATTAGAGAAATGCAAATAAAAACCACAATGAGATACCACCTCACTCTGGTCAGAATAGCTATCATTGAAAAAAATCAACAAACAGTAAGAGTTGCCAAGGATGTGGAGAAAAGGGAACCCTCGTGCACTGTTGGTGGGATAGCCACTGTGGAAATCAGTATGGAGGTGTCTCAAAAATCTGAAAATGGAACTGCTTTATGACCCAGTAATTCTACCTGCGTATCTATCCAGAGAAATCCAAAACATTAATTTGAAAAAATATGTGCACTCCTGTGTTTATTGCAGCACTATTCATAATAGCCAAGACATGGAAACAACCAAAATGCCCATCAGTCGATGACTGGATAAAGAAACTGTGGTACATTTATACAATGGAGTGTTACTCAGCCATAAAGAAGAATGAAATCTTAACATTTGCAATGATATGGATGGATCTAGAGAACATTATGCTAAGTGAAATAAGTCAGATGGAGAAAGACAAATACCATATGATCTCACTTATGTGTGGAATTTAATAGAACAGAATAAATGAGCAAACTAAACAGAAACAGACTCAGAGATATAAAGAAAAAAATTGATGGTTGGGAGGGGGTAAGGATGGGGGGAAAGGTGAAAGGATTAGAAAGCATAAACTAGTAGTCACAATATCACCCCGGGGATGTGAAATACAGTTGGGGGAATATAATCAATAATGTAAAGATTTTATAAGGTGTCAGATGGGCACTTGTCTTACTAGGGAGACCACTTCATGGACTGTGTAGATGCCTGAGCTTTGCTCTGTACACCTGAAGCTGAAGCTGAATAATATTGAATGTCAACTACAATTAAACGTATATATGTATATATATATATACGTATATATGTATATATATACATATAGGTATATGTATATATATATATATATGTAAGTGAACGATGGAAAGTTCATGAACTTAATTGTCCGATCCCTGTGTGTGTGGGGGTGTGTGTGATGTAGTCACAGGCTGTAAAGCACAGCATAAGGAATAGAGTCAATGGACTTGTAACAACTATATACAATGTCAGAGGGGTAGTAGATGGGGGGGAGGAGGTTATCACTTTGTGAGGAGTGTAAATGTCTAACTATTACATTGTTCTGAAACTAATAAAAAAGAAAAAAAAAAGAAAAGAGTAGATGAAACACAGAGACTCCTGACTTGGGAAACTGAGTGAAATCATTAACCAAGATCAAGATTAAAGCAGGTATTAATTCTGAGAGTAAGAGTATGAGAAGTTCATTTAAGGACTCTGAAAATAGGGTATAAAGATTTAGATATAAACTTCTTGATTCTATGAATGAAACTTAGAGAAATTCTGTACTGTGTGAACTACCCAGTCTTATAATTAATAACAGAATCCTCCTCTGACTCAGTGATTACAGTTGGGACCATAGAAACTAAGACATTATTAGTTTAAATAATCATATACAGATAACTGTCTATGCAAACAAAACCATAATTGACAGATTTTAAGGGTAGATATTCCTTGTTTGTCTCAGCACTATCTCTAGTGGCATCTAAATAAAAACCATTATCGTTATTAAGATATTTAAGTTCAGTTTTTAATGGCCTTTACTGAATGACTACCAGAAATTGTACCTATTGTCTGGAAAATAAAAGAAACCAAGGAAACAATTCAAGAAATTTATAGCCTGCAAGGTGAATAATAGCAAGTAGAAGTTTCCAATGCAGAATAAAATATTTTAGGAGCTGTGAAGAGTAAGGGAAGAGCTCTCAGGAAAGAAGATACTTTTGTTGAGTTGTGAAGAAGGAAGAATTAAAGTTGACAATAACAAATGAAAAAGGACATTCAAGGCCGGTAAGGCTGGAAAATAGTATGAAAAAATGCATAGAAGAGGAAAAGTGTTAACATATTAAGAGAACATCCTAATTGCCCAGTGTAGTTGTAACTTAGAGTATCTGAGTGTAAATGGTAGAAGTTCTAGCTGCAATGATAAATTGAAGTCAGTTTGCGAAGGCCTTCAATGCGAAGAAATGGCAGCAACAACCAAACTTTGGGGAAATAGCACAGATAATTATTATAGGGCTTTGTTCAAACTCTGACGTGGAAGCCCTTGCCCCCCAAAGGCTGGGCTGGATCACTCATGTTGCAAAGACTAGTTTAAGGAATTTTCCACAAGACTTCATTTTTTTTCATTGCCACACCTCAGCATCTACTTCAGCTTGAGCTCTACCTCACCAAATTAGAAATATTACATAACTTTGCTTAATGTACAAGATACATGGATTTCTCAAAGGAGTCTGGTATCCAAAATGAAGTTCCTGATGTTTACTATTAAAATAAGAATAATAATAATGAAAATCATAATAACAGCTAATATTTGGGGCAATTTCTTAGTACCAAGAGTGTACTGATATGTTATGTTTAATTGGTTTGTCCTTATCATAATCCTTTGAGGAGGTTACATTATAATACCAATCTTATCACTAACAAAGGTTGAAATAATCTCTGCACTGGTAGTAGCTTCAGAATGGGGTAACCAGCATTAAAGCCCAGGACTGCCTGACATTAAAGCCTTCTCCGCTTTTCTTTATCCAGCACTTGACAGCCACTACTTTATGACACAAAGATAACTTTCAAGGCATTTTCCTTCCAAAACTCATTCTCTCTAACCCTCTATAACCAAGGTAGTTCGCGCTTATAAAAATACAAAGTGGAGGTATGTTGCATTTTCTGACGTGAAGTATTTAAAAGCAGGGGTGAAATAAAGATGCAAGGAAACCAGTGTATTTGGGGTTGTTAGTTTTCAAGCACAACCCTGGTGAAAGAATTGCAATTGTTCTCTCATGATTCAGGAATAAACTTTCTTCTGAGTCAGGGAATTCAGCTGAAAGAAAAGAGAAAATCCAGGAAAGCCATTCTAAACCATCCTAAACCAATGATTCATTGACCTTTGAAATCTGGCTAGTAGATAATAGTTAAGATAAGAAAGATTTACTCCACACCCAAATGAAGAACACAAGACACTTAGAGTAATTTTAAATTGTTTTGTTTTCCAAACACAGAACCTGGGCAGATTTCTTCTTTCAAGAATGAGTAAAGTAACGTTAAATAAAATAAAGAAATAAAGTCCCTTAAAGATACAGGGTGTACACACAAAGTGATGTACCGTAAAAAAAGAAGATATTTTTAGAAATTATCCAGTTTTTATTTTTAATAAATTAAAACAAAACAGACTTTCTGAAACAAATCAAGAGATGAGATTAAAACAAAATAAAATAAATAAAAGCTAAGATTAAAATTAAAAAAGAATTGACCATTATAATAAAAGAATGCATTAAATTAAAGGGGAAAACTTGTAGTCTCATGATCAATTCTCTTGCCAAAAACAATTTGAAAAGCTGAGTAAAAGACATTTTTAAATGTTTGAAAGCATTGGTGAAGGCATTAGAGACTAACCAAGACAATCAGGAGTTGAGGGGCAAAGATGCTTGAGAAAAGAGGGACAGACTAAGGTGAACCCACTTTGATGACTGGTTATTCCCTCAGAGGTATGGGTGATTTGGACCATCATTTCTAAGCATAAAGTTAGACTGGGGCTTGGAGGAGTTCCACTAGGTTGGGGAGACATAGACCAAAAGGCCAAAGTATAACAGGGAGGAAGAAACAACAGAGAGGATAGTCCAAAAGGCAGCCGCAATTTTCCCCTGAGGCCTTTGCCAACTCCTAAGCCTTTCCCATGCAGAGTGAGACTTGAAAACTTAAGCAAAAATATCCAGCTGAGATGCCAAAGTGTAAAGCCAAGATTTCAGCAGTCTATCAGTGCTAAAGAGACAGAAGTTGGAATTCATGACCAACCAAAGCAAGGGGAACTTATAAACACCCTAGGCTTTCAGTTGAGACATTAAAAAAGTCATATTTTTTTAATTCCCCATTAATTAAAATACCGATAATAAAAATAAAATATGCAAAAGGTTAGAAAAAACACAAAACTGAGATCCCTATATGCCAAAATGTGTGGGTTATAGCTTTATGAAGCTGCTTTCAGTAAAATATTGACTTTGAGAATGAGAATAAATGAATGAAACATTCAATTATAAAATTACAACTAGATTAAAAACAGAAACTTATAAAAATGAAAATAACAGATAAAAAGTAAAAGGAGAAAGAAATTTCCAAAAGAAGTAGAATTGACATATATCCAATTGTCACATAACTAAAGAATTAGTTATTTTCACAGTTGAGTATGATGTGAACTGTAGGCTTGTCATATATGGCCTTTATTATGTTGAGGTACATTTCTTCTATATTTAATTTGATGAGAATTTTTAACATGAAAGGATGTTGACTTTTGTCAAATTCTTTTTCTGCCTCTGTTGAGATGATCATGTAACTTTTATCCTTGATTCTGTTGATGTGGTGTATTATGTTTATGGATTTATGTATGTTGAGCCTGTAATTTTCTTCCCTTGTAATGTCCTTGTCTAGTTTTGGTGTGAGGGTAATATTAGCCTTGTAAAATGACTTTAGAAATGCTCCATCTTCTTCAATTTTTTGTAAAATTGAGAAAGATTGGCATTAATTCTTCAGTGGATTCAATGTTTGGTGAATTCATCTGTGAAGCCATCTAGTTCTGGGTTTTTCTCTGTTAGGAGGTTTTTTGGTTACTGATTCAATCTCCTTACCCATTATGGGAAGATTCGTACTTTCTATTTTTTTAGGATTCAGTCTTGGTAGAATTGTGTTTCTAGGAATTTATCTAGTTCTTCTAGGTTATCTAATCTGTTGGTGTGTAATTGTTCATAGTAGTTTCTTAGGATCCTTTGTATTTCTGTGGTGTTAGTTGTAATGTTTCTTCTTTCACTTACAATTTTATGTATTTGAGTCCTCTCTCTTTTTCATCTTTGTAAGACTAACTAAGAATTTGCTGATTTTTCTTTTCAAAAAACTAACTCTAAGTTTTGTTGATCTTTTCCTATTTTCTTTCTGGTATGTATTTCGTTCATTTTTGCTCTAAACTCTACCATTTCCTTCCTTCTACTAACTTGGGGCTTAATTCGTTCTTCTTTTTCTAGCTCCTTTAGGTATAAAATTAGGTCACTTATTCGAGATTTTTTGTTGTTGTTGTTCTTAATGTAGAAATTTATCACTATATACCCTTCCCACATAGAACTGCTTTTAGTATGTTGTCATTTATTTGTTTGTTTGTTTTGCTTTTCCCCTAAGATCAGGAACAATACAAGGGTATTCACTCTCACTATTTCAATTCAATATAGTACTGGAAATCCTAGCCAGGGCAATTAGGCAAGAAAAAGATATAAAAATCATCCATATTAGAAAGGAAAAGGTAAAATAAAACCATGACATGATATAGAAAAGTCTAAAGACTACACACACACACACACACACACACACACACACACACACACACAAACCTGTTAGAATAAACTAATTCTATAAAGTTGTAGAACACAGAATAAATACAAAAAATTAGTTGTATTTCTAAACACCAAGACAGAACTATCTGTAAAAGAGGTTAAGAAAACATTTTATTTACAGTAGTGGTAAAAGAATGAAATAATTAGAAGTAAATTTAATCAAGGAGATGAAAGATCTGTACACTGAGAACTATAAAATATTGATGAAAGAAATTGAAGAAACCAATAAATGAAAAGATATCACAGGTTCATGGATTGGATGCAGAATGGGCTGGTCCCATACCCATGTGTGGTGATTAAAAATTGAGAGGAATATCTCTGCTGCAGAGGTCTTCCCTGAAAACAAGGGTTCCCAACCCCACACCAGGCTCCCTAGCCTAGGGTGCCAGTGCTGGGAAGAGAAGTCCACATAACTTTTGGTTGTGAAAAACAGCAGAGATTGTGGCTAAGTGAGGTGGAGGACAGCTGGTATCCTGGGTGTTTCTCTTAAAAGGCTTATGCACACACTTACTTGCTGACAGACTCACTCGCTCTGAGCTCCAGTACTGGTGAAGCAGCTCAAAATGTGCCAGGGACATAAGGGAAGGAATTGAATTGCCTAGCTTCAGAGAGGACTGGAGGGGTAGCTTTTTCCCACACAGAAGTGCTGGCAGAAGCCATTGTTCCTTTGTGAAACCCTCCCACCCCCCCCAACCTGCAGGTGTTATAGCTGAGTCTCCATCAATCAAGCTAATACCATTTGCCTTACCCTGGTGATTCTCTGAGACACCACTCACCCAAATTGCAGGCCCTCAAAAGCTGCTTTCAATGGCTTTTTCATGCAAACAAGCATGTCTTGGCTTATGCTGTGGACTTCCCTAAAATCTCTCAAAGTCTCACAAACCCCATATAATCAGCATCTGGCCTCAGCATGCCCCATACCTCTTGCTAAACAGCCCCAAGCATAGCACTAGCATCAGCTGGACTCAGTTGACTTTTGGGGCTCTTTCAGGCACCTCCAAGCCCAGGACAAATGGCAACCATCTGCAGATCACTTTGTAGCTCACACCAAGTAGCCCCAGGGAAGGCATAGGCAATGTCTGATCTGGGCCTACACCAGGGCCCAGAACCAACACACATGGTGACCAGCTTTAGGCCACATCAGAGCACTACCCAATCACCTTCATAAATGATACACCCAGAGGGCAGACTGAGCAGGCACCACATTCCCGGTAAAGTGAATCCTGCTCTGCAGGGTCCACCCCTGCACAATAGTTCCTCCACTGTGGTTATGGCCAGTCATCACAACCAATCAGACTAAGGGTCAACACTTTCCACTGATGTGCAAGATGAACCAAAGTTTATCTGCAACAAGAAGGCACACACAACCCACACAAGGGACACACCTGGAGCTCCTGGTTCTGGTGACCAGGGAGACTGTGCCATTGGGCCCCACAGGACATCTACTTCATAGGGCCACTCTGCTAAGACTGGAGACATAGCAGCTCTACCTAATACATGAAAACAAACATAGGGAGGCAGCCAAAAGAGGAGACAAACAAACATGTCCCAAATGAAAGAACAGAACAGAGCTCCAGAGAAAGAACTAAACAAGATGGAGACAAGCAATCTACCAAATGCAGATTATAAGGATGCTCAATAATCTCAGAGAGAGCTTCAACAAAGAGATAGGAAATGTAAAAATAGAGATAGTAAACATAAAAAAACCTGTCAGATATAAAGAATATAGTAACTGAAATGAAGAATATATTAGAGGAATCAACAGTACAACAGATGAAGCAGAGGATCGAATCAGCAATTTAGAAGATAAGGTAGCATAAAACACCCACTCAGACAACAAAAAGAAAAAATAATTTTAAAAAAATGAGGACAGTTTAAGGGGCCTCTAGGAACGTATCAAATGTACCCACGTTCACATCATAGGGGTACCAGAGGAGAACAGAGAGAGCAAGGAACTGAAAATCTATTTGAAAAAATAATGATGGAACACTTCCTTAACCTGGTGAAGGAAATAAACATATAGCCTAGGAAGTACAGAAAGTCCCAAACAAGATGAACGCAAAGAGGTCCACATCAAGACACATCATAATTAAAATGCCAATGCTTAAAGACAAAGAGAATTTAAAAAGCAGCAAGAGAAAGGAAGTTAGTTGCCTAAAAGGGAGCTCTCATAAATGCCTGTCAGATGATTTCTCAACGTAAACTTTGCAGGCCGTAAAGGACTGGCACAAAATATTCAAAGTGATGAAAAGCAAGGACTTATAACCAAGATTACTCTACCCAGCAAATCTATCATTTAGAACTGAAGGACAGATGAAGAGCTTCTCAGACAAGATAAAGCTAAAGGAATTCATTACCACCAAGTCAGTATTACAAGAAATGTTAAAGGGATTTCTTTTAGAAAAAGAAGTACAAAGAAAAATATGAATAATAAAATGGCAATAACTACATATCTATCAACAATTACTTTAAACATAAATGGATTAAATGCTCCAATCAAAAGACATACAGTGGCTGAATAGATAAGAAAACAAGACCCTTATGTATGCTGCCTACAAGGGACTCACTTCAGATCAAAAGACACACAAAGACCTTTCAGTAAAGGGATGAAAAAAGGTATTTTATGAAAATGGAAATTAAAACAAAAATCTGGAGTAGCAATACTTGAATCAGACAAAATAGACTTTAAAACAAAGACTATAACAAGAGACAAAAAAGGATGCAGTAATCCCACTTCTGGGTATTTATCCAAAAAAATCCAAAACACTACATCGAGGGGATGTGTGCATCCATATGTTCATTCCAGTATTATTTACAATAGCCAAGATATGGAGGCAACCTGGGTATTAATGGATGAATGGATGAAAAAGAGGAGGTACATATATACAATGAAATATTACCAGCCATAAAAAGAATGAAATCTTGACATCTGTAATAATCTGGATGAACCTAGAGGGTATTATACTGAATGGAGTAAGTCAGACAGAGAAAGACAAATGTCATATGGTTTCACTTATTTGTGGAATCTGGAGAACAGGATAAATTAACAATCAAACCGAAACAAACTCATAGATACAGAGACCATTTTGCTGGTTGCCAGATTGGGATTGGGGGGGAAATGTGTGAAGGGTAGAGGGGGATAGGAGATACAAATTGGTATTTACAAACTAGTCACAAGGATGTAGAGTATAGCATTGGGAATATAATCAGTAGTATTGTAATAACTGTATATAGTGTCAGATGGGCACTGCAATTATTAGTGTAATCACTTTATAAGTTATATAAGTGTCTAATCACTTTGTTATACACAAGAAATTAATATAATATTGTATGTCAACTGTCACTGAAAATTTTTAAAAAATATTTTAAAAAAATCAAATCACCATAATAGTAGAATAAAAGAGAAAACTTAATCATCTCAATAGATGCAAAAGAGCTTTTGAGAAAATTCTATATACAATTCCTCACAAATAAGGAATAGAATTTCTTAGAGGATATCTAATGGGGACGGGGGGGAGTCAGCCAATGTCATACCCAAAACGGTACAATACTGAAAGTTTTCTCCCTAGGATCAGGAACAATACAAGGATGTTCACTGTCTCCATAGTATTCAGCTTTGTACTGGAGTTGCTAGCCAGTGCATTAAGGCAAGAAAACGAAATAAGAGGTTTGAAATTCAGAAAAGAAAACAATAGTCATTATTTGTCAATAATCTGCTTACAAAATATACAAAAGAATCTACAATAAGTATTAGAATATTGAGTTTAGCAAGGTTGCTGACTACAGTATGGTTTTTTTCATATAACATTTTTTTTAGAAGCAGGCAAAACCAGAGGTTTCAATGTCAGGATAATGATTTCCTTTGGGGGAAGGCAGAAATATTTGAGGGGGGTCATGAAAGAGGCTTCTGGGTGCCAGCAATCTTCTACTTCTTGACCTTGTGTTTACATGGGTATTTTCTTTGCGTTATAAATACATGTTTTGAATACTATGTATGTATGAGTTGTATGTGTGTCAAACTGTACAATTACCAGGTTAAAAAATGTTTGTTTCATTCTTTTAAATAACTTATAGGGACTAATTTTTTATGGAAATGTTTCTCTGAGCTAGTAAAAGTTAGTGTTCAAGCTTTTAGAAATAAAATGAGGAGCCCCAAGGAATAAATAAGTTGCTCTAGCTGAAATGAACATGGGACACAGTTTAGACCCAGTTGCTTGGTCTGTCTCTCCATTATATACCACTCCCATCGCCAAACTTTGGAGTATAACTAAAGAGCCCTGATCTCCTTGGTATGCAATTTTAAAAGCAGTGATGCATAATTTATTCTTTTCAGAAATATTTGAGATCTAACTATTAGGGGCATAGAAGACAGAGCAATGAACAACATAAAGTTCTTGTCCTCATTGAGCTTATGTTCTTACATGACACTGAAATGTGAAAAATCACTAGCTTAGCACATTTTCTTTCTTTCTCTCATTTTTTTATTGGTTTCAGGTATACAAAACAATGTACTAGTTAGACATTTATACCCCTCACAAAGTGGTAACCCCCCTCCCCCAATCTACTACTCCTGACATCATATATAGCTGTTACAGTTTCACTGACTCTATTCCTTACAGTGTACTCCACATCCTGTGAATATATACATATATATAGTTGATATTCACTATTATTCAGCTTCAGCTTCATAATGGGAGGGTGTGGGGATGAGGGAGAAGCTAAGGGGCTTAGAAAGCACAATCAGTAAGCACGAGATTACCACGGGGATATGAAAGACAATTTGGGGAATCTTTACAATAATGTAAAGATTTTGTAGGGTAGCACATTTTGTTAAGAGGAAGTTTAGTTAATAGAGAATGAGAGCTTTGAACTGAAAGAATTAAAGGTAATTTATGTCCATAGAAGGAATTTTGGCATGACATTAGCCTGATCAGATGCTTTCCAGAGAGTACTTATAAGTATTTCATTTATTCATTATCCCTTTATAAGTTTTATCCCTTTGTAAGTATTTCTTTATTCATTCCATAATATTGGAGGGCCAACCATATGCCTGACACTATACAGAGCCTTGGGAATATAAAATAGTAATTAACATGGAGCTTACAGTCTAGAGGGTGGAACAGACACTAAAAAAAGAACACAATCTGTAATTAAATGGAAGTAATGAATCAGGGTTAGACGCTATGCTGCTTCTTACCAACTGATGAATGTATTTGATCTAGTACAGTTTAACTGGACTCTATGAAACATCTGGATAAAGTCAATAATTTTTAATATATTTCAGCCTATCAAACAGTTTTACATCAGGCAGATTTCAAAAATCCTGATGGCTTGGACATACCCAAGACCAGATAAGTCAGACTGGGGTAGGACCCAAGCATCAGTGATTCTTAAAACTCTTCATGTGATTCCAATGAGCAACCATGGTTGAGAACCACAAAGTTAGGGGCAAGTTTATTCCATATGTTTTTAATTTCTTTCATGTTAACTTAGAAACCTATTTTCTATCATATTTAATATTTCAGGGTCTTCTAATTCATACATTCTCTTAATGACAGAAAATATTTATGCTTCATTACCAAGTACATATCTGAGTGGGCAAATATCTGAACAAAGTAGCTAGAATGTAAAACTGGCCATTTCAGATAATCTCAAGAAAATAGAAAGCAAATTCTTTACTTGATATATATTTCAGCTATTGTTTAACTCTATGCTTCAAACTTCCATGTAAATACATATGACTCTAAATAAGAGTCACATGTTTCTGATGTGCTTTTGGCTTTGGAGTGAGGCATCAGTGAAAGTAACTGCTACACTCTCCTATGACGATAGCTTAATGTCTCTACCTAAAAACAAAAGATTGGGCTATGTAAAACATTACATATTTTACGTATAAAAAATGTACATATTACTGATCCTTTACAAATTTCTTTACGTTACAGAATGTATCTAATATGTGTATGAACAAGGGATAAATGTTAGGGTTCAGAGAACAACTCCAAGTACTGTGGACTAAATGTAAAACAGTCTTATTATTACCAGATAGACAAAGGAACACATACAAACAGAAACTAGAGGCTTTCCAAAATTTTTCTCAGTTATTTTCCTCTTTGATTATAGGGCCAACTTAGGCTGTGGTGTTTGGAGATCAGCCTACTGGCCTCCAAAGCCAAGGGCAAGCTGTCTGGCTCCAAGTACATTGGGCTCCAATTATGATGCCATAAGGATTTCTTTTTTTGGATAAAACTGAGTCTGGCCATTTTGCTCTCAAGTTTTTAAGTTTTATTTTTCTTTAGGACTCTCTCTACAGCAGCAGTTCTTACAATGATGTATTTACATTCTGAATTCACAAGTAAATCCTTCAAAATTCTCCCTTATCCCAAATTTATTACTCAAAATTAAAACCACAAGAATAAGTCCGCATTAGCAAAGTGTTCTCTGCAAAGCAAAAGATACATGAAGGGTTTCCCTAAGGCTCCATGAAAAATAATAGTCTATTTTCTAATTAGGGAGTGATTTCACAGCATTTAGAAAGAAATAAACCAAAGATAGATCATTCTTTGAAACTATTTTGGCTGCTTATTTCCAAGAGTCAAGAAACTACATAACCATGAATATTGATTCAACAAACCCTGTCGCAGCTACTCTTTGCCAGGCCTCATGTTAGGACAAGAGGTTAGAAGACAATACAGAGAAGCAAGAATCAAAGCCTCGTAAATAAGACAGGGCATAAATGACATCAGGAGGAAAGAGAAGTAGTCAAACAACCTTGTATCACCAGGTTCCTTTGCTTTTTGCACTGCTCAGAACTAATAAGTTTTCACACAGAACAATGTTCTCCCCTCTCCCTCCCAGGATAGTACATGGCCTTAAAGATCTGTAGTTAAAATGCGCAATTTAATTTCCAGCTCTTCAAATGCCATCAAGTTCTTTTCTTCAGGGATGGAAGGTTTGGTGATTCCTTTGTGTATTATAGTCATTTGCAAAGAATGAAGACCAACTCCATCTGATTTAAGCAGGAAAAACAAATGATACTAAAGATAATTGTGTTTCATATTTATTGGGGAAGCTGGAAAATCCGGCTCAGAATAGGCAGAAACAAAGGAAAGCTCTGCAGCTACAGCCACAGTCAGATTTGCAGCACACACCACCCATGGAGGACATGTAGCCCCTATCCTGACCCAGGTACTCTGCACTGGACCTCACTCCCAAGGCACTCCCCCTGCTGCCCTCACAGACAGTGCCTCCCTGTTAGGACTCCAGCTTTGCCTCAGGAATACCAAATTGAACATACCACGCCACTGTATCTAACCGACCTTGTTCCATAGGAGCCAGAGAAGCAATTGCTGAGAATTTTCTGTTTGTATGGTAGTAAGGAATTTTCTGTTTCTATAATAGGAGTTGAGCTCTATTTCCCATCAGGATCTATGTGGCAGGGAATTTTCAAAATACAGGAAAGGAGGTAAAATGTTGGAGACCTTTTTAGAAAGTGACAAACAGGCACTCTTCCACAAATTTCTCAAATACTTCTTTCAGGGAATGTATCATGGGCATATTCTCTTTTCCCAATACTCTAGGGAAACTAGATTTGATGGTCATTCATAAGTAAATAGCATGTCTAACTTCATATGGAAGTCCAAATTTCTGTTACACACACCAATCTCAAAGTCCTCTACCCAGGCTGTAATGACAGACTATGTTTCTGAGTGATCTTTCCCATACAACCCTATCCACTGTGACCTGGCCTTCACTTCAAGCTCAACTTCCTGCATTATTCTGAAATATAGCTCACAATTCATATCCTTCTAGCTAAGTGGGAAAGTGCATTAGGTTTCACTGCTGTGTGAGATATTTATACAGTAAGCAGCAATAGCCTTAAATTTAGAATTTACTTAAGTATGTCTGAGTTCTTCCTAGATCTCCCCTGCCACCAGCTTTCCTCCCACATACAGTACCTTTTGTGGTTTTGTACCTCTTTCTTAATACCCTCCAGAAAGAGGGTATTTTCTGGCATGAGCCAGTGCTTGCAAATGACTGATACTAAAAGAAACCTGTCAGGGCTCAAACCTTTTTATCCAGCTTTGCTCTCCTTTCCCAAGTTTGTTTTGGCTCTTCAGGATCTTTTGTGATTCTATCTGAATTTTAGGCTTGTTTTTTGTATTTCTGTGAAAAATGCCTTTGAGATTTTGATAGGCATTGTATTAAATCTGAAGATTGCTTTGGGTAGTATATACTTTTTAACAAATATATTCTTTAGCTTTGGGTAGTATATACTTTTCAATCCATGAGCATGGGATATCTTTCCAATTATCTTTGTCTTCTTCAATATCTTCCATCAATGTGTTACTGTTTTCAGTGTACAGATCTTTAACCTCCTTGGTTAAATTTATTTCTAAGTATTTTATTTTTTGATGCTATTGTAAATGGGATTATTTTCTTAATTTCTCTTATAGTTTGTTGTTAGTATATAGAAACACAACTGATTTTTTTTATATCTTGATTTTGTATCCTGCAACTTTACTTAATTTGTTTGTAGGTGGGTTTTATTTGTTTGTTTGTTTGTTTGTTTGGAGTTTTAGGTCGAGGTTCTGTTGTAGTCTTTAGGGTATTATGTATGTATATAAGATCATGTCGTCTGCAAACAGAGACAATTTCACTTCTTCTTTCCCAGTTTTTGATGACTTTTATCTTTTTCTTGCCTAATGGCTCAGGCTAGGACTTCCTGTACTGTGCTGAATAGATGTGATGAGAGTGGGCATTCTTGTCTTGTTCCTGATCTTAAAGAAAAAGCTTTCAGCTTTCACCATGGAGTATATTAGATGTGACCTTATCATATATGGCCTTTATTATGATGATTATGGTGCATTATGATATACTATGTATATTATGGTATGTTATGGTACATTCCTTCTATATTTATTTTCTTGAGAGTTTTTATAATAAAAGAATGTTAAGTTTTGTCAAATGCTTTTCCTGCCTCTCATCTTGAGATGATCAGTGACTTTTATACATCACTCTGTTAATGTAGTATATCACATGTATTGATTTGTATATATTAAAACATCCTTGGATCTCAAGGATAAATCCTACTTAATTATAGTGCATGATCCATTTAATGTACTATTTAATTCAGTTTGCTAGTATTTTGTTAAGGATTTTTACATCTATGTCCATCAAGAATACTGGTCTGCAATTTTTTTTCTTGTAGTGTCCCTGTCTGGCTTTGGTATCAGGGTAACGCTAGCCTCATAAAAGCCATGAAAAGAAGGAAATCCTGCCATTTCAGACAACATAGATAAACATAGAGGACATTATGCTAAATGAAATAAGTCAGACAAAGACACATACTATATGATATCACATATGTGTTGAATCTTTTTTAAAAATGCCAAGTTCATAGAAAAAGAGTAAAATGGTGGTTGCCTGGGGCTAGGAGTATGGGAAATAGATAGATGTTGGTCAAAAGATACAAACTTTCAGTTCTAAAATGAATGAATTCCAGAGATCTAATTTACAGCATAGTGACTATAATTAATAAAACTCTATTGTATACTTGAAATTTGCTAAAAGAGTAAATAATAAGCATTCTCGCCCCACAAAAAGAAAAATGGCAACTATGTGAAGTGATAGATGTGCTAACTTAATTGTGGTAATCATTTCACAAAGTATATTTATTTTAAATCACCACATTGTATGGTTTAAATATATACAATTTTATTTGTCTATTATATTTTTTAAAAAGCTTGGCGGGAAGTAAAAAGCAATAATTTGTTTGAAAAAGAGCACAGGATGCTAGGAACTAACTCTGTGCATTTACTCTAAATAAGCCTATAGTTAAATTGCATTTGTTAGTTACTTTATTGTAAGAAAGCCAAAACTATAGAAAATATAATTGAGTTGTTTGGCATTTTACATTAAAAAACTCCTTAATTTTTCTACTTGCTCGGGCTGATAAAGCTATTTTAAATTTCTTAGTAAATTGGTTTAATATGTAAAATTCATAATCTCAAAGGATTGCCAGAAAGCAGCATGTTAGAGCTCAAAATAAGCTAAGAAAAATATTCCCTTAGAATGTTTATCTAATAGCAAGTAACTTGTATAAAAGTTTACAAAACCTTAAATAACCTTCTGTTTAGGAACTTCTAAATTCTTCTCCCAAATTATTATTTGTTTCAGCTTCATGAAGCTATATATCTAAGAGTACTGCTATATAAATAAAGAATAAAACAGCAATATTTTCCTCACAAAATAAAAATGTCTGTAAAAAAAACAGTTTGTTAGGCTTAAACAAAACAGGTTTGCCTTAACAGTAGTTCTTTTGTAAAACAAAATCTATTCTGGAATAAAGTAAACTAAAATCTTTTATGTAACAATAGAGAGTAATAACAGCTAAAAACAACCATTTAACAACAAAGCCTACAAAAATAACTCCTAAGGTCAATGCAGCAGGTACCTGTGGGAACATAAAGTTTGTTTCCCCATAAAATGTAATCTTTATAAAAAAGTATAGTCTGTAAAAGCTTAGATTTTTCCAGAAGCTCTCTGGTTAGTCATCTATTATTCATCCCTTTGAACCAGTAGTCTTCGAGTAATCCTCCTGAAAAGGTGCTTGATGTAGGTTCTGTAATGGTCAAACTTCCTGGGTCAATTACACCAAATTTATAATCTCGTGAGAGGTGTCTCAGGACAGAAGTCTCGAACAAAAGCTTCAAGAGCTGTAGTGCAATGAAAAGAATAAAGTCACAGGTGCACCCTGAAAAATAAAAAACTTATAAAGATGTATGCAATCAGAACAGTTTATTAAGACATGGTCATGGATAGAGCCAGGATTCCAGGTAACAACTAGGACTTGATAATTTATATGCAAATCTACATGTGACATGTTGTGTTGTAATTGTTGCCCCAGAGCTAAATGTCATTCTGTGGCCAAGGACACTCCCAATATCATAAAGTAAAAGAGCATCAGTGCTGAGTGGTCTGCATTCCTCTGACTGTAGCAATGGTCAGGACTCAATGGCTGGTCATTAGGGAAGATATCCTTGTGCCAGTCAACAGTTGACTTCAATGAAGCAAAATCTCCACAGGAAACTTTTCCCTAAGAAGCTCAGAATTTCTTGCACTATCTCTGAGTGGACATAACACAAACTGAATGCCTTTTGTTAAAGTGAGATATTCAAGAAGTAACTAGTATCACCAAGGTAGTAACCTGAGAATATGACAGTTTTAACTTTATATCTCTCCTCTTACTGGCCCACCTGATGCTCATTGATGTGACATTGTCTAAAAATGGCACCATGGGACTTTTGAAAACTGGGAAAAATGTACTGATAACAAAAGTTATCAATGGAAAAAAAATGCCCTGCATAGCTAGAACAACTAGAGAAAGATAACTGACAGTTTTTATAGCTTATTTTCTGGCATAAATGGCTAGAACACTGATGCCTAAAGGTGAACCTGAATAACTTTAAAGAAACCTTTTGCCATTTATCTCTATGACTTCTGAAATTTACCCTGATACCCCACACCAGGTTAGAAACCCCATTTATAGTCTCACCAAGCTCTCTATATCCCTCATTTCCAGCACTGCTGTCTGTTATCGTGTCAGTAACTACAGGTAATAACTTCACTAACATCTACCTACCACCTCGCATTGTAAACCCCTATGAAATCAGAATCTGGCATAAAGTTTGTTCATTCTAAATACACACACACACACATGAATAAATTAATCTTCATGAAGAAAGTAAAAGCACATTAAGACCTCATTGATGGGTTTTATTGGAACTGTATCCTAAAGTCTACTTAGTACTTTTTAACTACTTTGTCAAGGGGCTTAGAACTATTAATCACAAAAGGCATAATTATCAATTATTGGTTTAAAAAAGCATTAGCTTTTCTTTATATTCCTAGTTATTATGCTCATTATTATAATAACTGAAGCTCCTTGCCTTTACTATGAATCTTGTCATGTACTATTGTGACAGGAAGAATAATGAACCCTCCCAAAGGTGTCCATATCCTAATGCCCAAAACCTGTGAATACATCACTTTACATGGCAAAGGGGATTTTGCAGATGTAATTAAGTCAAGGATTTTTAGATGGGAAGGTTTCCTTGGGTTATCTGTGTGAGCCCAATGTAATCACAAGGGTCCTTATCAGAAGGCAAGAGCATCAGAGTCAGAGAAAGAGATATGATGCAGAGGTCAGAATGCCATAGCCATGAGCCAAGGAATGAAGGCAACATCTCGAAACTGCAAAGGGCAAATAAATAAATTCTCCCCTAGAGTCTCCAGAAAGAATGTAGTCCTGAAGACTCATTTTAGACTCTGACCTCCAGAACTATAAAATAATAAATTTGTGTTGTACACTTCTAAACTCATTTTTCAAGTCCAGCATTTCCCTCATAATGAATCCACTCAAGGACTGTACAAGAAAAAAAATTATAGGCCAATATTCCTGATGAACATAAATGCAAAAATCCTCAACAATATATTAGCAAACAAAATTCAACAATGCATTAGAAGGATCATATACCATGATAAAGCAGAATTTATTCCAGGGATGCAAGGATGGCTTAATATCTCCAAATCAATGTGATACACCACATTAACAAAATAAAGGATAAAAATTACATGATCATCTCAAGGAACATACCTAGAAGGAACATAACTAAAGGCCATAATCCACAGCTAACATCGTACTTTATAATAAAAAGATGAAAAATCTTTTTAAGGTCAGAAACAAGACAAAAATGCCCCACTAACACAACTTTAATTCAATACAGTATTGGAAGTCCTGGCCAAAGCAATGAGGCAAGAAAATAAAATAAATACAAATAAAAAAGGAAGAAGTAAAACTGTCACTATATGCAGGTGACATGGACTTATATAGAGAAAACCCTAAAGACTCCACCAAAAAATCTTTTAGAACTAATCAATGAATTCCGTGTCGTTGCAGAACACAAAATCAATATACAAAATTTTGTGGTGTTTCTATGTACTAATAATGAACTATCAAAAAAAGAAATTCAGAAAACAATCCCAGATACGTCATCAAAATGGTGGCGTGAGGGGAGCCTCTGGAAATCTCCCCTGGTATTTACAACAAATTGAAAAACTATAACTCCACAAAGGACTCCCTACACAGCAGACAGGCAAGACAAAGAGTCTCACTACTAAATTCACCTAAAGGTGGGCAAATTGCATGAGCAGGGGAGGAGGAAAGGGAGAAATGTGGAGATGGAGCCACGCGGGCACAGGACGGAGACCTAGCTCAGTGCTCAGAGCTCGCTGCATCCCGGAACTACCGCAGCTGCGGAAGAGGGAAGAACTCAGACTGCTAGGGCTCTGCTTATGGCCCACAGGGCTGAGGGGGCAGCATATAACACAGCTGAACCCAACGCTCATGGCAGAGACCTCAAAGAAAAGACTGAGGGAAGAAGGCTGAAAACGGTGGTTTAAGCCCTCACTGCCGAGCAGAGAACAGAAGCCTTAGGCACTGAGACTAGCTGCCCCCTACCGACCCTCCCAGACCTCGCTCTGCCCCCACTTGCCCAGTGCTAGAAGCGGAACAGTAGCAGTGTCAGGTCAAAAGAACAGAATATTTGCAGTTCTGAGAACTGTGGTCCACAGACAGAATTCGCAGCCCAACTAGTTTCTGCAAAGGAGAGGGAGCTGTAGAAGTAGGACTGGCTATGGTGGTGGTTGCCACCATTGCTCTGGGCCACCTCTCACAACTCACCCTGCCCCGTTAACACCTATTGGGGTGGATCCCTGCAGGAGTAAACAGAACTGCTGAAACACATGGGTTCTGAATCTGGTGCAGGAAGACCTTTGAAACTTTAAAAGCTCTCCGCATCCCCATACGGATGCTGTGTCCTATGACCCAGGCGAACTGTTAACAGAAGAGAAGCCCACCTTCCAGGGAATCCCTCCATTGTGTGAGAAGCTGGAATAGTGCAAAGAAAACATAACACTACAGTGTGAGAGAAAAAAAAAACCTGCAGTTGGAAAGATCATAAAACATTCTACAAACACACACTGGAAAACAAAAGAAAGACCTTTTCCTATCAACCTGTTGCAGAACCCACTCCTGTAGATGTCTAGGAAGAGAAATACTAAATCGTTAATTGCCATGAATAACCAAAGCAACAAGACAGCTTAGAAAGAAAGTGAAAAGTCTCCAGAAAAAGAACTTAAAGATATGGAAATATGTGACTTAAATGACAGAGAATTCCACACACTGTTGGTGGCAATGCACACTGGTGCAGGCATTATGGAAGGCAGCGTGGAGGTTCCTCAAAAAATTATAATAGAATTACCATATAATCCAGCAAGCCCTCTCCTGGGTATCTACCCAAAAAATATGAAAACATTTATACATAAATACACGTGTACTCCAATGTTCATTGCAGCTTTGTTTACGGTGGCCAAGACATGGAAACAATCAAAATGTCCTTCGATAGATGAATGGATAAAGAAGTTGTGGTATATATACACAATGGAATACTATTCAGCAGTAAGAAAAAATGACATAGCAACATTTGTGACAACATGGATGGATTTTGAGAGTATAATGCTAAGCGAAATAAGTCAGACAGAAAAAGCAGACAACCATATGATTTCACTGATATATAGTATATAAACCAAAAACAACAAAAGAACAAGACAAACAAATGAGAAACAAAAACTCATAGACACAGACAATAGTTTTAGTGGTTACCAGAGGGTAAGGGGGTTGGGGGGTGGGAGATGAGGGTAACGGGGATCAAATATATGGTGATGGAAGGAGAACTGACTCTGGGTGGTGAACACATAATGGGATATATAGATGATATAATACAAAATTGTACACCTAAAATCTATGTAATTTTACTAACAACTGTCACCCCAATAATTTTTTTTAAATGACAGAGATTTCAAGATTGCAATTCTTAAAAAAACTCAATGAGATGCAAGAAAACACAGAAAGGCAGTTTAATGAACTGAGAAACACAAAGAACAACACAAACATTTTACCAAAGAGATTGAAATTTAAAAAAAACTCAAATAGAATTTCTACAGATTAATAACTCAATAAAAGAAATGAATGAAATAGCCAGCTTAGGTAGCAGAGTTGACCAGATGGAGGAAAGAATCAGTGACATCGAAAATAGAAACCTGGAAATGACATGGATAGAAGAAAAGAGACTTAAGACTTAAAAGAAATGAAAGAACTTTACAAGAACTTTCTAACTCCAACAGAAAGAGCAATATAAGAATAATGGGCATACAAGAAGGAGAAGAAAGAGAGAAGGGAACAGAGAGTATATTCAAACAAATAGTCAACGAGAACTTCCCAAACTTGTGGAAAGAACTGGATCCTCGAATACAAGAAGCAAATAGAACACCTAATTACCTCAATCCCAACAGGCCTTCTCCAAGGCACATTGTATTGAAGCTGTCAAAAATCAACGACAAAGAAAGAATCCTCAGGGCAGCCAGGGAAAAGAAGACGGTAACCTACAAAGGAAAGCCCCTTAGATTATGATCAGATTTCTCAGCAGAAACTCTATAAGCCAGGAGGGAGTAGAACCAAATATTCAAACTATTGAAAGACAGAAATTATGAGCCAAGAATAATATACCCAGCAAAGATATCTTTTAGATATGATGAAGGAATAAAGACCTTTCCAGACATACAGAAGCTGAGGGAATTTTTCTAATACTTGACATGCACTAAAGGTCAAAAAGTACTAAAGGAGGCTATTCGAGCACCATCAACAGGGACAATTTGTGGCAACCAAAACATAAAAAGGGGCAGGGTAAAGGCCTGAACCAGAATACGGGAATGGAGTAAGTAGGCATGCTGAAAAAAAATGGAATACTCTAAATATCAAACTTTCTTTTACATAAACTTAAGGGTAACCACTCAAAAAAAAATCCAGAACTGAAATATATACTGTAATAAAAGAAAAAACAGAGGGAAACATCAAAGAATACCACCACACAGAAGTAATAGACAACAACTAAAAAGCAAAGAAACAATGGAGACACAATCTTACCAGACAACTAAAGATAGAATGATAGGAAATCCTCACATATTAATAATCACCCTAAATGTAAATGGACTGAACTCACCAATAAAAAGGAACAGAGTAGCAGACTGGATCAAAAAACTAAACCCAACCATATGCTGTCTCCAAGAGACACATCTCAGCTACGAGGACAAGCATAGACTCAAAGAGAAAGAGTGGAAATTGACATTCCAAAAAATGGTATCCACAGAAAACCAGGTGTTGCCATATGATATCAAATGAAACACACTTCAGGGTGAAAAAGGTAACAAAGATGCAACAAAGCAACAAAGATGGACATTTCATCATGGTAAAGGGGACTATAAAACACGAAGACACAACAGTCATCAATATTTATGCTCCCAGTCAGGAAGCACCGAAATATACCAAGCAGCTACTAACAGAACTAAAGGGAGAAATTGACCAAAACACAATTATACTAGGAGACTTAAATATATCATTGACAGCTATGGATAGATCATCCAAACAGAAAATAAATAACAAAATAACAGCCCTAAATGACACATTAGATGAAATGGACATAACTGACATATATAGAGCACTTCATCCTAAAACATCAGACTATACATTCTTTCCGAGTGTACATGGAACATTCTCAAGGATAGACCATATATTGGGACATAAAATCAGCCTCAGCAAATTAAAGAAGATTGAAATCACACCAAGCATATTCTCTAATCACAAGGCTTTGAAATTGGATATCAACTGCAGAAAGAAAGCAGGAAAAAAACAAAATACATGGAGATTAAACAACATACTTTTAAAGAACTACTGGGTCAAAGAAGAAATTAAAGGAGAAATCAAAAGATACATAGAAACAAATGACAATGAAAATATATCCTACCAAAATTTTTAAGATGCAGCGAAAGCAGTTTTAAGAGGGAAATTTATATCATTACAGACCTATCTCAGGAAACAAGAAAAATCCCAAATAAATAATGTCACGTTGCACATTAAAGAACTAGAAAAACAAGAACCAATAAAACCCAAGGACAGCAGAAGAAAGGAAACAATAAAAATTAGAGCAGAACTAAATGAAACAGAGAACAAAAAGACAATAGAAAAAATTAATGTGACAAAGAGCTGGTTCTTTGAAAAAAATTAACAAAATTGACAAACCCTTGGCTAGGTTCACTAAAATAAAAAGTGAGAAGACACTAATAAACAAAATCAGAAATGAAAAAGGGGAAGTCATGGATGCCACAGAAATACAAAGGATCATCCAAGAAACTATGAAGGACTATATGCCACCCAATTCAATAACCTAGAAGAAATGGACAAGTTCTTAGAAACATATAGCCTTCCTATGCTGAACCATGAAGTACTAGAAAATCTAAACAGACTAATCACCAGTAATGAGATTAAATCAGTCATCCAAAACCTTCCCAAAAGCAAAAGTCCAGGACCAGAAGGCTTCACTAGTTAATTCTACCAAACCTTCAAAGAGGATCTAATACCAATCCTGCTCAAACTCTTCCAAAAAATTGAAGAAGAGACAGTACTCCCCAACACATTTTATGAGGCCAACATTACCCTGATACCAAAACCTAGTAAGGACAACACAAAAAAAGAGAACTGCAGATCAATATCTCTGATGAATACAGATGCTAAAATCCTAAACAAAATTCTAGTAAATAGAATACAACAATGCATTAAAAAGATTATTCACCTTGCCTAATACAGTTATGATTGAACATAAAAAAAAAAAAAAGATTATTCATCACGACCAAGTGGGGTTCATCCCAGGGGCACAAGGATAGTTCAACATCTGCAAATCCATCAATGTGATACATCACATAAACAAAATAAAGGACAAAAATCATGATTATATCAATTGATGCAGAAAAAGCATTTGACAAGATACAACATCCATTTATGATTAAAACACTTAATAAAATAGGTATAGAAGGAAAATACCTTAACATAATAAAGGCCATATATGACTAACCCTCAGCTAATCTCATAATTAATGGTGAAAAACTGAAGCCCTTTGCTCTACGTTCAGGAACATGACTGGGCTGTCCACTATCACCTCTGCTTTTCAACATAGTGTTGGAAGTCCTCGCCAGAGCAATTAGGCAAGAGAAAGAAATAGAAGGCATCCAAATCGGGAGTGAAGAAGTTAAATTGTCACTCTTTGTAGATGACATGATGCTATATATAGAAAAACTTAAAGACTCCACCAAAAAGCTATTAGAAACAATCAACAAATACAGTAAAGTTGCCTGCTACAAAATCAACGTACAAAAGTCCATTGCATTCCTATACACTAACAATGAAATCTCAGAAAAAGAAATACAGAAAACAATTCCCTTTGCAATTGCAGCAAAAAGAATAAAATACCTAGGAATAAACTTAACCAAGGATGTGAAAGACTTATATGCTGAAAACTATAAGACATTTTTAAAAGAAATTGAAGAAGACACAAACAAATAGAAAGACAGTCTATGCTCATGGATTGAAAGAATCAACATAGTTAAAATAGCCATATTACCCAAAGCAATATACAGATTTAAAGCAATCCCAATCAAAATCCCAATGGCATTTTTTAAAGAAATAGAACAAAAAATCATCAGATTTGTTTGGAACCACAAAATACCCCGAATAGCCAAAGCAATCTTAAGAAAAAAGAACAATGCTGGAGGTATCACACTGCCTGACTTTAGCTTGTACTACAGGGCTACAATAATCAAAACAGCATGGTATTGGCAGAAAAACAGATATATAGACCAATGGAATAGAATTGAGAGCTCAGAAATAAAACCACATAAATATGGACAGATTATTTTTGACAAAGAAGCAAAAAGCATACAATGGAGAAATGACAGCCTTTTCAATAAATGGTACTGGGAGAATTGGAAAGCCACGTGCAAAAGAATGAAACTGGACTGCTATCTGTCACCATGTACCAAAATTAATTCAAAATGGATCAAAGACTTAAGCATAAGACCTGGAACAATAAACTGCATAGAAGAAAACATAGGTACTAAACTTATGGACCTTGGGTTCAAAGAGCATTTTATGAATTTGACTCCAAAAGCAAGAGAAGTAAAAGACAAAATAAATGTTGAGGTTATATCAAACTAAAAAGCTTTTGCACAGAGAAAGAAACCATCAACAAAATAAAGAGGCAACCAACTGAATGGGAGAAGATTTTTGCAAACAGTGCCTCCAATAAGGGGCTAATATCCAAAATATAAAAGGAGCTCATGCAACTCAACAACAAAAAAACAAACAACCCAATTGAAGAATGGGCAGAGGACCTGAAGACACATTTCTCCAAAGAGGACTTACAAATGGCAAATAGACATGTGAAAAAATGCTCAACATCAGCAATCATCAGAGAAATGCAAATAAAACCTACAGTGAGATATAACCTTACCCCAGTTAGAATGGCTATCATCAACAAGACAAATAGTAATAAGTATTGGAGAGGCTGTGGAGAAAAAGGAACACTCATACACTGTTGGTGGGAATGCAGACTGATGCAGCCGCTATGGAGCGCCGTGTGGAGGTTCCTCAAAAAATTACACATAGAATTACCATATGACCCAGCAATCTCTCTCCTGGGTATCTATCCAAAAAATATGAAAACAGTTATCCATAAAGACACATGTGCTCCAATGTTCATTGCAGCTTTATTTACGGAGGCCAAGACATAGAAACAACCAAAATGTCCTTCAACAGATTAATGGATAAAGAAGTTGTGGTGTATATACACAATGGAATACTATTCGGCAGTAAGAAAAGATGAAATAGGACCATTTGTGACAACATGGATGGATCTTGAGTTTATAATGCTAAGCAAAATAAGTCAGACAGAAAAAGCAGAGAACCATATGATTTCACTGATATGTGGTATATAAACTAAAAACAACAAAAGAACAAGACAAATAAATGAGAAACAAAAACTCATAGACACAGACAATAGTTTAGTGGTTACCAGAGGGTAAGGGGTTGGGGGGAGGCAAATGAGGGTAAGGGGGATCAAATATATGGTGATGGAAGGAGAACTGACTCTGGGTAGTGAACATACAATGGGATTTATAGATGATGTAATACAGAATTGCACACCTGAAATCTATGTAACTTTACTAATAATTGTCAACCCAATAAACTTTAATTAAAAAAAAACAGAAAGAAAACAATCCCATTTACAATTGTATCGGAAACAATAAAATAATTAGGAATAAATTTAACCAAGGATATGAAAGACATGTACACTGAAAATTATAAGACATCGATGACAGAAATTGAAGACACAATTAAATGGCAATATATTCCATGATCATGGATTCAAATAATTACTATTTTAAATTGTCAATACTATTCAAAGCAATCTTCAGAATCAATGCAATCACTATTAAAATTCCAATGGCATTTGTCACAGAAATAGAGAAAAACAAATTTTTAAAGCCTAAAATCTGTACGGGGAAAGAATAGTCTTTTCAATAAATGATGTTGGAAAAACTGAACAGCTACGTGCAAAATAATGGAAATGAGCCACTATTTTACAACATACACCAAATTAATTCAAAATGTATATAAGACTTGAATGTAAGGCATGAAACCACAAAACACGTAGAAGAAAACACAGGCAAAAAGAAAGAAGAAAACATATTTTTTTGTTTTCCTAGAGGAAAATACCAAGACGAAAACATAGATACCTTGGCATCAGATTTGGCAATGATTATTTGGATTTGTCACCAAAAGCACAAACAACAAAAGCAAAATAAACAAGTGAGACTACATAAATCTAAAAAAGCTTTGCACAATAAATGAAACCATAAACAAAATAAAAAGACAACCTATGGAATGAGAGAAAATATTTGCAAATCATATATCTGGTAAAGGGTTAATATCCAAAATTTATAAAGAAGTCACATAACTCAATAGCAAAAATAAGTAAGTAAGTAAATAAATAAATAAATAAATAAATAAAACTAAAAAATGGATAAAGGAACTGAATAGATATTTTCCTAAAGACATACAGATGGCCAACAGGTACATGAAAGCTGTACAACATCATCAATCATCAGGGAAATGCAAATCAAAACCATGAGATGTCACTTAACACATGTTAGAATGACTATTATCAAAAGGACAGAGACAAGTGTTGGCAAAGATGTGGAGAATAAAAACCCTCATTCACTGTTGGTGGAAATGTAAATTGATGCAGCTACTGTGGAAAAAAAATATGGAGGTTCCTCAAAAAATTAAAAATAGAACTACCACATGATCCAGCAATTCCACTCAGGTATTCATCCAAAGTGAAAACACTAACGCAAAAAGATATCTGCACCCCCATGTTCATGGTAGCATTATTTACAATAGCTAAGACATGGAAACAATCTAAGTGTCCAGTGATGGATGAATGGATTCAAAAATTATGCTCGCACACAAACACACGCAAACTAGTACGCAGTTTATATTATGTTAATATTAATGTCAACAGTATTTGAAAAATTAAAAAAGGGTGAAAAGGTGAAGAGGAATAAGAGGTTCAAATTTCCAGGTATAAACAAATAACTCACGGGGATGTACAGCATCTCCATGTACAGCATGGAGATTATAGTCAACAATATTGTGATAGCATGGAGTGGTGTCAGGTAGGTTGCTGGACTTATCATGGTGATCACTTCTTTAGGTATATAAATGCTGAATAACTATGGTGTACACCTAAAACTAATATAATTGTTGTATATTAGCCATATTTTAATGAAAATCTTTTAAAAAATAGTTATGGGGATATAAAGTACAGCATAGGCAATAGTCAATAATATTGTAATAACTATATATGGTGTCAGATGGGTACTGACTTATTGGAGTAATCACCTCATAATGTACATAAATGTCTAATCACTATGTTGTATACCAGAAATTAATATAATAATGTATATAAACTGTAATTTATAAATACATTTTTAAAACTTAATTTAAAAAGAAACACGTGAATGCCTTAGCTCAGTGAAATCTCACAGTTAGCCCTAATTTCTTTGAGTCAATTACTGACCTAAGCTAAAGCCAGCAAAGCTCTTAAACACTGTGTGCCCTGACAACAGTCTCATTTTTTTCCCAACTTTTCATTATTTCTAACTTTTTCAAAAAAATACCAAAACAGTTGGAAAAAAATAATCAAATGAATATCCATACATGAGAAAAAACTTAGTATGTTGTGTTGCCATGGAAATTCAAAACAGTATCATCATCTAGCCAATCTCTTTCATGTTGATATATTAATTCTACTTGAGTTTTTATAGCGGTATATGAAGTATTAAAGTAGCATTAAAGAAAGATTAAAATACATTTTGCTCATATTCAGTTTTTGCTCCAGCAGAAACAGGCTTCCATCTTTGCTATTCTTCAACAAAAAATGGGGCACAGAGATTAGATAGTTTGCCCAAGTCATGCAATTAGTTAATAGCAAAGGCAAGCTTCCTGACCTAGAACGCTCTCCATACCCCTATGGACAAAAACTGTGCAAACTAAAACTCTGTGAAGAATGTGACACACTATCAAATTCCATGACCAGTTTAAATTCAGGTTCTTGGGCTTTCAGATTCAAGAGCCTCTCAGATCAATCTTGTCCAGGGATTCTGTATTTAACACTATGACTGACTCACTACACTTTGGAGGAGGTAAAGTAGAGCTCCAATTTCCACAAAGAACAAATACGTATTTTCCTTGTAAAGTTATACACATGTAAAATATTGAAACCTGTCAAGATTCTTTTAGGTTTCATTCACATACAAAAATAATCCATTGCTGAAAGCAGTAGAGATGAGGACATGATCTCTACATAAGAGAGCCAAGAGAAATATTTTACTTTTCTTCAAGAAAATTTTTTTTAAATGACACTCCTACAGTTCACACCAGCATCTATGCAGTTAATGTCTCTTCTCACTTTGTGTATTTACATGACCACTTTCTCCATTTCCTACTAAAAAATGTCTGAGACTTATTTCCAGACTGTTTACTTTAAGTTACATGAATTTAAGCAAAGGTTAATCAGTCTCAATTGTTTAAAAATGGGTCACAGATTTTGTTTCTCCTTAAATTAAAATGCCTCGTGGCTGTTGATGTGAGCATACAGAAAGGTCACCAGCTTCCGTCCTTTGCCTCTGAAAATGAACAAGACACTTGGGAAATTTTTGACTAATTGATTTATAGAGGAAGTCTTTATTATGCCTAAATTTGTAAATATTAAGAGTCCTTCCTACATGTCATAATTTTTTCTTAAATCATTGTATAGCCATAGAACTCCATGTATAATGCTGCTACGAACAGGTGTAAATATCTTCATGGGCTCAGGCTCTGTGTTGTGACACATAAGGAGAAAATGCAGGCTGCCAGAGCCAATGGCATAAACCCACCTGGGGGTTAATGATCTACAGATCAACCAGGGGTTTCATGAGGGTTTTACCTTAACGTTCCATGTCAGCCTAGTGTATTTTCTTCAGTTAACTAATTACATACCATGGAATCACCTAGTCACCCTTAAACCTAGAATGACGCTTCCACGATACTGTTGGGATGCTATACTATTTCCACAATGTTAAGGTAAGTGCTAATTTGAAGAACTTGGTGCTTCAACTTTTGAGTTCAATTCTACTAATTCAAGAATTGATAGATGCAGTCCACTTACACTTCTTTTTTCTACCTCACAAGAACAAACATAACAAAGAAACTTTAAAGATATCATTTTACAGATTTTTGATAAGCGGTGATGTTTCATATATTGCAAATAGGAAGAAATTTAACATTTTTCTTGTGGTCACCAAAGCTATATAAAGACCATGCGTGTATACACAAATCTAGCATACTCTCAGAATGCACACTAACATTTGAAGATAGTGGAGCTCCTCTCTTATAGGATATGTTCTCCATTCTAAAAGTTTTGGCCCAAACTGTCCTAAGCACTGAAGAAAGAAGAAATAGGCAAGATAGAGTGTCTATTCTTCTGGGGTCCACTTTGGCTAGACAGGTAAACCAACAGCCATGAAATAATGTAACTAAAAGAACACAGGGTGGGAAGAGGGATTAGTCCTGGGAAGAAGGCATGAAGAGGGGGATGTGAGGACAAAATGTGGGGTAAAGATGCTTGCAAGCTTTTGTTTGAGGCTCTAGAGCAGGGGTGTCAAAACTGTGGCCCGCAGGCCAACTGCGGTCTGCAATCCATTGTTAACTGGCCCGCAGCAAATTCCAAAAATATATTTAGGTTACTTAAATAAACCAGGTGAGGCAATACGTACTTCACCTCAAGTGAGTGGCCCGGCTGTTTGTGTATTTTGCCACACATGGCCCTTGGTAAAAAACGTCGAGAAAAGTTTGGACACCCCTGCTCTAGAGATTCAAGATATGTAAATCATGTTAGAGGATATCTATTTGGAGTAACAGTAGGACTATAGGTCAAGGTAACAAAGAGTGTAACCAAAGGGATGAGACAAATGCTGTCCCTCACATACATACAACTACACACCATATTTTTTTCCTTTTTTAAATGAAAAAAAATTAACTCATAAAAAGATAATTGTGTTCTTGGAATCATCTACTTACTTGTGAAACAATGGCCACATTTATTTCTCTTGCAATGGTATAAACAATAAGTTTTAGGAAGACCGACCTACCACTGGCCCAAGAAATGGATTGCCTTCACTCCAACCCCGCCAACTAGTTTCGACATATGTACATGTACTTAAACAGTGCTCATAGTCAGATTGAGAATCTAAAGTCCCTGAACTGTCATTGACAGTATAACAGCCAAGCAACACCTGGCTTGGACGAAGAGAAAGACATAGGACCATAAGAACATGTTTTCAATCAATGAAGAAACTGAGATTAGCAAAGACATGAGCTTCAAGCTCTACTGCTTGCCTCATAACTAGTACTCAATCCACTGGGGAACTAACCTACTTTGGAATGCCTTACCCTTAGGAATAGAATGTGTACTAGCACTAAAGTTCCCTTTCTAGCTCATTCTTTCAATAAAAATTCATCTTTTGTATTTAATTAAGATTCTTTAATATACAGCATGCCAAAAAAATTGTATACACATTTTAAGAAAGAAAAGTTTATTAAAATTGCGCTGATGGTAACCACTTTGAGCACCTCTTGTAATTGCAGAAGTCAAATGTGACTTATCGGTATATATTGAGTATTACACCGAAAAGATATATTGAGTATATCTTTTCTTATCGGTATATATTGAGTATTACAATGTTAATACAGTTTTTTTCCTTTCTTAAAATGTGTATACATTTTTTTGGCATCTTCTGTATGTTGTAAGAATCATCAAGCTTTATTCTTTAGTTTTTTTTTCCTAAAAGTTATTTTTAAGTGATGCTTACTGTCATCATAGTGCCAGGAGTGTACTAAACTAATTGGGAAGATCACTGCATAAATTATTAATATATAAATTTCTAACCACTAGGCTATACATCTGTAACTAATACAAAATAATATGCAATGTCAACTGTAACCGAAAAAATAATTTTTTAAAAAGCCAACATAGCAAGACAATCCCATATGAAAATCAGTCTTACCAGTGATATATCCAGAGTCAAGAGACGTTGTGAAAAAATTGGCTTTATCATTAATTAGTGGTGTCACTTCAAATATATAACTTAGGCAAGCTAGACCTCAGTTTGAACATATATAGAGTAGTATATGAAATGTCTGGTTATAATATTTCAAGATTATTTAGAAAAAAATATTTTAACTTAATGGATTTATAAATGTTTTATGTATGCATCGTGGCTTGTATTTAGGGTATGCAATATGACACAGAAAAAAATGATGTAAACTTTTGAACCAGAATAGAATTATTCAGACTGGTTTCTTAGCCTCAAAATAATCAGTCTCCTTGAACTTGATCATTTTTGCATATTTATCTCACTAATACCCATTTTATAAGATACTCTTACCGTATGATTCAGCAATCTTGTTCTTTGGTATTTACCCAAAGGAGGTGAAAAATTATGTCCAGCCAAAAACTTGCACACGGATGTTTATAGCAGCTTTACTCATCATTGCCTAAACTTGGGAGAAGCCAAAATATGCTTTAGTAGATGAATGGATAGAGGAACTGTGGCCCAACCAGACAATGAAATAATATTCACTGCTGAAAAGAAATTAGCTATTATGCTACATAAAGACATGGAGGAAACTAAAATGCATATTACTAGCAAAAGAAACAATCCGAAAAGGCCACATACTGCATGATTCCAAACTAAATGACACTCTGGAAAAGGCAAAACTGCAGAGACAGTAAGAAAAATCAATGGTTGCTGGGAGGAGGAGGTATGGAGAGATGAATAGGCAGAACACAGATTTTTAGAGCAGTGAAACTACTGTTGTATATTATAATGGTGAGTACATGTAATTATGCATTTGTTCAAAAGCATAGAATGTACAAGACCAAGCCTATGGACTTTGGGTAATAATTACTTGTCAATGTAAGTTCATCAGTTGTAACAAATGTACCACCTGGTGCAGGATGTTGGTAGTGAGGGACACTGCACATGCATAGGGGTAGCGGGTATATGGGAACTCTCTGTATTTTCCACTCAGTTTTGCTGTCAACTGAAAACTGCTCTAAAAAATAAAGTGTACTTTTCCAAAAAACACATTATATAAAAGGGATTTTAAGAAAATTCTAACTCAGGCTCTTGTCAGGGATGAGCATAATGACACCAAAAAACGCATTCAACAAAATAATTATATTGATTGCAAAGACGTATGTTTATAGTTGCTTCAATTCACCCACAAGGGATGAGGGGTGGAGAGAAAGAGAAAAAGTTGATTTGTCCAATTAAATATTAAAATATTTTTATTTTAACATTACCAAGTTTTTTAAATAACTGAATGAGTGATTTAATGAGAAAAATTAGGTGGCGTATAAAGAAGGGACAGAATAAAATGCTTTATCCTTTGTTAAGCTCTTCATTTTGTCAAATAACCACAAACATCCTTTCAAATAAGCATGACAAGATCCACCCCACTCAGGCAGCTGCTTTCCAAGCTGTGCAGCTGTGCTGTAATCTAGGTTAATGGAAATTCTCAAAACTGTGATATTATAGCCTACGAAAAGTAAAGAGTTGGAGAAATTCCATTGATTTCCAACAGGAGGAAAAAGCACCTTGTTTTTTGCACATGGTGAGTCATGTACATCTTTACTTTCCAGAGATAAAATCTCTCCAGTATTGTTTCTGAATTATTAAGAGATCTTAGCTATAAGTTGACAGCAATTTCTGTTATTTAAGTAAGCAGGTCACAGGTCAGCACATTTTCAAATATCTACATAGGTATTAGTCAAAACTGCATGGGTCTATAGAGAAGATAAATTGGACTAAGGAACTGTATACATCACTTAATAATTTTTTTCAAGTCCAAGTCCTTAGCCAAGAGCAGCTTCGAACCCTCCGTGACCATAAGCACATAACCACATCATCCCTCGTTCAGACAGGTCACTCCAGCACAAGTTAGAAAACATGAGGAGAAGGGAATACAAATATTCAAAGACTAATCTCAAAGAGATATAAAGAATTCCTAAACATTTTTAGATTTTAAAACAAATGTCTTGGCTCTACTCATTTGAAACCAATCAAGTCTTTACTGTACATCTATCGTGAATAAAAATACAGTGGTACATCTACAACATTTTGAGATAATTGCAGTAGATTATTTTCTAAATTTTTTCTTTCCCTTCTCAGGAACGAAATGTATATATATATATCATCTTCTTAAAATAAAAGAAAAAAAAAACAGAAAAGACACAATAGGATCTGTGTTATAAAAGCTCATCTGAAAAAATTAAATAACTACCTTGATGTCACTGTTTATTTTCCAGCTAGGCTGAAAGATTTAGGTAACAGGAGTATATGATATTCTTAAGACCTTAGGATATACTCAGGATAGCTGTTCAAAGTAAAAGTAGAAAAGTAGGTTAATGTGAACAATCAAAAATTGACTACCACTTTAAACATTTTAACTAAAACATGTAAATATACCGATTTTCAGATGTAAGAAAAATTGTCACAGTATCATATTCAAATTTCCAGTTAGTCTCAGGGCAAGAAAAAAAACAATCTCTCTTGTCAAGAAGTTTAGTGGAAACACTTTCTAGATTAGGTATGATCCCTCACTCCAATCTCAGTTACCTCATTCACACCTAATTAGGCAGCAAGCACAGTGTCACATTTTTTATCAATACCCAAAGCATCCATCTTAGTTTTCATAGAAATAATTCTCATTCCAATATTTAGTGTCTGATTAGATTATGTAATTATTATAATAAACATATGGGAGATTGCATAATAAAATACAACTGGAATAAACAGATTTTGGAACAGTTTAATTGGCAGTAACAGAAGTATATAGCTGTGTTAGAAAATACCTACAGCTATGTAAACTACAGGCTTAATGTATTGGAAATAGACTTTAAGAGAAAAAAAAAACTTCTGCAAATAAAGAAAATTGGCAAATATAGGTCAATAGGAAATGCTTCTATCAGAATAATTGGGGGGGCTGGATTATGCCCATGAGAAAACATGCCTAATTAATACCTTTTCCAAACACAGTTCCAAATCATTGGGTATCTCCAAAAATGGTGTGTGTGTGTGTGTGTGTGTGTGTGTGTGTGTGTGTGTGGTGGAAGACATTGTGGGCTATCTATGAATGCTATAAGAATACTTTTAAACCTTTTTTATTTGAAAAATATATAAATTTATGTGACTATATTCTACATCAATTGGAAAGCTACCTCAAAGCTGAATCCTGCCTCCCCAAGTATTATAAGCATGAATGATCACATTAAGTTACATTATTTAACTTTGATGTATGGGTAAGTGTGACTAACTGCTATTAGGCTGCTGATGTCAAGCTAACTATTCTGCACTGTATTTCTACTGAATTATTTTTACTAGTTATAAAGACAACTTCCCTTTACCAAGGGAATCTGTAGTTGGAAGGCATGTATTTAATAGAAAGAGAATTAATTTTAAGATACTAACATTGAAATCAATTTGATATAAAAACAACATGGTATAAAAATAAAATACCTGGGGAAGGTCCAAGAGGGCAGATTAGGTAAACACTATGCCTACTGCCTCCCAAGATCACACAAAAATTACAAATAAATTATAAAACAATCAACCTCAAGAATTATCTGAAGATTAGATGAAAAGAAACCCTATAACTAAGGATATAAAGAAAAGGCCACACTGAGACTGGTAGTAAGGGAGGAGATGCGAAACATGCTGATGCCAAACCCACATATAGTGGTAAACACAAGTAGGGTCACTTTGGTGGAGGAGGTCCCCCAAGAAGATTGAAGAGTCCCAGCCCCGCACCGGGCTCCCCAGCCCAGGGGTCTTGTGGTGGGAGAAGAAAAGTTCCCACAACATCTGGCAGTGAAAATTGGCAAGGACTCTGTCTGTCCACCCCAGTGAGATGGAAGGAGTCTAGAAACCCAAACACTCTCTTTTAGGACCTGCACAAGACTCACTCACTTGCTAACACTCACCTGGTAGCCAGTGGAGGGGCAACAACTCAAGAGGCACCAGAGACATTCTGGTAAAGAATGAGTTGTGTGGCCTCAGGATGAGGGCTGGAGGGGCAGGAGCCATTGTTCCTGTGTGGAGCCTGCTTCATATGTAACCTACAGGAGGGCACTATGTTTTCTGTGTTAAACCCTCTCCCAAAGGGCCAAAGCTGAGATCACATTGGTCTGGTAGTATTCACATGTGCCCACCACATTGGTGATGCCATGTGTCCTTGTCCCACACCTCTATTAATATAAAACCAGGGGCTCTCCCGGCTCCTGGGTGCTGGCCCTACCCCACAAACTGTGGAAGCCTTTTACAGCAGCAACCCGTGGAAGCCTAGGGAACTTTTGGGGATGGGCAGTGAGCCACAACCTATGCTGCAGCCACTCTTGGGTGGCTCCCAGGGATCTGTGGGCCTGAGGCAAGCAGTGGCTGGCTGCAGTGTTCTTAGAGTGCTTTTGCGAAGTGGTCATAGGCCTAGCACCAGTGCAAGAACCAAAACTGCATTAGCTTTGTATAAACCACAACCCACACAGAGTAACTTCTTAGAACCCTGCCCCACCCACCTATATTTGCATTACTGAGAGCACTATTGTCTCCAGGATGGCCGGCCATGCCCCACAAGCTGTGGGAGACTTTTATGGCAGTGGACAGCCTGTGGCTGCCTGGGAAACTTTTGGTGGTGGGCAGTGAGCCACAACATGAGCTACAGCCTCTCTTGGATGGCTCTGAGGGATCTGTGGGCCCAAGGAGAGTGGTGGCTGGAGGTGGTATTCTGAGGTGAGAGGTGGCTGGCTGAGAAGTTCTCATGCTGTCTTGTGAAGGGATCACAGGCCAGGCACTGCCCTAAGGTGAGAGGTGGCTGGCTGAGAAGTTCTCATGCTGTCTTGTGAAAGGATCATAGGCCAGGCACTGCCCTAAGGTGAGAGGTGGCTGGCTGAGCAGTTCTCATGGTGTCTTGTGAAGGGGTCACAGGCCAGGCCCTGGTACAAGAACTGAATCTGCATTAACCATGTAAAAACCACCAGCCATGCCTCATGACTCCCTGAGACTCTACCCCTCACAGCTAGTGCTACATCAACAGAGGCACCCTCAACACTGGGTCAACTGGCCTGTCCCACACACCTAAGAAGGCTCGTTCAACAGCTGACCCTTACAGGCCACTGCAAGATCAAAACAGGTTTAATAGGCCCTTGACCTTTTGCTAAGCAGGCCCAGGCCTAATGCTGGTGGCAGCCAGTCTCAGATCATAGTGAGGCCACCCCCCACATGCCTCCAGGTTCAGCACAGGCAGCAACCAACCGCATATAGCTTTGTAGATCCTACCAGGTAATCCCAGGCTGGTCATGGCCAATGCTGAAATTGGCCTGCGTGGAACCCCTTCAAAAGAGGCACCAGAAATAACAAACCCAGAGACTTCTTACAACACCAGAGCACTACCTGGTTAACCCCACAAATGGCATATCTAAAGGGGGGTCTCAACAGGCACAAGAGCCCATGGGGCTGGATCCCCCTCTTAGGGGTCATTTCCAGACAGCAGTACCTACATTGTGGGTGTAGCCAATTTTTACAGTAAGTCAGCCTGGGAGTCAATCCCACCCACTGATGTGCCAAAAGCAGTCAAGACTCAACTACAACAGAAGAATACGCACAATACACTCAATGGACACTCAAGGAACACACACACAGGTGATCAGTGAAACTGCCACTAGACCACACAGGACACCTACTACATAAGGCCACCCAGCAAAGACTGAGAGACATAGGAGATCTACCTAATACATAGAAGCAAACCCACAGAGGCAGCCAGAAAGGAAACAAAGAAACATGTCTCAAATAAAAGAACAATACAAAACTCCAGAAATAGAACTAAATGAAATGGAGGCAACCAACCTACCAGAGATAGAGTTTAAAACACTTGCTATAAGAATGCTTAAGGAACATAGTGATAATTTTAACAAAAAGATAGTAAGCATAAAGAAAGACATAGAAATCATAAAAAAGAACCAGTCAAAAATAAAGAATACAATAATGGAAATGAAAAGTACACTAGAAGGAATCAACAGCAGATTAGATGAAGCAGAGGATTGAATCAGTGACTTGGAAGACAAAGTAGCAGAAAACATCAAATCAAAACAACAAAAAGAAAAAAGAATAATAAGAACAATAATAAAAAGATAGTTTAAGAGGCCTTTGAGATGACATTCACATCACAGGAGTACCTGAAGGAGAACAGAGGGAGCAAGAAACTATTTGAAGAAATGATGACTGAAAACTTCCCTAACATGGTGAAGGAAATAGACATACAAACCCAGGAAGTACAGAAGTCCCAAATAAGATGAACCCAAAGAAGCCAACACTAAGACACATCATAATTAGAATGGCAAAGGTTAAAGACAAAGAGAATCCTAAAAGCAGCAAGAGAAAGACAACTCATTACTTACAAGGGGGTTCCCATAAGACTGTCAGCTGATTTCTCAACAGAAACTTTGCAGGCCAGAGGGAGTGGCTGGAAATATTCAAAGTGATGAAAAACAAGGGCCTACAAATAAGACTACTCTACCCAGAAAGGTTATCATTGAAAATTGAAGGAGAAATTAAGAACTTCCCAGAACAACAACAACAAAAAAAGCTAAAGGAATTTATTACCTCTAAGCCAGTATTCCAAGAAATGTTAGAAAGACTTCTTTAAGCAGAAGGAAAAAATAAACAAACAAAAATAAAAAATATGAATAACAAAATGGTGATAAGTATGTACTTATCAATAATCACTTTAAATGTATATGGATTAAATGCTCCAATCAAAAGACATAGGGTAGTTGAATGGATAAGAAAACAGGACCCATGAATATTCTGTCAACAAGAGACCCACGTCAGATCAAAAGACACACAGAGACTTAAAGTAAAGGGATGGAAAAACATATTTCATGTAAATAGAAATAACAAAAAAATCTGGGGTAGCAATACTTATATGGACAAAATAGGCTTTCAAATGAAGACTATAATAATATACAAAGAAGGACATTGCATAATAATAAAGGGATCAATACAAGAAGAGAACATAACCCTAGTAAACATTTATGCACTCAACATAGGAGCACCTAAATATGTAAAACAAAGGCTGACAGACATCAAGGCAGAGATCAACGCTAATACAATCAGAGTAACGGGCTCTAACACCTCACTGACACCAATGGATAGATCTTACAGACAGAAAATCAACAAAGAAACAGTGGCCTTAAATGACACATTAGACCAGTTAATTGATATTTTTAGAACATTTCACTCCAAAGCAGCAGAATATACATTCTTTTCAAGTGCACATGGAACATTTCCCAAGATAGACCATATGTTAGGCCACAGAACAAGTCTCAATAAATTTAAGAAGATTGAAATCATATCAAGCGTCTTCTCTGACCAGTGGTTGGTATAAAACTAGAAATCATTTACAAGAAAAAAACAAAAACACACAAACACATGGATACTAAATAACATGCTACTAAATAATGAACGAATCAGTAGTAAGATCAAGGAAGAAATCAAAAGATACCTTGAGACAAATGAAAAGAAAACACAACAACCCAAAATCTATGGGACAGCAAAAGCAGGCCTAAGTGGGAAACTGATAGCAATGCAGACCTACCTCAAGAACCAAGAAAATTTGCAGTCTATCTGTACACCTAAGGGAACTAGAAAAAGAACAGCAAAATAAGCCAAAGAGAGGACAAGGAAGAAAATAATAAAGATTAGAGTGGAAATAAATTAAATAGAGACCAAAATATAATACAAAAGATCAATGAAACCAAGAGCTGGTTCTTTGAAAAAATAAACAAAATTGACAAACCTTTAACCAGACTCATCAAGGAAAAAAGAGAGCCCAAATAAATAAAATCAGAAATGAAAGAGGAGAAGTGACAGCAGACACAACAGAAACACAAAAAAATTTAAGAAAATACTATGAGCAACTATATGCCAACAAATAGGACAATCTGGAGTTAATGGATAAATTGTTACAAGAATACAATCTTGCAAGGCTGAATCAAGGTGAAACAAAAAATTTGAACACAAAGATTACTACTAACAAAATCATATCAGTAATCAACAACCTCCCAACAAACAAATGTTCTGGACCAGATGGCTTCAAAAGTAAATTTTACCAAACATTCAAAAAAGGATGAACACTTATGCTTCTCAAACTATTCCAAAAAATTCAAGAGGGAAGGCTCCCAAGTACGTTCTATGAGGCCACCATTACCCTGATTCTATAACCAGACAAAGATATATACAAAAAAAGAAAACTACAGGCCGATACAGCTAATGAACATAGATGCAAAAATCCTCAAAAATATATGAGCAACATGAACTGTTAGCAAAATTTCAGGTCATCTAACTTTATCACACAGCATTTTCAGCACTTTCAAATAGTAAACTCGGTTAACTATTTGTCTAGTTGGTACAAATTCATAATGAATAATCCCTCTGATATCAAAAAAGGATTAGCAACATCGTTGCAACAAGTTCACAAACTTCATATTTTTACTGATATATCTCTTCATGCAAGGGAAACAAAAGAAATAATAAACAAATGGGACTACATCAAAATAAAAAGTTTTTGGACAGCAAAGGAAACCATCAATAAAACAAAAAGACATCCTACTGAATGGGAGAAGATATTTGTCAATGATACATCTGATAAGGGATTAATATAAAAAAATTTGTAAAGAACTCACACAACTCAACACCAAAAAACAAACAACCCAATTAAAAAATGTGCAGAGAGCCTGAGTAGATATTTCTCCAAAAAGACATGCAGATGGCCAATAAACATATGAAAAGATGCTCAGCATCACTAATCATCAGAGAAATGCAAATACCACCTCCTGCCTATCAGAATGACTATCATCCATAAATCAACAAACAAGTGTTGGTGAGGATGTGGAGAAAGGGGAACCTTCATGCACTGTTGGTGGGATTGCAAATTGATGTAGCCGCTATGGAAAACAGTATGGAGGCTCCTCAAAAAATTAAAAATAGAACTACCTTATGACCCAGCAATTCCACTCCTGGGTATTTTTCCAAAGAAATCTATAACACTAATTTGGAAAGATATATGAACCCCTATGTTTACTGCAGCATTATTTACAATAGCCAAGATATGGAAACAACTGAAATGCCCATCAATAGACAATTGGATACAGAAATTGTGGTATATTTATACAAGGGAATATTACTCTGCCATCAAAAGGAATAAAATCTTACCGTTCACAACATGGATGGATCTAGAGGATATTATGATAAGTGAAATAAGTCAAATTGCCTTCAGAGGAAGGCAAATACCATGTGATGTCACTATATGTGGAATCTAAACAGAATAAACGAGCAAACAAAACAGAAACAGACTCATAAATAAAGAAAACAAACTGACGGTTGCTAGGTAGAATGGGGGTTAAATGGATAGGTGAGAAAAGTGAAGGGATTAGGAAATACAAATTAGTAGTCACAAAATTGTCATGGAGATGTGAAATACAGTATGAGGAATGTAGCCAATAATGTACAAACTATGGTGTCAGATGCGTGCTAGAGTTATTGGGGTAATCACTTCTTAAATTATGTAAATGCCTAACCACTGTGCATTATTAAAAAGTATTGAATGTCATATATATATATGTCATATATATATACATATATACATATGTATACATATATGTATACATATATACATATATCTATATATTCATGGGATGTAAAGTACTGCATAGGAAATACAGTCAATAGTATTATAATAGCTGTATATGATGTCAGATGGGTAATAGACTTGTTGGGGTTATCACTTTGTGAGGTGCGTAAATGTCTAATAATTATGTTGTTTTCTGCACATGAACTAGACTAAAAAATAAAATAAAATAAAATATCTCTATTAATATGGGCTTTAAAAAACAAAATAATAGAAAAACAATAAAAACAACATGGTATGGTGGAGAAATGTTCTAGTTTAATAATTGTCTAAATTATGTGAAACAGCATAAATGTTGACTTAATATATAAGTGTATCCACATCAAGCAATGGACAAATCACACCCAATTTACTATAAGAGAAATTTTCAGCAATTTAAAATTTCTAGTTAAGGATGAAGAGAAGAAATGAGGAAACCAGAGTTACAGTCATGTCATTTTTAAATGGAGTATAAAAATCACTTCCAGTGTTTATGGATTGATACAACTCTGAGATTAGGCTCAGTGTTTAAACTATTACTATTTTCAACATATGAAAAAATAAAAAACTTCAGATGTTTTTCTTCTCCAGTAATTGGGTTAGATGCCACTGTAACATAGAATTCAATAACAACACAATGATATTTTTATCTAGAATAAACATGGAAGTGTTAGAGTGAAAGTGACATGTTTTTAAGAATGGCATCCTTGGTAAAGTTTTGGCTAACAGAAAAGTCCTGATTATGGTGAACTAACAAACAAAGGCTTGAAATTATCAATGATATTCTGTACAGTATACCTATATTATAAGCTGGCATTCTCTGCATTTGTAAAACTGAAGTTCAAACACATAAAGTAAATATATTACATCTAACGAAAGGTAATTTAGTTTCAACAAAATATGCATTAAAACAGTTAAATTGTATTTGATTTTATAATATTTTTTGCTTATTTGTAAATTTGTTTTACTTTTATAGTTGTGTAAGAACCTCCAGGACAAGGAGTTGATAACTATGCACAAATATAAAATAGCAAATTAATAGTAAAACAAAAACCGTTTAAGTCCAATCGGAGCCCCTCCAGATGGTTCCATCTCCTTTGGGAGTCCCATCTCTCATTGTGCAAACCTTACTTGCTGGCAGCACAGAGTGTTCAGGGCTCACCCCTTCCCTCCTTTCCCACAATTGTAATCAGGCATTTCTCCAAAGAAGGAACTCAGAAGGCAACATACGAGCACCAAGTAAACTCATTGCTACTGTGGTGTTATTGTTTCTGTGCCCTTCTATTGGACAAAATTAAGAAACACCTTTTTTTAACACCTATTTAACACCTATTTTTAAATATAAATTCATACTGAAGAATTCATACTCATATGTCCAATTCAAATCCATTAACAAAAATTCTTCCTCACCTTTCCCATTCCATAGTTGTCTTTCCTTCTTCCTACAGTGAGACCCCTTATCCCCAACATCAATATTTTTACTAGTATACACTCTCACACAATGCAAAACAGTTTCAGAATTAACTCATCAATATCACAAACAACCTTAACACTTACAAGTAAAGTTCAAGATTTCCGTACTGACCTGCTCTAGCTTCTTCCCAAACACTAGACTTCTAAAAATCATTAGATGGGGCAGAGCAAGACAGGTGTCTCTGTGTGATGGGTGGCGGGCATGGTGGGTCAATCCTGAGACCTGTTCATGAGATCTGCAAGGTCAAAACTATGTTTAGAACAACACTAAGATATTATTTGTCTTTTGAATATTTGTCTGACAAGTGTCCTGTGGGGTTCTTTAAAAGCTACAGGGCTTTGTAATTGTATGAGTCTGGATTTTCTTCATATATTTCAATCAAAATGACATAATACAATAGTTTGAATGCAGAAGCAAATATGGAATCTAGCTGCCTTTTTCTAGTAAGCCAGACAAAAACTGGCAAAAATGTAAAACAATGCTATACTTCTCACTAAATCAGTTTTCTTTTGGAAAATAATTGTTATTCATTAAAATATTTTATGTTTACATACAATGGGTTTACTACTATTATTTTAAATTAAAAAATATTATTTAATTTAAAATATATTTAATTAATAAATGTTTTAAATATCTTGGTTCCATTTTTAATGTGGTAAATATCAATAGCTATAACTCACAAAAATTAAACATATTAAATTAATGAATAACCCACATAAATTAAAGTTCTTTGGTGTTCATAATTATTAAGAGGGAAAAGGAGTCCTGAAAAGGGAAAAATGAAACAGAAACAGTGCTCTGACACGTCAGTTACCAAAAAAAAAATTAAGTGAAGGTGGGGGGAGGAAGAACTCTAAAAGATAAGAAACATATAATAACCAAATTCAATTAATGTCTTTTTGAATCCAAATTCTAAAAAATCAAAAAAGACATTTTAAGATACCAGGAAATTTTAATTGTCTATTTGATGACATTTGTTAGTTTTGATAATACCATAGTGATTAGGAAAACAAAATTCAGGTATAATTAAATAATGATTAAAATTTGCTTTAAAATACTCCAGAAGAAAAACTGTAGCAGGGAGTAAGTAGATGGAGCAAACTTGAGAACTGTTGATAACTCTGGGTGATGGAATATAAGTTAATGATAATACTCCCTACATGTATTATTGAAATATTTCAAAATAAACTTTACAAAGAAAAAAGAAACAACAACAAAAACTAAGAAAATACTGATTTTAAGATTTCCAGTGGTACATATCATGTAGGGATTCGAACTTAATTTTTTAATCTATAAACTTCAATTTCTACTTTCTTTTAAATCCTATGTCTAGTTAAAAGGAAGAACAACACATCATAGGGTAAGCACAGTAAAAATAAAGACAATTTCAGTAGATGTTCATGTGCTCCTTCTCCTACTTGACTTCAAAAATTTTCCCAAGATTATCTTGCGGATATCTATGACTGTATGAGAAATCCCAGGAAAGTCCGATGTTGTGAAATAAATTTAACTATTGGAATGGGAAATATCTAAACTAATTAGGGGATTCTAATATAGAAAATAAGTTAGAACAAACTGGAAGTGAGCTTTTTTATTCTTTACCAAGTAAGATCAGTAAAGTCTTTTGAAAATATGTTAATTAATCTGTTTTGTTCAGTAACTATCTTGTTCAAAGCCGGATTTTGTGAGGTCAAGTATGTATAATATATAATAGAGTTCATACACTGTAATCTATTTAGAGATCTAAGAGACAAGAAGTTTTGACTACAAAAAAATAAAGTGCCCAAATGTACAACAGAGAGGATAACAAATTCACTATGTGCTTGAGTAGGGGCTATTCCATCCTATAGCACTATCTTTATCTATCCCTTGATATTACAAGGCAGTTGATGAAAAAACTCACTCCACATACACTCGGTAAGAATTTCCATTGAGGGAAGACATTTAACTAGAAAATAAAGCATTCATAAAATAATAAAGGAGGCACATGCCAGTTATCCTACACTTTATCCGTGAATATAAATGAACAACCAAGGACTATATATATATATATATATATATATAATGATCCAAAATTATAAAAGAGAATCCCCCCTACCCCCGACAACAAAAGCAAATACAAAAAATACAATTAAAGACCTTGGTAGAAACAAACAGTTTAATGCATAGGAAAAAAAAAATTAAGACAGAAAATAATTATAATTTACTTAGAGTTAGAATTTAATCCATAACGCTGAAACAGAAGGCCATGAAAAGGAAGAGAATAAGAAAGAGTTTTTAGAAATTTGTTAAATAGCCAAAACAAAATATTTGGTAGAATGACTGGAAAATAAAATGTAGCAATCTCCCAGAATAAGAAGACACGTACATGAACTATATTAAAGACAAGAGACATGGAGAACCAGTCCAGGAGATTTGATTAACAGGAACCTCAAAAAGTAAAAAGAAAATGTCATGAAAAATTTATCAAAGGTGATAATTTCAGAGTTTAAGGACATATCTTCAAATTGAATGATCTACCAAGTACATACTAAAATTATTTCTTAAAAATATAGAAAATATTCTTAGATACACCATTATGAAATTTTAGGTCACGGATAAAAAGTAAAACCTAAACAAATATAATGTCTCATCTGGCTCTGAGCTCAGCCATGTGACTTCCTTTGACCAATGGATGTTAACAAAAAAGATTTGAAAAAGGCTTGTGTCGTTCTCGTCTTTCTCTTGGATCCCTGCCACTTTCATGAGAACATAATCAAGCTATTCTGCAGAGAGAACAAGAGAGCGACATGGAAAACTGCTGAATTATTCCAGGTGAAATCATCTTAGACCAGCCTATAGCGAATTCCCAAATATATGTGATCCCAGTTGAAATCAACAGTCACATAGCTACTCTCAGCTGATCACAAGCTCATAAGTATCCCAACAAAGAACAAAAGAATCACCCAGACAACCAATAAAATTGGGAACAATAATAAATGGTTGGACTTGTTTAAGCTGCTACATTTAAGGTACTTTGTTATGAATCATTGTTGTGGCAATAGATAGCAGACAGAAACACAAAGAATCAATGCTGTCAAAATTTTTACAGAAAGCTTTGAACCCAAAATTCAGTACCTAGTGTATTAATCAAGACTGAAGGCAACCTAGTTTCACTCTTTTTCAAGAACATGACTTTCCAATTTTCCCAGGACCATTTATTGAGAAGATATTCTTTTCTCCATTGTATGTTTTTGGCCCTTTGTTGAAAATTACTTGCAGCTTTATTTCTGGGTTCTCAATTCTGTTCCATTGGTCTGTGTGCTTGTTTTTCTGCCAGAAACATGCTCTTTTGACTATTGTTGCTTTATAGTATAATTTGAAGTTAGAGAGTGTGTTGTTTTTTTCTCCAGATTGCTTTGGCTATTCTATTTTTGTTGTTCCATGCAAATCTGCTGATTTTTTATTCTATTTTTTTGTAAAAAACGCCTTTGGGATTTTGATGAGGATTGCATTAAATCTGTATGTTGCTTTGGGTAATATAATCTTAGAGAGCATTTTATTAATTTGACCTCAAAGGCAAGGGAAGTACAAGAAAAAAATAAATGAATGGGACTATATCAAACTAGAAAGCTTATGCACAGGAAAAGAAACCATCAAAAAAACAAAGAGGCAAGCAACCAATGGGAGAAGATGTTTGCTAACAACACCTCTGATAAAAGGATAATATCCAAAATACATAAAGAACTCATACAACTCAACAATAAAAAAACAAACAATCTAGTTAAAAAATGGACAGAGGACCTGAACAGATACTTCTCCCAAGAAGATATACAAACAGCCAACAGATATACGAAAAAATGCTCAACTTCACTAGCTATTAGGGAAAAGCAAATCAAAACCACAATGAGATACCACCTCACCTCCATTAGAATAGCGATTACCAACAAGACAAGTAATAACAAGTACTAGAGGAATTGTGGAGAAAAAAGAACCCTCATACACTACTGGTGGAAATGTAAATTGGTACAGCCACTATGGAAAGCAGTATAGAGGTTCCTCAAAAAAAGTCAAGAATAGAATTACCATATGACCCAGCTATTTCTCTTCTGGGTATCTATCTAAAAAATTTGAAAACATTTATTCCTAAAGATATATGTACCCCATGTTCATTGGAGCATTATTCACAGTGGCCAAGACATGAAAACAACCAAAGCGTCTTTGATAAATGATTGGATGAAGAAGGTGTGGTGCATATACACAATGGAATATTACTCAGCCATGAGAAAAGATGAAATATTACTGCCTTTTGAGACAACATAGATGAATCTTGAGAATACTGTGTTAGGCAAAATAAGTCAGATGGAAAAAGTTGAGAGCCATATGATTTCATTCACACGTAGGACATAAAACTGAAAGCAACAAATAAACAAACAGACAAGCAAAAACTCATAGACACAGACAACAATATAGTGGTTACCAAAGGGAAAGGGGAGTGGGAAGGAGATAGAAAAAGGTAAAAGGGATCAAACATATGGTGACGAAAGGAGATTTGACTTTGGGTGGTGAACACACAATGCAATATACAGATGATGTATTATAGAATTGTGCACTTGAAACCTACATAATGTTATTAAATAGTGTCACCTCAATAAATTTAAGTTTAAAAAATGAGTGAAGGCAAGAATAAGACATTTCACAATGCAAGAACACATACTTATTCTCTTCTCATATATCATTTTTCTTAAGACATTACTTGAGAATGTTTTCCAGAAAAATGAGGGACAAAGCAAGATAGGGAAAGGCATTGTGTCTAGAAAACAATGCATCCAAACCAAAATGTTCCAGGATAAAAGCCATGCTGTAGACCCAAGGAGAATGTCAATAGATTGGGTAAGAATGACCAGGCTCTGGTTTCCAGGGGAAAGATGGAGGGTGAAGGTGACTCAATATAACAGTAAATATGAATGAGAGATTAGAAAATAGTGAGAGGTGATTTAAAAATAATAATACTGCAGTGATGACATCAGTGAAAATGACAGACTAAGGACACCTGAGAGAACCTCTCCTCCGTAGAAGCAATGAGAACACTGATAAAACTTGCCAGAATCAATTTTTTAGATCTCTGGAAATTAACCAAAGGCTTGCAGCAATCCAAGGAGCATTTATTCAAGACAAGTGACTGGATCTTTGTAAGTACAGTGAGTTTTATGGCATTTTAACTTGCCCTATTTCCATCTTTTACTCTCCAGCTCTGTAGTAGACTTGAAAACCAGCAATCCATGATGACGGTGAAAACCTGCAGCCTGGCAGTCGCTGGATGAGGCTCCTCATTCCCTGATAATTGTCATTATTTGACCTGTGTAGTTATTCCGCAGAAGACTCCACTCACAAAGATGTCTTTAGTTGACCTGACTCAGAGCTCACCCAGTGTGACAGTTGGATGCCAACATGCAAAAGAATGAAGTTGGACATCTATCTCATACAATATACAAAAATTCACTCAAAACACATCAAAGACCTAAAACTAAGCAGTAAAACTATAAAACTCTTGGGCAAAAAACAACAACAGAAAAAAACAAAGAGTAATTTATGTGACTTTGGATTAGATAATGGTTTCATAGATATGACACAAACAGCACAAAAATCAAAAGAAAAAATAGATAAATTGGACTTCATTAAAATTAGAAACTTTTGTACTTCAAAAGACACTATCAAGAAGGTGAAAAGACAATCCACAAAACAGCAGATCATATATCTGATAAGAGTCTAGAATCCAGAATATATTTTAAAACACTTAACAAATCATTAATAAGATAACCCATTAAAAAAATGGACAAAGAATCTGAATAGACATTTCCCCAAAGAAGATACACAAATGTCCAATAAGTGCATAAAAAGATGTTCACCGTCATTAATATTTAGAAAAATGTAAATTAAAAACACAGTGAGGTGATAATTGTTAGTAAAGTTACATAGGTTTCAGGTGTACTAACAATTGTCACCCCAATAAACTTTAAACACACACACACACACAATGAGATAGTACTCACACCTTTTAGGAGGGCTATAATTGAAAAAAAAAGAAAAGAACACATGGTGCAGAGGATGCAGAGAAATTGGAACCCTTATACATTGCTAGTGGGAATTTTAAATGATGCAGTTGGATAAACATGCTACAACATAAGGTTGAAAACATTATGCTAAGCCAAGGAATCCAGACACAAAAACACACTTATTGTATAATTCTATTTATATGAAATATCCAAAATAGACAAATCCCAAGACAGAAGTAGGTTAATGGTTGTCAGGGTCTGATGGTAGAGAGGAATGTGAAATGACTGCTAAAGAGGTTTTTTTGGGGGATGATGAAAATATTCTGGAATTAGATGGTTGTCATGGTTGTACAACTTTGTGAATGTACTAAACGCCACTGAATTGTATACTTTAAAAAGGTAAATTTTATGATATGTAAGTTAAATCTAAATTTAAAAAAATAGTAATGCAGGATAGGAATCACAAAGCTCTTCTTAGATCTACAGAGAAGTGAGGTAACAGAGCAAACTGCTGTCCCCAAAATTAGAGAGACTGACCAGAGAATCACAACTTACTAGAGCAGAAACTCACAAGGAAGACAAATCTGAAAGTAAAAAACTCCAGGAGAACCCAGTCATAGGGGAGCCTCCACACTTTTGTGACTTTTATCTCTAGGACATTGACCAGGTTTGTATAGTAAACATCAGAGAAAAATCCCTTATGTTTTAGCAAGGGAAGGGGAAAGGAACCATTTTGAAATATACCAGAGCACTCTGTTCTTCTTAACAAGATCTGCCCTCAGGAGAAACAATTTGACTAGAGCCTAACCTGCAAGAGTTTTATCAGGGCCTAACTGAAGGGAAATACACAAATCCAAATAAGGGAAAGAAAAATATCCATACTCATCCTCCTCTAGCCCACCACGTGGTAAAAGGAATATTTGAAATAGAAATGACTGAGAATTTTCTCAAGTTAATGTCAGACACCAAAGCAGAGACCCAGAAATATCAGAGTACTCCAAGCAGAATAAATGCCCCTGCCAAAAAATAACTATACCCAGGCATATGATATTCAAATGACAGAAAATCAAAGCTAAAGAAAAATTCTGAAAGGAACAAAGGAAAAAAATACTTATAGAGAAACAAAGATGAGAATTACATTCAACTTTTCCTCAGAAACCATGCAAACAAGAAGAAAGCAGAGTGAAATACTTAAAGTGTTGAGAGAAAAGAACCACTGCTGTGAAATTATCCTTCAAAAATGAAGGATAAATAAAGACTTTCTCAGACAAACAAAAATTGTGAGTAAACCTTTCTTGCAAGAACTGTTAAAAAAAAGTTTTCAGAAAGAAGGAAAATTATATAGGAAATTCAGATCCACATAAAGAAAGGAACATCATCAGAGAAGGAAAAAGTGAAGGCAAAATAAAAATTTTTTCTTGTTCTGAAGATAAGAATAAGATAACAGTTTCCTCAAAATAACAATAGCAACAATGTATTCAATTGAGTATGCTTATAAATAAGTGAAATGAATAGCAGCAATGCTACAAGGAATGGCAGGGAAGAATTAGGATTATCTTATTATTTAAAATAAACTAACCATGAAAAAATATAATACTATTTGAGAGTGAACTTGGGTTAGCTGTAAATAAATATTTTAAACTCTAGGGCAACCACCAAGTTTCAAAAAGAGTATAACTGATATACTAAAAAGGAGAAAAAATGGAATCATATAAAATGCTCAATTAAAACAACAAAAGGTAAGAAAATTTTTTTAAAAAAACACAATTCCTTTTGCAATTGCAGCTAAAGAATAAAATACCTAGGAATAAACTTAATCAAGGATGTGAAAGACCTATATACTGAAAACTATAGGACATTTTTAAAAGAAACTGAAGAAGACACAAAGAAACAGAAATATATTCCATGTTCATGGAGTGGAAGAATCAACATAGTTAAAATGGCCATATTACCCGAAGCAATATACAGATTTAATGCAATCCCCATCAAAATCCCAATGGCATTTTTTAAAGAAATAGAATCAAAAAAATCATCAGATTTGTATGGAACCACAAAAGACCCCAAATAGCCAAAGCAGTCCTAAGGAAAAAAAGAACAATTCTGGAAGTATCATACTCCCTGACTACAGGGCAACAATAATAAAAACAGTATGGTATTGGCAGAAAAACAGACACACAAACCAATGGAATAGAATTGAGAACCCAGAAGTAAACCCACATAAATATGGACAGATAATTTTTGACGAAGAAGCAAAAAACATACAATGGAGAAAAGACAGCCTCTTCAATAAATGGTACTGGGAGAATTGGAAAGCCACGTGCAAAAGAAAACTTGACTGCTCTCTGTCACGCTGTACCAAAATAGATTCAAAATGGATCAAAGACCTAAACATAAGACCTGAAACAATAAACGGCATACAAGAAAACATAGGTACTAACCTTTTGGACCTTGAATTCAAAGAGCATTTTGTGAATTTAGTTCCAAAGGCAAGAGAAATAAAAGCTAAAATAAATGAATGGGACTATATCAAACTAAAAAGCTTCTGCACAGCAAAAGAAACAATCGACAAAATAAAGAGGCAACCAACAGAATGGGAGATTTTTGCAAACAACGTCTCCCATAAGGGGTTAATACCCAAAATATATAAGGAACTCATACAACTCGACAACAAAAAACCAAGCAATCCAAATAAAAAATGGGCGGAGGACCTGAACAGACATTTCTCCAAAGAGGACATACAAATGCTAATAGAGATATGAAAAGATGCTCAATATCACTAATTATCAGAGAAATACAAATAAAAAACATAATAAGATATCACCTCATACCAGTTAGAATGGCTATCATCAACAAGACAAATAATAAGTTTTGGAGAAGCTGTAGAGAAAAGGAACTATCATACATTGTTGGGGGGAATGGAGATTGCAACCCCTACGTAGGTGCAGCCGAATGTAGGTGCAGCCGCTATGGAAGGCAGTGTGGAGGTTCCTCAAAAAATTAGGAATAGAATTACCAAATGGCCCAGCAATCCCTTTCCTGGGTATCTACCCAAAAAATATGAAAATATTTATCCATAAAGACATATGTGTTCCAATGTTCATTGCAGCTTTATTTATGGTGGCCAAGACACAGAAATAGCCAAAGTGTCCTTTGATATATGAATGGAGAAAGAAGTTGTGGTATATATACACAATGGAATACTATTCTGCTATAAGAAAAGATGAAACAGTGCCATTTGTGACAACATAGATGGATCTTGAGATTATAAAGCTAAACAAAATAAGTCAGACAGAAAAAGGAGAGAATCATATGACTTCACTGATATGTGGTATAAAAACTGAAAACAACAAAAGAACAAGACAAGCAAATGAAGAAACAAAAACTCATAGACAGACACTAGTTTAGTGGCTACCAGAGGGTGATCGGGGTGGGAGGTTCTAGAAAAGCGTAAAGGGGGTCAAATATATGGTGATGGAAGGAGAATTGACTCTGGGTGGTGAACACATAATGTGAGATATAGATGATGTAATATAGAATTGTACACCTGAAATCCATGTAACTTTACTAACAATTGTCACCCCAATAAACTTTAAAAAAAAAAAAAGAAAGCAAAAGGAAAAAGGAAAAACAGCAACAAAAGGCAAAAAAAGAATGGAAGACAAGAAAATAGGAACAAAGAGTAAGGGTAAAAACAAAAAGCAGTAACTAATACAGTAGATATTAATCCAATATATCAATAATCCCTTTGAACACCAGTGGCCTAAATGAACCAATTTAACAACAGATTGTCAGAGTGGATTGAACCCCACTGTATGTTGTGTACAAGAAACCTACTTTAAATATAAAAAATATAAAGAGATTAAAAGTAAACAGAGAAAGATATACCATGCTAACACTAATCGAAAGAAAGCAGAAATGTTGATATTAACTTCAGATAGAGCAGACTTCAAAGCAAGGAGATTTATCAGGGATACAGAGGAACACTGCATAATAAAGTAGGTCAATAAAGGGGTCAATTCTCCAAAAAGCCATAATCCTTAACATGTATAAGCCTAAAACAACACAGAGTCAAACTACGTGAGGCTAAAATTGATAAAATTGCACGGAGAAATAGATGAATCTACTATTCTAGTTTGAGACTTAAAAATCCTTCCATCAAAAATGGATAGATCCAGCAGGCAGAAAATCAGTAAAGACATAATTGAACTCAAAACACCATCAATTATCTACATACAATTAACATCAATAGTATACTTAATCCAACAAGAACAGAATAAACATTCTTTTCAAGTTCATGTGGCACATTCACTGAGACAGATAACATTCCAGGCCATAAAACATACCTTAATCAATTTATAAGGACAGAAATCATACAATCTCTGCTCTTGCAAAACAATGGAATTATACTAGAAATCAAACAGAAGGAAAAATGGAATATCCCAAAATACATGGTGATTAAACAACACACTTCTAAATAACACATGGGTCAAAGGAGAAGTCTCAAGAAAATTTTAAAATATTTTGAACTAAGTGAAAATGAAAACGCAACCTAGCAATATTTATGTGATGCAGTGAAAGCAGTGCTTAAAGGAAAATTTATGACATTGAATGCACATATTAGAAAAACAAGAAATACTTAAAATCAATCATCTAAACTTCCACCTTAAAAACTGAAAAAAGGAAAAGAGAGCAAATGGTCTCTTGTTTAAATAAAAAGAAGAAAATAAAATAAATAATAAGAATTCAAGCAGAAATCAATAAAATTGAAAACAGGAAATCAAGAGAGAAAAATCAATGAAAGCAAAAAATGGTTCTTTGGAAAGATCAGTTAAACCTGTTGCCAGGCTAAGAAAAAAAAAGAGGGAGGACACAAATTACTAATATCAGAAATTAAAGAGGGGACATCACTATAGCTTGTATGAACAATAAAAGAATAATCAAGGAATACTGTAAACAGCACTGTGACCATATATTTGATAACCTAGATGAAATGGACCAATTTCTTGAAGGATGCAACCTGCCCAAACTCACCCAAGGAGAAACAAATAATCTGAATAGCTCTATAGCTATTAACTAAATTGAATCAATAATTAATGACCTTCCAAACAGAAAGTATCAGGCCTAGAAGGTAAATTCACTGGTAAATTCTACCAAACATTTTAGGAAGAAGTTATACCAGTTCTCTATAATCTCTTTGAGAAGACAGAAACAAACAGAAAACACTTTCTAATTTATTCTATAAGACCAGCATTGCCTAATACCAAAACAAGACAATGATATTACAAGAAAATAAAACTACAGACCAATATCTCTCACAAATATAGATGCAAAAAAAATCTCAACAAAATATTAGCAAATAGAATCCAACAACAAATTTTAAAAATTATGCATATACCACATCAAAGTGAGATTTATCCTAGGTGTGCAAGGTTGGTTCAACATTCAAAAACAATTAATACACTCTTTCTCATCAAGAAGCTAAAAATGAAAAATCGCACGATTATATCAATAGATACAGAAAAACCATTTGACAAATCCAATGCCTGTTTATAATAAAAAACACTCAGTAAACTAGAAATAGAGAGAACTTCCTCAATTTGATAAAAGATAGCCACAAAATGCTTATAGCTAACATTATAGTTACTGATGAGAAACTAAAAGATCTCCCTCTAAGGTCAAGAGCAAGGCAAATGTGTCCCCTCTCACCTCTCCTTTTCAACATTGTACTGGAAGTCTTAGGCAACGCTGTAATACAAGGCAAGGCAGGGCAGGGCAGGGCAGGGCAGGGCAAGGCAAGGCAAGGCATACAGGTTGGGAAGGAAGAAACAAAAATGTCTTTGTTCAGAGATGAATGATTATCTATGCAGAAAATCCAAAAGAATCAACAACAACAACAAAAAACTTCTATAACTAATAAGCAAATATAGCAAGGTTGCAGGATGGAAGAATAATATACAAAAGTCAATTGTTTTCCTATATACCAGCAATGAATAAGTGGAATGTGAAATTAAAAACTCCTGATCATTTACATTGACACCTGAAAAAATAAAATACTTAGGTATAAATCCAACAAAATACGTATAAGATCTTATGAGGAAAACTACAAAACTCTGATGGACAAAATCAAAGAAGAACTAAATAAGTGAAGAGATATCTCATGTTCATAGATAGGAAGACTGAATATTATTAATTAGGATATTAGTTCTTCCCAACTTTATGTACAGATTCAATGCAATGCCAATCAAAACCCAGTAAGTTATTTTGTGGCTATTGACAAACTGATTCTATTATAATGGAGAAATAAGAGACCCAGAATAGCCAACACAGTATTAAAGGAGAAGAAAAAATGGGAGGACAGACATCCAAATTCAAGACTTATTATAAAACTACAGTAAGTAAGACTCCGTGGTATTGGCAAAGAATAGACAAATAGGTCAATGGAACAGAAGAGAGAGTCCAGAAATAGAATTACATAAATATTGCCAATTGATTCTTGACAAAGGAGCAAAGGCAATACAATGGAGAAAAGACAGTTTTTTCAATAAATTGTGCTGGGTCAACTGGACATCCACATGCAAAAAAAAAGAAGAAAAAAAAAGAATCTAGACACAAACCTTATACCCTTCACAAAAAGTATCTTAAAATGGATCACAGACCTAAAATAAAATACAAAACTATAAAATTCCTAGGAAATAACATAGGAGAAAACCTAGATTGCCTTGGGTACGGCAATGGCATTTTAAATACAACGCACCAAAGGCGCAATCTATGAAGTAAAGAACTAGCAAGGTAGATTTCATTACAATTAAAATTTTATGCTCTGAATATGACACTGTCAAGAGAATAAAAAGACAAGGCGCAATTGGAAGAAAATATTTACAAAAGACATGTTTGATAAAGCACTGGTATGCAAAACATACAAAGAATTCTTAAAACTCAACAATAAGTAAACAAACAACTGAATGAAAAAATGGACCAAAACCTTAACAGACACCTCAGCAATGAAGATACACAGACAGCAAATAAGTATATGAAAAGATGCTCTGCATCATATGTCATCAGAGAAATGAAAATTAAACAAGATACACAAGAATCAAAATGGCCAAAATTCAGATTGACACCAAATGCATTTGAGATCACCAAATGCTGGAAGGATGTGGAGCAATAGGAATTTTCATTCACCGCTAGTGGGAATGTAAAACGATACAGCCACTTTGGAAGACAGTGAGCAGTTTCTGACAAAACCAGACATATTATTACCATATGATCCAGCAACCGTGCTTCTTGGTATTTACCTAAGGAGTTTAAAACTTACGTCCTCACAAAAACCTGCACATGGACATTTAGAGCCACTCTATGCATTATTGCCCAAACTTGGAAGCAACCAACATGTGTTTCAGTAGGTGGATAAATAAACTGTGGTACATCCAGACAATGGAATATTATTCAGCAATAAAAAGAAATGAGCTATCAAACCATGTAAATACAGAGGAAATTTAAATACATATAACTAAATCAAAGAAGCCAATCTGAAAAGGCTTCCAACTGAAGAAGTCCAACTATATGACATCCTGGAAAAGGCAAAACTGTGAAAACAGTAAAAAGATCAGTGGTTGCTAGGGGTTAGGGAGGGGTGAATAGGAAGGGCAGAGAGGATTTTTATGGCAATGAAACTACTTGATATGATACTATAATGGTGCATATATTTGTTATTATACATTTGTCCAAACCCATAGTGAATATGTCCAAATACCAAGAGTGAACCCTAATGTAAACTGTCAATGACATATCAGTGTAGGTTAATAAGTCATTACCAATGTACCACTCTGGTGGGGATGCTGATAATAGGGGCAGCTGTGCATGTGGGGTGGGGGGGCAAGGAATATATGAGAAATCTCTGTATTCTCCTTTCCATTTTACTGTAACCCTAAAACTGTTCTTTAAAAAAATTAAGCCTTAAAATACAAAAATATACGTACAGTTGACTCTTGAACATGGACTTGAACTGCATAGATCCATGCACACATGGATTTTTTTCTATAAATATACAGTTGACCCTCCATATCTCTGGATTTTACAATCGTGGATTCAACCAAGGGTGACTGAAAATGGTATTTTTGATCTGCAGTCAGGAAGCCACTGATGTGGAAGGCTGACTGGATTCATTGTTCTAACCCCATTTTATGGAAGAGACTTGAGCATCTGCAAATTTTGGTATCCACAGAGGTCCTGGAACCAATCTTCTTGTGGATACCAAGGGACAAATGGATTTTTAGGGAATCAAAAGTTATGCATAGATTTTTGACTGTGTGGAGGTTGGCATTCCAACACCTACATTGTTCAAGAGTCAACTATACTACTATTTTATTTTCTTAATAATCATTTCCCCTTAACAAACAAACAAAGAGAATTCAATAGACCTGGAAACAAAACACATGTTCCTTCAGGGCCTGGGAATAATGACACTGAATCTAGTGGGAAAGAAATGTAATAGGGTTCAGCTGTCAATGTGCATATTATAATGTAATAATGTAGTCAATGTTTATTGGTTTTAAACCTTTAGAGATAAACCAAACCACAGAAAACATAGAAGTGGGGCAGATAGAAGGTAACTACAGACTACAATAAGACAGAGGAAAGGGTAGGGGCACTGATATTCTCATTTAACTAAGAGGATATCAAGAAGAAACAAAAGAGTTGAAGGACAAGAAACAGATGTTCACATAGATTAAAGTGACAAAATTTTAAAAATTGACTGCAAATATAAATATCAAAACATCAGAAGAATGGGGCGGCCAGATGGCTCAGTTGGTTGGAGCGCAACCTCTGAGCAGCAGGGTTGCCGGTTCGATTCCCACATGGGCCAGGGGGCTGCACCCTCCAAAACTAGATTGAAGGACAATGACTTGACTTGGAGCTGATGGGCGCTGGAGATGCACACTGTTCCTCAGTATTCCCCAATAAAAAAAAAAATTCAAAAACAAAAACAAACAAAAAAAACATCAGAAGAGGGGTAAAGAGTTGAAAGATTCATCTTTTATGTTGGGAGTCAATAGAAATAAAGTTGATAAATCAGTAAATAAAAACATGTGTTAGCACATTGCTTACAGTTTTTGAAGTAACCACTAGGAGAATAAAACACAGTTAAAGTGATTTCCTCTGAGAATGGAAGTGCGGGTAGGGGAGTGAGAAGCAGAAAACTATTGTTTTTCAGAAGTTGTTCTCTACTGATCTGATGTCATGTGCCTGAATTAATTTATTTAAAAAGAGTCAATTAGGAGCTTTATGACTCATTGCATTGGTGGCGAAGGAAAAAGAAATGAAGACTGACCTTGTTTGCCCACGTTATTGGGAAGTTATTGTTTGAGCCCAAGTTATTGGGAAAATGATCTCATAGAAACAGAAAACCACAATACGAAATTGGTAACTGGTTTGAGAGAAGAAGATAAGGAGACTGGGAAATGCAGTAAGAATACAAAAAGTTAAATAAATGTCTGGGGGGGAAATCTGGACTTAATGAACTTGAGAGCCATTTACATAAATGTAAGAGTTGAACTGATATCACCAAAAGTTTGAAGAGGAAAACAAGAAAGAAAAAAACGTAGAGGAGTCCCAGTTAAACTTAGAGAACCTTAGATAAAAGTGTAGCAGTAGGAAGAAGAGAGAGAAATATAGTGTAATGGGGATCGTGGAATGAGAAAGCCCACCAAAATGTGTCCACAAGTATGAACACTGACTCCATCCATTATAATAAAAAGAGAAGAAGAGATGCCTGTGGCATTCACAGATAATACTTAAAATAGGCTCATGTAAGTTGCAAGGTGATCCATGGCTTTCCTCACTCTTCATAACTGGCTCTCCCATTATAGTGGAGGAACAACACTGCTATTTATGATTTTAACTGCATAATGCATTTTTAAAAAATGTTCTGCCAACTCTATTCTGAATCATACTCATACATTGTGTCCTCCTCCAAATACTTACCATTTGGAAGAAAGAATACATGCAATCACAAGAAGCTTAAAGCCAATTCTTCTTCAAAATCCATGATGTAACCTTTGGGAATTACATCAAACTGCACTGCTACGAAAACAATTTGGTAATATATACATTTTGTTTATTTTATAAAAAAAATTTTGTGAGTGTTCACCTTGGATATCTAGAGAGAAGGCATGCAATCATGACTGTCATGGAGTTATTAAAATAATACTTACAATGGGAAAGAGCTCACGTTACAATCTGAACTTTGAAGGAAAGGTGCATTTAAAAATGAAACCAATGGGACTTATGTGTAAATTATAAACACATATACTTTTGTTTCTCAGTGATAATATCCAAACCTCCAAGTTTGCTTCATCGATCCAAGCTTCACCAGTTTAAAACTCTGCCATGCACACCTGCCTCCAGCTACATTCTTCTCTCTTCTCTCTCTCTGTCTACACATATTTAGATCTGCCTAAAGTGGTCTCATTTTCTTACTTTCATCTCATTCCCAACCCTTCCCATTTGCTCCTGTTCCATCACTCTGTCCAAGCAGCTTTTGCTGATAAAAAATGAAGATGCTGAGGTTTCAGTACACTTCCTACTTCATCTATTCAGCTGCAGTCAATACCTTAAATCAGTGCTCCATTCTCGAAACTCCTTTGTTTTCAAAATACAGCACTCTTTCTGTCTCCCTTTCAGGAGCATAATCATCTGCTAGGTTTCAATTACCCATCAATAAGCCGAAAGTCAATTCAGACCTCATTTCCCCAATTTTTAGCTTAAAATGTGTTGTTTATTTTTTTCTTATGCATCTATAGCTATAAAGATTGTTTGCAAAACTGAAATGTTACAGTGTTCATGAATATATTATCTTAATTTCAGACCAACAGAGAATAGCAATGACATAAATACAGCATTTTTCATACCAAAGAAGTCTTAGATGATTCTGAACAGATCCTATAGCTAGACTAAGGAATTGGTCATGTGCCATCCAGAACATGTAGGTAAATTTATTGATCCTTATTCTGTTTCTGCCTCATAGGTTTCAGGACAGTATCTTGGGTCAGACCTTTTTAGCCTGGAGCTGAAGGAGGGAGAAGAGAATTGAACATCTGTTGTGACTTGCGTTACTTCAGTCTAGCAACCAAATGTTGTATAACTCTAAAAGTGATGACCTCCCCCTGACCCAGACACAGAGTAGCAACAGAATTTGTAAGGCCCAGTGCAAAATGAAAATTCAGGGCCACTTGTTCAAAGAGCAGGATTAAAAATCTTTGTTTTCCTTCTGCATTCTCTTAATTCACCTGTTATGGTATTTTTTTGTTTCACTATTTAATGTTACAGTCCCTGGAACATAAAAACACTTGTGTGGTGTCACCAGTGCCTGGGTCCCTACCCTGTGACTGGGTGGGAAACAAGTGCCACAAACTGATCTTTCCTTTGCCTAGCCTCCCCCACTCACCACCAGGGATGGAGGACAACAGCAAAATCATGGAATGGGGCAGAGGAGCAGAAGGCGAGAACACAATCTGGGAAGGCAGGGTAGTGGCAGGAGGTGGACCTCACATGAGCCAAAGCTCTAACCCCAGTGCACGTTCTGTTGTCCCATTAGACTATACTTATAAAACACAAATTCCAAGACAAATTATTAAGAATTTTAACACGGTAACAATAGAGCATTAAACCTCAAAGGCAGGGTCTCCTTCTGAGTATGGGTCTTGTGCAACTACACCACTCACACACCCATGAAGCTGATTTTCCCCACATAATATGTCTCTAGCCTAATTCATCGTTATAAAGAAAGCTGGAACACAAGGGGGAGAATGATGCTCCCAAAAAGTGTAATGTACCCTCACACACCCAGACATTACCATCTGTAACGATGTACTCACAGGTGCTTCTTGTCATGGGACAAGATTTGTGCCTTTTTTGGAGAACGCTGTGGATCTCTGCTGAGCAGCATAACTGTACTAACTTCATTTTGTATCATTCAGGTAGGTGTGTCTTGTGTAATTTGTGCAAGTGATGTCAGTGCCTAGTGTTTCCTCAACTCCAGCACACATGCAGTTAAGAACCCATTTACTTAAGAATTAACCTAGAGCATATGCTCTTTAGAGCAGGAATGGGAGTGGCTGGTTAGTTCAGTGGGTTAGAGCACGGTGCTAATAAAACTAAGGTTGGTGGTTCAATCCCTGCATGGGCTACTGTGTGCTGTGCCCTCCTTAAAAAGAAAAAGGGGAGGAAAAAAAAAGAACAGGAATGATCATCTTCGTATGTCTAACAATTTACAGGACCTTTCATAAGCTGATACTCAAATACTTCTTGAGTTGAGATAGGAATAACTGTTCTTCAATTTACTCTACCCCTAAAATAAAAGTCAACTTTTTTAAAGCAAATTGGATCTAGAATTGTCAGACAAGTCAATCTCCTTGGTTTATGTATGTGCACGTACACACATGCACACATGCACGCGCACACACACACACACACACACACAGTGTCTTAATTCCATACATTTTTTGGTCAAAATTTCAACGTGGCTATCAGGACCAATCAATCCTACAAAAAAGCAGATTAAAAAATACCCACAAAGTTACTGTCTTAACCAAAAGGAAATATATTTCAAGGAAGCCCTAATTAAAATGTCAAAAAAACTAAAACAACATTCACAAAGAATATTTAAATAACATGGAGAAGAGCTTATTGCATAATTAAATGAAAAACCAAGAGGAAGCAATATAATATTGCAAGTCCTCAAAATAAGACCATGCACTTACATACACAAAGCAAAAAAGAAAAAAAAAAGGAAGGAAAAGTTATCCAGCAATATTAGTATATTAGCATTTATTTATCTCTCGGTGTATAAGATTGAGGGATTTGGGGGATTTTTACTTATTTGTTTATTTATTAAAATTTTCTCTCACAATGAGCGTATGCTGCTTTCATATTCAAGGGGAAAAAGTATAAAAAGCAAATCTTTGGAAAGAAAAACTTTCAGTTATTTAAACCAGTAGTTAAAATTATTTTTTATAACAGGTTTTTTTTGGCATCAATATTATGGAACCCCAATATATTTTTGAGAAACAAGTAGAGCCAGCTTCATTAGGCAGTTTAAATCTTCATCACCAAGCAGAAAATACTTTATTGTTTGAACACATTCCTGAAATGCTACTTAGAAACTCACTGATTTAAATCCAAACCCCATCCAGTGGTTGTGAAATAGGCATGTGAGGTAGCTTTGTATCCCATTGCTCTGATTTACATTTTATTCAAGATATTGGTATTATTTAAGTAATTCTTGATTGTGCCTCAGTAACAAATAAATCTTGAAATCTCAGTGGTTTAACCACAAGGGTTTATTTTTTATTCATCTCAATCCAGTGCAAATCAGCTGGTAAATCAGTGACTCAGGAGCCCAAGCTCTTCAATCCTACAACTGCACCATCTTGGATTTCATCACCTTCACTTACACAGATAAAAGAGAGAAAGAGATGGTGTAGGCACATTGGTCCTTCACTGCCCTGGCCTTACTTACTTATATCTTTTCTTTTTTGTATGAAGTAGTCACATGGCCCCAAAGTAACTGCAAAAGAGACTGGGAAATGTCTAGATGTGCAGGTACCTATGGTTATTATTAATAATGTCTGTCACAATATTTTATTTTAAAATTTCAAATAACTTTAAAGTAGCACTTAAGAATTATCAGAATGGGACAAAGGTTAAGAGTGGTTATAAAACACTAGTAGCAGAAACTTTTCTTTTTAAGATTAATGCATTTGAAAAAATTCTAAGAGAATATGACAAAACAGATCATTGATATGAAGTGAAATTCAAGGTACAATTAAATCGAGTTGAAAGCATGAAACAATACCCTAAGATGGCAGGCACCTCTAATTATCACCCTCTGATTTCCAGAGGTTCTATATTGAGACAGGCAAGTGGAGCTTCGAAAATGTCCCAGTAAAAGTGGAAAACTGCCACAACTTATTACAAGATCTGATTTGATTTATGCTGCTTACAATAAACTTTAAAGAGATACATACCAATGGTTCCTAAATGTCATATAAACACATCTTCAAATAAACATCAGTCTGGAACTCTGCCAACCTGTGCAGAGCTGGAAGATATTCAGCAGAGCAAGCTGCCAAAGGACTTTATTCTCAAACCTTCATAACTGAGGATTATTTTGCTCATCTTCTACTTAGTAGAGTGCCCATTTATTATTTCTACTTCAGGCAGCAAGGTATGTTTTCCACGGTTTTGCATGTCAACTTAGAGGTCACAGTAGCGTTGTAAATTTAAGGGAGTGTTTTCCAATCCTATACACTGTGCCTAGGATTGTGCTCTGTACACTCAACTTTTATAAATGTTGGTTATTGATTTATAAATACAGTAACTAAAATCAATGGGAGGTACACTTGAATTGTGATGCTACTAATACATGTGGTATAATTATTAAAATGTGGCCTCATTCCTATCACTTGGATTAAGTGTATTAGTGTCAAAATGTGAAATAAGTTGGTTCTGTACCAATTTTCCTATAAATGACAAAGAAAGATTTAAGGTAAACTAACACTTATAACAGTTATATTTTTCAGAAATTTATAAAGGATAATTCTTGCTTCTGTACTTTAATAGGAAGGAAAGAAGGAAGGAAGGGAGGGATGCAGGGAGGGAGGGAAAGAGAGAGAGAGGGAGAAGGAGAGGGAGAGGGAGAGGGAGAGGGAGAGGAAGGAAGGAAGGAAGGAAGGAAGGAAGGAAGGAAGGAAGGAAGGAAGGAAGGAAGGAAGGAAGGAAGGAAGGAAGGAAGAAAAAGAAAGAAATCTATTTTGTACTATTTAAAGACTATTTGGTAGTCTCTTTAGATCATGGGTATTCAACTTTGTTTTTTATCATTCTAATCGGTTTTATACTATCTGGATGAAAAACTACAAAATTCATGTTGGTTGTTAAAAGACAATGTGAAATCAATAGTTTTATTTATTAAAGGATAGAACCTCTGAATATGTGACATTGTTTGGCTCTTATTACTTTACCAGCTTCTTCTTTGAAAAATAATGAATTATCAGTTTTGTGCATCAAGAAACCTCTAGGAAAGTCCATTCACAGTTTAACTAACTTTTGAATTTAAAATGGTCAAAGATGTAAGCCACCTCAGCATATCCTTCAACAATTTCATCGTGGTTCAGAGTGACTCATAAATTATCATACGAATGAATGAGTGGATTTCATCTCCTGTATCTCGGACACATGGCTGAAACAATTAAATTTAACTTCCAATCATGAGAAATTAGATAGATATGATTTGGCAAGAGCTCTGCTCCTGTTTGCTTTTTCTCCTAGAATAAGTCAATAAGGTTTGTAACTGAAAACAATCTCATGGACCATTGACTCTGCCTTTTTCCCAGCACAAGTGGTCCTACTGCTAATGCTCTACTCAGATGACGTGCTACTCAGAGGACAGTCTACACTGCTGAACCTGTCATACATGTTTGCAGAATTATAAGAGCTTCTCTGACATCCTAAAAGCAGAGGGAACTTGGGTCAATTACACTGGTATGGACCATTTTTTAAGTTCAGTTTACTAGTCTGTCTCCCACATTAAACTGTGAACAACGTGAGAGAATCTCTCTTAAGCATCACTGTTTCCAGCATACATCTCAACACTGACAAATGTTCAGTTCAGTGTTTTCAATAAAGGTGACCATGGAATACTCAATTTTAGTTAAATCAATATATTCAGGAGTGTTGGGGCAGATAATTAAGTAATTTGGAGACTCTTCCGTCTTTCCAAATTGTTTCCAAATGCCAATAATCTAACAAAAGGATCTCCCCTTTATGTCCTTGGCCTTCACTAATGTTGAAAAATAGAAAGGGAGCTTGTCTCAAATAAACCATTGCTATCAATTCTAGCTGCGTGAAGAAAGCTAAGGAGTTTAAAAGGCTTGGAAATTTTATTTAAGTTATTTTCCTTAAAAATGAAACTGCTAATACGTGACAAACCTCAGCAATGCATTTAATGCAAAATTCCTATTCATATTTGCAATCCAAATTTAGTTTAGGGATGACAGTCCTCTCCCTCTCCTCTCTCCTATTCTGTTTCCTATCACCAACTTTCCTACCATGTTTCCCTGAAAATAAGGCCTAACCAGAAAATAAGCCCTAGCATGATTTTTTCAGGAAGACATCCCCTGAACATAAGCCCTAATGTGTCTTTTGGAGCAAAAATTAATATAAGACCCGGTCTTATTTTGGGGGAAACATGGTAAATGGAACAAGACCTCTATTTTGAAGTTTACTGTGGAAGGATTTAAGTCCAGTGAGGTGGGAGCATTAAAAAAGGGAGAGAATCCTGAGGTCGGGGTGGTGGTGGATAGGGGGAGGGGGGTTCACGGTGTGAGGGATGTAAAAATAAAATAAAATAAAATAAAATAAAACTTAAAAAAATAAAAAGGAGAGAAAAAAACTCAGTCTGTCACTCAAAACAGGAATGAAAAACTGGAAGTGTATTTGTCAATTCTAGTTGTCTATTCACCTTAAACATGTCTCCCAGGCAAGTTTCCACAGATTTTACACTCATGAAATACAAAATGCTGCAAAATTGACAGAAAATAGAAATTAAACAGAAAATAATTTTCCATAAGACATTTGACTGGAAATAGACTCACCTATTAAGATGCTGTTACAGTAATTTAAACATGGAGTGATGCCAGTCTAGACTTGACTCTTGACCAGTGGTATTGAATGCCACCATGCATCAGAATCATCTAAAGAGCTAGTTAAAATAGCTAAAATACAGATTGTAATTCAAAAGATCTGCGATAGGACCAAGAATTTACATTTCTAACAGGCTTCTAGGTGGTACCAATGCTGTTGATCCGTGCACTGAGCTCTGAGTAGCACTGCTCTAGACTACTGAGGTAAAAATAACAAAACCACAAACTAATTTCACTAAGAATTAAAAGGATGTAACAACACCTAGTTATAAGGAATAAGATACCAAAATAGCTAATGTAATGATGGTGTTATTGACCTGCATGGAAATTGAAAAGGAGACTGGTTTTCTAACCTGTAAGAGATGAGTTTTGTTTTTATAAATGCTGGGTTGAAGACGACATCAGGATATCTATGTGTACATGATCTGTAAGAGAGAAGGAAATAGATGGCTGTCACAGGCATATTGTTAGAATTCAGATCTAAAGATGAAAGCTTGCAAGTCCCATTAAAATAGTAGCTAAACCCAAGAGAGGATAAAGATTGGGTTATGGGAAGAAACCAGAGAGTTATGTACAGAACCTCAAAGAAGTCAGTATCATATGTTAAAATAGAAAACACTATAAGAATAGTATTGCATTGTGTATATATGTACCACATCTTTATCCAATTATCTACTGAAGGACACTTTGGTTGTTTCCATGTCTTGGCCACCATAAATAAAGCTGCAATGAGCATGAGAGCACATATATCTTTACAGATAGATGTTTTCAGATGTTTTGGGTAGATACCCAGGAGAAGGATTGCTAGGTCATATGGTAATTCTATTCTTAATGTTTTGAGGAACCTCCACACTGCCTTCTATAGTAGCTGCACCAGTCTGCATTCCCACCAACAGTGTATGAGGGTTCCTTTTTCTCCACAGCCTCTCCAATACTTTCTATCATTTGTCTTGTTTATGATAGCCATTCTAACTGGTGTGAGGTGATATCTCATTGTAGTTTTTACTTTCATTTCTCTGATGATTAGTGATGTTGAGCATTTTTTCATATGTGTATTGGTCATTTGTATGTCCTCTTTGGAGAAATTTCTATTCAGATCTTCTGCCATAAGAAAAGATGAAATAGTACCATTTGTGATAACATGGATGGATCTTGAGATTATTATGCTAAGTGACATAAGTCAGACAGAAAAAGTAGAGAACTATATGATTTCACTGATAAGTGGTATGTAAAACTGAAAACAACAAAAGAATAAGGCAAACAAATGAAGAAATAAAAACTCATAGACACAGACAATAGGTTAGTGGTTACCAGAGGGTAAGGGAAGAAGGGGTGGTAGATGAGGTTAAAAGGGATCAAATATATGGTGATGAAAGGAGAACTGACTCTGGGTGGTGAACACACAATGTGATATATAGATAATGTATTACAGAATTGTACACGAAACCTACGTAAGTTGACTAACAGTTGTCACGTCAATAAACATTAATTTAAAAAATAAAAAGAAATGGAGGAAACTAAACTTCAAAAAATAATGCATTATTTGATGATATATTTGAAAAAACAAAAAAGACACCATAAGAGAGAAGACTGGTTGCAATGATTACGATGGAAGAAGAGGAGCCATTAGGTGAGTGTTGCAGGCATTAAAGGAGAGCTGCATTTATCAATAAGTAGTTTCTGCTAAATGCTTCAAAGAGAACAAGGAGGATGAAAACCAGAGTGATGCTCCAGGATTTGGCTCAATGGACACTGATAAACTTTTGAAAGCATTGTGTCAGTAGCATGGAGCAGAAACCAAACTGAAAGTAATTAAGAACAAAATGGGAAAAGAAAAAGTGAGGCAGTTAGCATGATTAAAAGAAAATAATTATATTGAACTTCAGTTTTGTTTACAGAACTAGGATTCAATGACATCTATAATGTTTACACTGCCTTTTTCTTTTTAAATTACCAAAGAGCCACGTATAGGTTATGGCAGGCTAGAAAATGGTCCCCTAAAGATATCCACATGCTAATTGCTAAAACCTGTGATGTGATTAATTTAAGGCTCTTGGGATGGGGAGAGTAGCCTGGATTATTCAGGTGTCTCCTAAATGCAATAATGCAAGTATTATCATAGGAGGAAGGCAAAAGGAAATTTCACACACAAAAAATAAGAATGCAATGCCACTATAAAATGCAAAGCAAGCAAGGTGCTATACCCCTGGCTTTGAAGATGAAGGAAGAGGCCACACTAGGAATGCAAGGGATGCTGCTCTAGAGGCTGGAAAGCCAAGGGAACAGATTTTCACCTAAAGCCTTCAGAGGGAGTGGTGGCCCTGCTGAAACCTTGATTTCAGGGCAATGAAACTGATTTTGGGCTTCTGTGCTTCCAGAATTGTAAGACAGTAAATTTGTGTTGCTTTCAGCTACCAACGTGTGGTAACTTATTACAGCAGCCATAAAAATCTAATACATAGGTCAATACTCAATTTTATCCCAGCAAAAAATTTAGCCTATTAAGCCACCTAGTCCTAGACAAAAACCAGTCTAAGAGAATATGAGATATTTCTCAGTTGAGGATCATGATATTTTGTTCCTCTTCTTACATCCAATTTGGTAAAAACAGATTTGCTATAAGACCTTAGAGGAAATCACTATTCAAATAATTTGAAAAATTATACAGAAGATATGGATTTGATCCTTTAAAATGTTGACTTTTAAAATATGGTTTGGCCAATTAGCCAAAATGGGTTGTCCAACTAACAACTAAATTAGATTCGCCAAAAAGTACAGTCATCAGCATTTCAAAATACAGATGCTAAGATAAAAATCGTAATTTCCCAGTAACAATTTTTAAAAAATCAATGAAAAAATTCTAACAGCAAGGAAGTGACATCATAGGAATGACGGCAGCTGGGCGGACTTTTTGAGTTCTCCTCCAGATCTTATCACAAACGGGACATCTATAACCCATCAAAGGATTCTCTGCTCATCATACAGAACAGCTAAGAGACTCGTGCAAGGATTACTTGAAGGTGAGCAAATTGGGCTAGCAGGGGAAGAGGGAAAGGAGCAGAGTGGAAACGCGGCCGCGTCTACGACGGTGGAAACGCTGCCAGCATCCGCAGCTGCAGAAACGCAGGGGATCCCAGGACGGAACAGAGAACACAAAAGCCAGGAGGTGGGCTCTTTCCCTGTGTCCCACAGCTGATCTCTCCCTTGGAGTGGGCAGCCAGTTGGGCCCTAGGTCAGACAAAGGACACAAACTCCATAGCTGGGCCACTCCCCCTGCTCTTCCAATCCTACCCCTGCCCTTCATGAGTTTAAACTGACCCCTGAACTGAGTAGTAGTGTCAGACTGCAGAGGAGCCTTAGTGCTCAGGCTCTGAGAAGACCGGCATGCAGCTCTGACCCAGGGAAGAGGCTGGGAAGAGTGTGATTTTTGCTGGGCTTGGAGAGAAGAGACTCCTCTAACCCCAGCCACCACCTTTTCTGGCCTGCAGGAAGAGTGTGACACAGCTGGACTGAGAGAGAGAAGACCCCTCCATCCCCAGCCCCCATCCTTTCTGGCCTGCCTAGGGCGGGACAATTACATCTGCTGAGGCACACCCAAGGATCAGCAGTAAGCGGCAGCGCCCGGCTTTCAGCAGCTCAGAAACCTCCCGTCTGCCACACTCACACACACACACACACACACACACACACACACACACACACACACGGAAGAAGTGCCCTAGGACTCAGGAGAACTGGACACAGGTCTGGTGGTGCTACTCTCAGTGTGCATATGTGCAGGCAAGGGCAGAAACTGCATGGAATTTGTAGAAACTACCATCCAGACCCTCAGCCCCATGCATCTAAATCTGCAGTCCCAACGTCACTTTGGGGACTAGGTGACCAGCTCTGCCTGCACAATACGCAGGAGATTCTTTGGTACAGCAGAGGACAACCTGGAGATTACTTGGTGGGCTAAAGCCAAGACTGGCACTGCTTTTTGTTTTGTTTTGTTTTGTTTTGTCTTTATATCTTTGATATCTTTGCCTATGTTAAGTGTGGGTTGTCAGTTGTTTTTACATGTGAATGTATTTGATCTTTTTCTTTGTTGTTGTTGTTGTTGTGCTTGGTGATTTGCTTTGTTCTGAAACTGTCCTACCAGAGCCCGGCTTAAGACGCACAAGATTCAACACACCCAGAGGCCAACGCTAGACCAAACCAGAGTACTACCGGGTTTGACCTACAAGTAACACACCCAGAGGGAATTCTCTAAAGGCACAAGAACCCATAGAGGCCAAACCACATTTAAGCGGTCAACCCTCACACAGCAGAACACCCTGCGATGGGCAGAGCCAAGTCTCACAACTAGTCAGCCTAGGAGTTAACCCCACCTACTCACACGTGAAAAACAATTAAAGATCTTCTTAAACAGGACAATATACACAACACAAGAGTCACCTTTGGAGCACACGCAGAGGAGAAGAACGGAGTAGTGCAAGTCAAATATAAAGGACACATACTACATAAGATAACCCAGCAAAAAGTAACAACTCTAGGGGATCTACCTAATACATCAAAGCTAACAGAGAGTCAACCAGAATGGGGAAACAAAGAAACATGTCCCAAATAAAAGAACAAAAGAAACCTCCATAAATGGAACAAAATGAAACAGAGGTAACCAACCTATCAGAGACAGAGTTCAGAACACTGATGATAAGAATGTTTAAGGAGCTTAGAGACAACATAAAGAAGGATGTGGAAATCATAACGAACAACCAGTTAGAACTAAAGAACACAATTACCGAAATAAAGAACTCACTTGAAGGAATTACCAGCAGGTTAGATGAAGCAGAGGATCGAATCAGCGACTTAGAAGACAAGTTAGCAGAGATCACCCAAACAGAACAACAGAAAGAAAAAAGAAAAAACAATAAAGATGGTTTAAGAGACCTCTGGGATAACATCAAGCGCAACAACATGTGCATCATAGGAATACCAGAAGGTGAAGAGAGGAAGCAAGAGATTGAGAACATATGTGAAGTAATAATGTCCAAAAACTTCCCTAACCTGATGAAGGAAACCAACATACAAGCCCAGGAAGTGCAGAGAGTTCCACCAGGATAAACCCAAACAGGTCCACACCAAGACACATTATAGTTAAAATAGCAAAGCTTAAAGACAAAGAGAGAATCCTAAAAACAGCAAGAGAAAGACAGAAGGTTACATACAAGGGAACATATGATACATAAGACTATCAAATGACTTTTCTACAGAAACATTGAAGGCCAGGAGGGAGTGGCAGGAGATACTCAAAGTGATGGAAAACAAAGGCCTACAACCTAGATTGCTTTATCCAGCAAGGCTATCATTTAAGGTTGATGGAGAGAAAAAGAGCTTCCCAGAAAAGAATAAGATAAGGAATTTATTACCACCAAGCCAGCATTGCAAGAAATACTAAAAGGACTTCTGTAAATAAAAGAAAGATGTGAACAATCTAACTACAAATTGAAAAATGGCAATAACTACGTATATATCAATGATCACTTTAAATGTAAACGGATTAAATGCTCCAATCAAGAACATAGGGTGGCTGAGTGGATAAGAAAGCAAGACCCTTGTATATGATGTATACAAGAGACTCACCTCAGATCAAAAGACACACACAGGCTGACAGTGAAGGGTTGGAGTAAGATATTTCATGCAAATGGAAATGAGAAAAAAGCTGGAGTTGCAATACTTATATCTGACAAAATAGACTTCAAAATGAAGAACTTATTAAAAGACAAAGATGGGCACTATATAATAATAAAGGGATCGATTCGACAAGAGGACATACTCTACAAGCCAGGAGTGAGTGGAACCAAATATTCAAACTATTGAAAGAGAGAAATTACGAGCCAAGAATAATATATCCAACAAAGATATCCTTTAGATATGAAGGAGGAATAAAGACCTTTCCAGACATACAGAAGCTGAGGGAATTTTCTAATACACGACCTGCACTACAAGAAATACTAAAGGAGGCTATTCGACCACCATCAACAGGGACAATTTGTGGCAACATAAAAAGGGGGAGAGTAAGCCCCGAACCAGAATATGGAAATGGAGAAAGTAAGCGTGCTGAAGAAAATGGAATACTCTAAATATCAAACTTTCTTTTACATAAACTTAAGGGTAACCACTCAAAACAAATCCAGAACTGAAATATATACTGTAATAAAAGAAGAAACAGAGGGAAACATCATAGAATATCACCACACAGAAATAATAGACAACAACAAAAAGGCAAAGAAACAATGGAGACACAGCCTTACCAGAAAACTAAAGATAGAATGACAGAAAATCCTCACGTATCAATAATCACCCTAAATGTAAATGGAACTCACCAATAAAAAGGCACAGAGTAGCAGATTGGATCAGAAAACTAAACCCAACCATATGCTGTCTCCAAGAGACACATCTCAGCTACAAGGACAAGCATAAACTCAAAGTGAAAGGGCGGAAATTGACACTCCAAGCAAATGGTACCCAGAGAAAATCAGGTGTAGCCATAATGATATCAGATGAAACAGACTTCAGGGTGAAAAAGATAACAAGAGACAAAGATGGACATTTCATCATGGTAAAGGGGACTATACAACAAGAAGACATAACAGTCATCAATATTTATGCCCCCAATCAGGGAGCACCAAAATATACCAAGCAACTACTAACAGAACTAAAGGGAGAAATTGACCAAAACACAATTATACTAGGGGACTTACATACATCATTGACAGCTATGGATAGATCATCCAAACAGAAAATAAATAACGAAATTGCAGCCCTAAATGACACATTAGATGAAATGGACATCATTGACATATATAGAGCACTTCATCCTAAAACATCAGACTATACATTCTTTTCCAGTGTACATGGAACATTCTCAAGAATAGACCATACATTGCGACATAAAAGCAGCCTTAGCAAATTTAAGAAGATTGAAATCATACCAAGCATGTTCTCTAATCACAAGGCTTTGAAATTGGATATCAACTGCGAAAAGAAAGCAGGAAAAAACACAAATACATGGAGATTAAACAACATACTTTTAAAGAACGACTGGGTCAAAGAAGAAATTAGAGGAGAGATCAAAAGATATATAGAAACAAATGACAATGAAAATACATCCTACCAAAATTTTTGGGATGCGGAGAAAGCAGTTTTAAGAGGGGAATTTATATCATTACAGGCCTATCTCAAGAAACAAGAAAAATCCCAAATAAATAACCTCATGTTACACCTTAAAGAACTAGAAAAAGAAGAACAAGTGAAACCCAAGGTCAGCAGAAGAAAGGAAATAACAAAAATCAGAGCAGAACTAAATAAAATAGAGAACAAAAAGACAATAGAAAAAATTAATGTGACAAAGAGCTGGTTCTTTGAAAAGATTAACAAAATTGACTAACGCTTGGCTAGACTCACTAAGATAAGAAGAGAGAAGACACTAATTAACAAAATCAGAAATGAAAAAGGGGAAGTTATCACGAACACCACAGAAATACAAAGGATTATCCAAGAATACTATGAAGGACTATATGCCACCAAATTCAATAACCTAGAAGAAATGGACAAGTTCTTAGAAACATATTGCTTTTCTAGGCTAAACCATGAAGAACTGGAAAATCTGAACAGACTGATCACCAGTAACGAAACTGAATCAGTCATCCAAAACCTTCCCCAAAGTAAAAGTCCTGGACCAGATGGCTTCACTAGTGAATTCTACCAAACCTTCAAACAGGATCTAATACCAATCCTGCTCAAACTCTTCCAAAAAATTGAAGAAGAGACAGTACTCCCTAACTCATTTTATGAGGCCAACATTACCCTGATACCAAAACCTGCTAAGAACAACACAAAAAATGAAAACTACAGAGCAATATCTCATATGAATACAGATGCAAAAATCCTAAACAAAATTCTAGCAAATCAAATACAATAATGCATTAAAAAGATTATTCACCACGACCAAGTGGGGTTCATCCCCGGGGCACAAGAATGGTTCAACATCCACAAATCCATCAATGTGATACATCACATAAACAAAATAAAGGACAAAAACCATATGATTATATCAATTGATGCAGAAAAAGCATTTGACAAGATACAACATCCATTTATGATTAACACACTTAATAAAATCGGTATAGAAGGAAAATACCTTAACATAATAAACGCCATACATGACGTCTGATGGTTACTGAGGTTGAGCATTTCTTCATATGTCTGTTTGCCATCTGTATGTCCTTTTTAGAAAAATGTCTCTTCATGTCCTTTGCCCATTTTTTTATTGGGTCGTTTGTTTTTTTTGGAGTTGAGTTGAGTTCGTTTTTTATAAATTTGTGATATTAACCCCTTATCAGATATATCACTGGCAAGTATCTTTTCCCATTCAGATCCCTTTTTGTTTTATTGATGGTTTCTTTGCTGTGAAAAAACTTTTTAGTTTGATGTAATCCCACATGTATGTTTTTTCTCTTACTTCCCTCACGCTAGGGGATATATCAGTAAAAATCTTACTCTGGGTAATATCTGTGAAGTTTCTTCCTATATATTTCTTCTAGGAATTTTATGGTTTCAGATCTTACATTTAAGTCTTTAAGCCATTTTGAATTTATTTTTGTATATGGTGTAAGGAGGTGGTCCAGCTTCATTTTTTTGCATGTGTCTGTCCAGGTTTCCCAGCACCATTTATTGAATAGACTGTCTTTGCCCCACTGTACATTCTTGGTTCCATTGTCATAGATTAAATGGCCATATAGGTATGGATTTATTTCTGAACTCTCAGGTTCAAAGAGCATTTTATGAATTTGACTCCAAAGGCAATGGAAGTAAAAGCTAAAATAAACAAATGGGACTATATGAAACTTAATAGCTTCTGCACAGCAAAAGAAACCATCGACAAAACAAAAAGGCAACCAACTGAATGGGAGAAGATTTTTGCAAACAGTGCCTCTGATAAGGGGCTAATATCCAAAATATACAAGGAACTCATGAAGCTCAACAACAAAAAAACAAACAACCCAATTAAAAAATGGGCAGAGGACCTGAAAAGACATTTCTCCAAAGAGGACATACAAATGGCAAATAGACATATGAAAAAATGCTCAACATCACTAATCATCAGAGAAATGCAAATAAAAACCACAATGAGATATCACCTCACCCCAATCAAAATGGTTGTCATCAAGACAAATAGTAACAAGTGTTGGAGAGGCTGTGGAGAAAAAGGAACCCTCATCCACTGTTGGTGGGAATGCAGACTGGTGCAGCCATTATGGAAGGCAGTGTGGAGGTTCCTCAAAAAATTACGAATAGAATTACCATATGACCCAGCAATCCCTCTCCTGGGTATCTACCTCAAAAATTTGAAAACATTTATACATGAAGACACGTGTGCTCCAATGTTCATTGCAGCTTTGTTTACGGTGGCCAAGACATGGAAACAACCAAAATGTCCTTCGATAGATGAATGGATAAAGAAGTTGTGGTATATATACACAATGGAATACTACTCGGCGTTAAGAAAAGATGAAATAGGACCATTTGTGAAAACATGGATGGATCTTGAGTTTATAATGCTAAGCGAAATAAGTCAGACAGAAAAAGCAGAGAACCCTATGATTTCACTGATATGTGGTATACAAACCAAAAACAACAAAAGAACAATACAAACAAATGAGAAACAAGAACTCATAGACACAGACAATAGTTTAGTGGTTACTAAAGGGTAAGGAGGGTGGGGGGAGGGAGATGAAGGTAAGGGGGGTGGGGGGAAGGAGATGAAGATAAGGGGGATCAAATATATGGTGATTGAAGGAGAACTGACTCTGGATGGTGAACACGCAATGGGATTTGTAGACGACGTAATGCAGAATTGTACACCTGAAATGTATGTAATTTCACTAACAGTTGTCACTCCAATAAATTAAAAGAAAAAAGTATAGGTCAATATTATCTTGGGGCAGAGAAAGCTCAATTATAATAAAAAAGGTGAAAATCATACATGGAAAGAAATATTTGACTGTAGAAAATTTTCTATACAACAGAAGTTACCATAAACAAATGCTCACTCACTAAGAGGCATTCCTATGAATGAGGCTCAGGGACAAGTAAACCAGACCAATTCTCTATCATCAGGTAGTTTCCAACCATTTCAGTGTCTATCACTTGAAATAAAGGATTGAACAGTCATCAGAATTCTGCATGTGGACTTGACTAGATGTTTTGCTACTTGAGTATATAACCCACCAATGATAAGGGACTAGTGTCTGAGTTATACAACCATGAGATGCTGTGATAAAGGGCTGGCAACACAGCACTCCAATTACAGTTGACTCTTGAACAACATGGGGTTTAGTGGTGCCAACGCCCCACATAGTCAAAAATCCACATATAACCTTTGACTCCCCAAAAACTTTACTAATATCCTATTGATGACTGGAAGCCTTACCCTCAACATAAACAGTCAATTAAAACATATTTTGTATATTTTAATGTACTGTATTCTTACAATAAAGTAAGCTAGAGAAAATATTAAGAAAATCTGAAGGAAGAGAAAATACATTTACAGTATTTATTGAAAAAATACACATATAAGTGTACCCTCATACTTCAAACCCATGTTTTTCTAGGACCAACTGTACTTCCACAATGATTAAGTCAATATATTGTCACCTCATGGTGTAGTTGGGGTAGGGAAGTGAGTCTCTACCCTAATATTAAAATCACCTGGACGAAGTACAGGACCTACTCCAGAAATTCTAATTCAATTCACCTGAAGTGAAGTCCAGAGGAACAGGACCCTCCCTCCATTTCTTTAAAGTTTCCCAATTATATAGTATTTTATCACAAAACGAAAGGGATGTGATTTATTCCTCAGTAGCAAGTCTCTGGCAGAAAAAGGCTTTTTAAAAAATAATGGTGATTTACTGTCTCATCAAAGATACACAGTCTTCTAGCCTGAACAGTTGTCATATGAGGCGGCCTGCGGGGTCTCTGGTTCGGCTCCCCACATAAGAACGCAGGATATGGTGAGGCCAAAAAGGAACACCCACGGAGCCATAGGTAGGGGAGTCATACCCTATAGTCTTGCTGGCAGCTGGGTTGGAGACACAGGAAGCAGGAGCCACACTGTCCGTAACCCGCCGTCCTAACTGCAATCCACGCGTGCCAGCCACCATCTTCTTGCTAGCCGCCATTTTTTCTGCTAGCGTAGCCACGGTAGTTATATTAGTGGCCAATGGCTCACTGGTTACAGCTGGTGGCCAACTAGCCACAGCTGATGGCCATCCAATCACAGTTGATGGCCATTTACTACCTGAGCCAGCACCTTTCCACATGAGGCCGAGAGCCTGGAAACTGCACTCCTGGCTCTGTCCCCACAACAGACCTACCCAGTAATTCTGAAAGTAAAGAGACACCTTCCTTTAGGATCTGGTTTCTGGTTAGTACTTACTTCAAAAGTTTTGAGTCCCCCTGTACCCTAAAATCCTCTTACACTTTATCTTTGCCTCCTTATAACTTCATACCAAATCTTTATAATTGTAAGTCTACTGTTCTCTTTCATGAAAGAGTGCAGTGCAATGACTAATTCGCTAAAGAAACTTCATATTTGTATTTTTGAAGACAGGAATAAAGGACTTACAAGATCAGACAAGGCCCATGGCATACATTCACATTGGCACAATGAAAGCTCTTAAACTGTTTTTCCAAGTCAATATGTTTGCCAGGCGAAAAACAAAACAAAAACCCTGCCAAGAAGGCAGGAAGATTTCAGCATGTACTCCTAGACAATTTATACATAAGCACAAAAAAAGTCTTCACACTAAGTACCAAAACCTTTTTCGAGTTCTCTCTCTGGAGAGAAAAACATCCTCTCTCTCCCTAATGACTTAGAACGGGATCCCTCCTCATCATTAGAAGCCTCACAACAAATGTGTTGGGCTGGGTTCGCATCCCACTGTTTTGTTCAATTTCTTAATTTTTGCAAAATTATTCGACCTTTTAGTATGTTTATCCTACTTAACCTAGATAGTTTGAACGAGCTTAAGGACAGGAATGTTCCTTTGTATCTTTATACCATACCAAACTGGTACCAATTAGCACTCAAATAACAACTGAATAATAGTTGTTTAAATTTTCTTCACCCTAAGGCAAGAAGAGCTCATACATGTGAGCTCATACATGTAAGAGCTCATACATGTGAACCCAAGTACACAGTCCTTGGGTAAAGGAGATCTCCCCAAACTCTATTTTTCAGAAAGACCTACTCTGTTAAGATACCCAGTTACAAAAGGAAAGGGAGGGGCTGCTGGAAATGGTAGAAAAGACTTTGGGAGCATTGGAAGAAATATCCTTTGGTTTCTCCTTTCTCCAACATTCCCCATTGCCAGAAGGGGCTTCAAAGGACACCAGGAGCAGGAAACACCACAGAAGGAGAATAGGTTAGGGGACTGTGGCTGTCATGTTGATTTGTGGTCAAATGAGCACCTCTCTGGGGAAAGCCAGAAATATCAGGGGAGACGGTCCCTTTGCAGAGGTATGGGAAGTTCTAGGTACGCATTTGGAGGCAAAAAAATAGGAACTCTGGCTTACTGGTGTCTTTGTGGCCATTTGTCCTTTTAGACTGGTAAAATATGGTCATATTGAGTTGTTACCATATGAGAATGCCAGAAATGTATCAAGTATGCTTTCTCCTGATGCTCCTAAGCCCTAAATCTATTTTTATTATGCCTATCAGCTGTTTCAAACCCCTTCTCCAATAGCACAAACCATATATGGGTAAGGGTTGGGCTTGCAGAGTCAAGATTCAAACCTTAGATTGTGTGATATATTTAAAACCCAGGCAATTTCCCCAACACCATGCTTGCATAGGTCAGACATGCAAATAATTGAAACAGAGTGATTCTTTTACAGAATTTACTTGTGTTAAGGAAAAAGTATCCAAAACATAGAAATTTGGCAAAAGAAAGGCTGCATATTATTCAATGTCATACATCTAACAGGCCCACCCACGGATTATCTATTTCTTTGAGAGAATGTACCTTTCTTTGACTAGCTATTTAATATTGATTCTATGCAGTTATGTAAATATTTTTGATTTTTTTATCCAACAGAGATACAAACGATTTCTGCTCAGTAGAAAAAAATAACCCCAAATGGTATGATATCATTGACATTCAGGACATTAACCAGTTTGGGCTGTAACTTTGCCAACTTATTTTACCATGCCATTTCCAACAAATTATAATTATAATTCTCTGTTCATCAAACGGAATTTTTTGAACCAGTTTGTCATCCGGCTGATTCCCTTACTGAGTTAAGTAAATTTTTGATAAGTGCTTACTGTGTATATGTAAGTGTCATGTTAAGTTTTAAGAAATAATGCTTCAAGACTACAACATGTTGCAAAGTTTTAGCATAAGATGTGTTTTCATGCGGTAGGGGTCAAGACAAAGGAAAGGTTTCACAGATGAAATGGCACTGAGGTGAGCCTTGTGGAATGGACAAGATTTCACCAATGGCTGTGGGAAGGAAAGCCATTGCAGACACACCTTTAAATATTTACATATTTATATGTAAAACTGACAAAGAGGATCTAATCTAGATCATTTAGTAATAGTTATGTTAGCCCATTTATGCAATCTTCTAAATAAAATATTATCAAATAGAATTTATCATTGCTTGAAAATAACAATATGAGGTCTGACAATTAAGTTCACAAACTCATCCTAGAAAAAGTGCACATACCTCACTGCTAAATATCACTATAGTCACCTTCAAAGCACTCCGTTTGGGAAGCTATGCACCGATGCCAGCACCTAGTCCATCTTTCAAAGTAATTTTGGAACTCTTTTTCTGGAATGGCCATCAGAGAGATCGTCGTATTACCCTTGATGTCCTGAATGTCATCAAAATGTCTACCTTTCAATATTTCCTTTCTCTTTGGGTAAAGAAAGAAGTCACTGGGGACCAGATCAGGTGAACAGGGAGGGTATTCCAATACGGTTATTTGTTTACTGGCCAAAAACTCCCTCACAGACAGTGCCGTGTGAGCAGGTGCATTGTCGTGCTGCAAGAGCCATGAATTGTTGGTGAAAAGTTCAGGTTGTTTTTGTCTAACTTTTTCACTCAGCCTTTTCAGCACTTCCAAATAGTAAACTTGGATAACTGTTTGTTCAGTTGGTACAAGTTCATAATGAATAATCCCTCTGACATCAAAAAAGTTTAGCAATTGTTGCAACAAATTCGCAAACTTGATTGTCAGATCTCCTACATTATGATCAAATAGAATTTATTTCAGGAGGAGCAGGGAGGTTCAACATCTGAAAATCTATCAACATAATAAAGCATATCAAAAAATTACAGTTTTTTCACAATAGGTTTGCTGCCAGAACACGGGTGTCATGACAATCACTAGTAAATCTAAGCCAAAATGGGAAAGGAAAAGACTTATCAACATCATCGTCATTGGACACATGGATTCTGGCAAATCTACCACTACTGGTCATCTGATCTACAATGTGGTGGTACTGACAAAAGAACCATTGAAAAATATGAGAAGAAATCTGCTGAGATGGGAAAGATCTCCTTTGAGTATGCCTGGGTCTTGGATAAACTGAAAGCTGAACGTGAGCATGGTATCACCATTGCTATCTCCCTATGGAAATTTAAGAATATCGTTAATGCCCCAGGACACACAGACTTGATCAAAAACACAATACAGGCACATCTCAGGTGACTGCACTGTCCTGATTGTTGCTGCTGGTGTTGGTGAATTTAAAGCAGGTATCTCCAAGACTGGGCAGACCCGGGAGCATGCCTTTCTGGCATACACACTGGGTATGAAAAAATTAGTTGTTGGTGTTAACAAAGTGCCACATTACACTGAGTAGAGACACGAAGCCACATTACAGTGAGTAGAGACACGAGGAAATCATTAAGGAAGTCAGCACCTACATTAAGAAAATTGGCTACAACCATGACACAGTAGCATTTGTGCCAATTTCTCATTGGAATGGTGACAACAGGCTAGAGCCAAGTGCTAACATGCCTTGGTTCAAGGGATGGGAGGGAAGTCATCCATAAAGATGGCAATGCCAATGGAACCACACTGCTTAAAGCTCTGGATTGCATCCTGCCACTAACTTGTCCAACTGACAAGCCTTTGTGTCTAGCCCTCCAAGATGTCTACAAAATTGGTGGTATTGGTACCATCCCTGCGGCCCAAGTTGAATCAGATGTTCTCAAACCCAGCATCCTGGTCACCTTTGCTGCAGTCAGTGTTACAGCTGAAGGAAAGTCTGTGGAAATGCACCATGAAGCTTTGGATGAAGCTCTTCCTGGGGACACTATGGGCTTCAATGTCAAGAATGTGTCTGTCAAAGATGTTCATCATGGCAATGTGCCTGGTGACAGCAAAAATGATCCACAAATGGAGGCAGCCGGCTTCACGGCTTAGGTGATTCTCCTGAACCATCCAGGCCAAATCAGTGCTGGACACACAGCTGTGCTGCATTGTCACACAGCTCACATTGCTTACAAATTTGCTGAGCTGAAGGAGATCGATCATTATTCTAGGAAAAAGCTGAAAGAGGGTCCCAAGTTTTTGAAATCTGGTGATGTTGCCATCATTGATATGGTTCCTCGAAAGCTTATGTGTTGAGAGCTTCTCTGACTATCCTTCTCTGGGCCGTTTTGCTATTCATGACATGAGATAGTTGCTGTGGGTGTCATCAAAGCAGTGGACAAGAAAGCAGCTGAAGCTGGCAAAGTCACCAAGTCTGCCCAGAATGCTCAGAAGGCTAAATGAATATAATCCCCAATACATGCCACCCCAGTCTTAATCAGTGTGGAAGAACAGTCTCAGAACTCTTTGTCTCAATTGGCCATTTAAGTTTAACAGTAAAAGAAGGGCTAGTGATTACAATGCGTTGTAAAATCTTTAGAAGGAAAAGAGACTGTTTTGTGGATCATTTGGGGATTTTGTGTGTGTGTGATAGTTTTTAAGTTATTTAAGTTTTTAAAATCAGTACTTTTTAATGGAAATGACTCTAGCAAAAATCTGTCACAGAATTTTGAGACCCATTAAAACAAAGTTTAATGAGAAACCTGTGTGTTCTTCTGGTCAACACTGTAACTTCCTATAGTAATACTTAGGTAAAAGACTTAAAAGAGTTGCCCATAATCTATTTCTGGTGTTTCATCTGCTGAAACTTTAGGATTTGATAATTCTGGGTGGTAACTTTGGGTTTTTAACCTTGTTTTAAGAAGAGGAATCATCTATTTACATAGTGAAAAGCTATGGGAGGGATCTGTTAGAGCAACACTTCATAGGTTAAAACAGATAAGCAAAGAATAACTTTGTTTATGCGTAAGCTACAAAGGCCAAATTTTTTAATATTAAAGTCTACATGTTGCATATAAAATTTTTTGTAGTTAATGTTAATATTGAGTAAATTTGTTGGTGTGTCAAATTTTAATTTTCCAGTTACTGGAGTGTGAATTCTCACATTTACAAATACAGAGGTAGTTTAAAGAACCTAAAATGAGGCTTAAATTCTGTGTTTCCCCGAAAATAAGACCTAGCTGGACCATCAGCTTTAATGCGTCTTTTGGAGCAAAAATTAATATAAGACCCGGTATTATATATTATATTATATTACATTACATTATATTATATTATACCCAGTCTTATATTATAGGAAAATAAGACTGGGTCTTATATTAATTTTTGCTCCAAAAGACTCATTAAAACTGATGGTCCAGCTAGGTCTTATTTTTGGGGAAACACGGTATTATTGAGCACTGTCTTGCTGCAGTTAGTTGTATACACATTCTAAGAAAAATAAATGATACTGGAAGTTAAAAAAATAAAATTACAGGAGAAACACCATATGACATCAATAGATGCAGGAAAAAAGACTCAAAATTAGACTACTATTTCTAACAGATACAGTATGAAAAATGGAAATAATTTAAATATAATAATTTATTTATCAAAAATCAACAGCAGATATCCTAAATAATGGGGGGGAAGCCATTTTTCTTAATACCAAGAACTACACCGTGATGACGGCTACTACCATTATTATTCACTGTTTTGAAAATGCTAACATATTCCACACAAGTTTCAGAAAAATTAAATATCATGTAAAAATTATTGGAAAAACAAGATTAATCCCTTTTCTGATAATATTTATCAAAAAAAGAATTTATAAGGCAGGCAGCCAAAATATGGAGACAAAGAAACATGTCTCCACAGAAAAAGAACACATAAAATGGAGCCACACAATCTACCAGATGCAGAGTTCCAAACACTGGTTATATGGATGCTCAGTGATCTCACGGAAAACTTAAACAAAGAGATAGGAAACATAAAAATGGAGATAGAAAACATGAAAAAGAACCAGTGAGAAATAAAGAATACAATAATGGAAGTGAGGAATACATTACAGGGAATCAACAGATTAGATGAAGCAGAGGATTGAACAAGTGATGTAGAAGATAAGGTAGCAGAAAACACCCAATTAGAACAGCAAAAAGAAAAAAGAATCCAAAAAATTGAGAAGAGTTTAGGGTACTCTGGAACAAAGTCAAGAGTACCAACATTTGCTTTACAGGAGTACCTGAAGGAGAAGAGAAAGAGCAAGGAATTGAAAAGCTATTTGAAGAAATAATGACAGAAAACCTCCCTAACCTGGCAAAGGAAATAAATATACAAATCCAGGAAGTGCAGAGAGTCCCAAACAAGATGAACCCAAAAAAGCCAACACTAAGACACATTATAATTAAAATTCTAAAGGTTACAGACAAAGAAAGAATCCTAAAAGCAGCAAGAGAAAAGCAAGCAGTTAGTTACTTACAAGAGAGCCCCCATAAGGCTATCAAACTGATTTCTCAACAGAAACTTTGCAGGCCCGAAGAGATTGGCACGAACTATTCAAATTGATGAAAAGTAAAGATGATTCCACCCAGCAAGGCTGTTGTTTAGAATTGAAGGACACATAAAGAGCTTCGCAGACAAGAAAAAGCTAAAGGAGTTCATCACCACCACAGTATTACAAGAAATATTAAAGAGAATTCTTTAAGAAGACGAGAAGAAGAAGAAGAAGAAGAAGAAGAAGGAGGAGGAGGAGGAGGAGGAGGAGGAGGAGGAGGAGAAGAAGAAGAAGAAGGAGAAGAAGAAGAAAAGGAGGAGGAGGAGGAGGAAGAGGAGAAAATATCACAAAGAAAAAAATTCTCATTGACAAAAACAAACACATAATAAAAGCAGTAGATCAACTAACACTAAAGCTAGTACAAAGGTTAAAAAGCAAAAGTAGGATGATTATGTGTAATTATAGGAAATTAAGCAATACATACAAACACACAAATGAAGTAAAAAATAATAGCAAAAACAGAAACATGGAGGGGTGAGTAAAAATAATAGTGATAGTAGAATGTGTTCCAGATTAAGTGAATAGCAACTTAAAATAGACTGCTATAAACGTAGCTTGGTATATATGAAGCACATGGTAAGTATAAACCAAAAATCCACAAGTGATATACAAGAAATAAAGAAGGAATACAAACACAATACTACAGTGAGTCAACAACATACAAGAGAATAGAAAGAAACAGAGAACTATAAAAACAATCAGAAAACAATAAAATGGCAGTAACTACATACTATCAATAATTACTTTAAGTGGAAATGGATTAAATGCTCCAATCAAAATATGAATAGATAATGAAGTGGTACATATATACAATGGAATATTACTCAGCCATATAAAGTAATGAAATCTTACCATTTGTGACAACATGGATGGACTTAGAGTGTATTGTGCTAAGTGAAATTAGTTAGAGAAAGACAAATACCATATGATTTCACTTATATGTGCAATCTAGAAAACAAAATAAATGAACAAGCAAGACAGAAGCAAACCCATAGAGGTAGAGAACAAACTGATGGTTGCCAAATGGGAGGGACATTGAGGGATGGTGAAAAAGGTGAAGGGATTAAGAAGTACAAACTGGAAGTTACAAAATAGTTATGGGGACGTAAAGTAAAGCTTAGGGAATATAGTCAAGAATATTGTAATGCAATATTGTAATACATGGTACCAGTTTGGGTACCAGACTTATTTGGGAAATTACTTTGTAAGTTATATAAATGTCTAACCACTATGCTGTACAGCTGAAACTAATACAATATTGAATGTATTGAATAATTTAAAAATAGCTTTTAAAAAATGAGTAGGAAATATGAATGTTTCATTCAAAGACTTCACTATGTTGAAAGCTCAATTTAAATTTTTGTACAAAGACAGCTGTCATTTCAACTTCCTAAAACCCCATAAAACATAGGCATCATTCTCTTTAAATTGCAGGAGTTTTGTTGTTGTTTTAATAAAAGAGCTTTAGAGGCTTCAAGAATCTCTCTCGAAAATTGGATTATGAAAATCAACCATCCATACAGACCAGTTTGAAAGAAGTCAGACAGCTTAATTTGCCTAATCAACAACTTTAAACCTTCATCTTCAAACTCATAACACTTTCCAACTCATTAAAAAGAGGAATTGCTTGTCATCTATGAATATCACCAGCTGATACTACAGAAGATAGTGATCTAAGCAAAGCATCCTTTGAGGACAAAAACCACAGCTGCTGTCCAGGCAACAACACTATTTATTATATTAAATTACTAAAGCAAAACAAAATATAAAGTGTTTAAAATGGGTCAGCTAATCAACACTCATTACTTACTGTTTAAGAGCCATCAAGAAATATTTTATATCATAAACATCAGCTGATAAACAGGACATTTTTATTGTTCTCACTAATACAAAGCTGTTTCTCAGTCAATAGATTCTCAATTCATCCTTCAAATCTCTTTCCTCCTTCAACAATAATCATTTATGAGCACCTATTATGTGCCTGGCGATATTCCTCCCTAAAGGATCCATGCTAGTGAGTTTTAGTTTTTCATATTCTAAAACTTACCTTTCACATCTGACAATTCTAAGTAAAATGCAACTCCTTGTGATGTTAAGCAGTAGATATGTTCTTTAAGTTAATGGCCACATTTAAAATCTAATTCTCTAAAAGGAATTCATTTTACTCAAATACGAATTAGCTCCCACAACACAGATTTCCCCTGGAATAGCTTTCTCCTAAAGTCTTTTACTAAAACTAACCTTAGCAAAACTCAACTCCAAAAATCTCTTTCCCATTCCAAAAGCAATTTTGAAGTCCCAGTGAGTGAAATGGAGTTTGAATAGTTAATCACACTCCATTAAACATGCCAATATTTTAATCAAAATAAATAAGTTCGCCAGCTCAGGAAGGCAGGTTGCTTACCTGCTTCCTGTCATTGACTTGCTCTGCCAGCAAGGTTATTGGAAAGGTCAGGACATTTAGAGGTGACTCAGACAGCGCTGGGAACATGTGGATTTGTAATGGTTTCCTGCTTCTACACAAAGCATCACAGAAAATGATTAAAGCTCATCAACTGCAGGAAATGACTGGGGTAAGATGACCACCGCTGACAAATGAGTATCACTCACCTCATCCCACAAGAGTATGTCAAGCCGGCCTCCACTTCTGAGCTGTTTTGCCATGTCCTTGAAACCCTGAGAGCTTAATTCATCGTTTAGAAGACGAAGCTGACCCAAGTTAAGTTCTAAATCCCTTGAAGGCACAGGTTTTCAAATGCTCTGTAGTGTAATAAAAATTACCTGGAGTGCCTTCTGAATCGGGATCTTTGTGTGGCTTTGGACTGGGTTGTGCTTGTTTATACATGGTGCTGATATTTCTGGAAGAGTTGATGCTGTTTTAGAAACAGTAATCTAGGATCACTCTCCCTCCCCCCCCCAAAAAAAGCAATCCACTCTCTAATGGAAAGATATAAGAAATGATCACTTGAGAGTGAAAGGAAGTCAGATTGCTGTTTAAAACCTCCAAGAAGAGAAAGCTACCAGAAAAAAAAAAGAAATAAAGGAAATGAAGTGTGTCTCAGGCTAAGAGCTACATCAATCTCACTTAAACCTAGACCAGGTTATACCAGTGTTTCTTCAACAAAGTGATACCACCCACTCTATTCAGTTAAATTTCAGAGAGATGAAGAGAGAGGGAGAGAGAGAGAGAGAGAGAGAGAGAGAGAAAGATGCCACCAGCATAAGAGTGATTCCTACAGTATCAAGCTCTTGCTGCAGAAAGAGCCTGGATTAAGAGCACGATTACAAGAAGAGTAAAGAAACCCGTGTTTCTCAGAAGGAAGGAGCTGAAGTACTTAAAAGAAGGACTTAGCACTCCACAGTGGGTGGGGCAAAGACATGGATATATACTATGCCAGCTGTGTCTTTCATTTCTCAGACCTCAGCTGATTCCTTCTCTTATTGGGAGAAAGTTCCTTGTAGCAAGAAACCACACCATCGCATTCATTCAGTAAATCCCAGGGACAAGAGCTCACCTTCGCCCTTCCCACCCATCTTCCCCTTGATTAGCTCCGTCTTGAAAAGGCCTTGTGTAAGCCCATGCCAGTTTGCTGGATGATAATTAACTGGAAATATACTGAAGTAGACATAGGCATTAACTTCACTTGTGGGAATCTAATCTAAATTCCAAATTGGCCTTCTAACAAGCACTTAGGGAAGACGATAAGATCAACATCTCACACTTTCAATGGTCTGGCCAGGCATTCTCTCGGAAGCATACCAATGCTGAACCTCTCTTTTCTTCCAGCACAGATTGACAAGGCTGGCATAAGTCTCTGACCAGGTCTGGGACCAAGCCTGTGGCAAAAAGCTGTAAGACCAATCTGAGGCCTGTGAGATCCAGCCAAGATTTCCTATGAAGAGATTAGGAATTCAAAATATTGACAAAGGCTGAAATTAAGCCAAAGTGAAAACACCCAGGAAAGGGCTAAGCCTTGGCTTACAGCTGTCTGGACACAAATGGGCACTGACAAGTCTGTCATCTCAACACACCAGGCCTCCTTGCCTGTTAGAGGCAAGTCAGCAAGGTGGGAGACATCCAGGAAGGACAGAGAGACAATATGGTCAATGGAAGAGTCAGAAGACATTCTTAGGTGCATGTGATCCAGGTATCCATGGAAGCATAGAGGCCTCCACAAAATGCCCTGTGACTGCCAGCAGTGATGATGAAGCTTCCGGACGCCTGCCTTTGAAGAACAAAACCATTCATAGAGTGAGAGTGAAAACTCATGCGTAGGTATTAAGAAACCCCACTGAAAGCTAACCCACGTAGTTATATATCATAAAGTAGGCCTATCACTCATACAAGATCAACAAATAAGGCCAAGGAGCCCAGCTGTCTTGTCTGTTTCAGTGTTTACTTAGTTGAAACACTAATTAATTTAGCTTTATTATACTTATATTGATTAGTATAAATCTATGATGAGTGTCTATTTCATATTTCAGATATTCCCAGAAGTGCTGAAAAAGAAATTATGTCAACCGAAAGTGGAGCTACACGACATTATATCCTAACCTTACTGTTGCTCCCGCTATCTCCACACTGACTCTAAACTTCTGTACCTAACTTCCCAGACTTTTTATGAATTGACTCTTCTTTAAATGCCCAAGGTTATTTCCTAGTATAGGCCTCTGTTCCAAGTGTGAAAGCCGTATGCCGTAATTCCCTGTACCTCCTTACCTTTACTCCTGCCAGTGCTCATACTAGGTTGCTTTTTTCTCTCTGCCTCTGTTGGTCCTATTGCATAAATTGGATCTTTTATGATTGCAAGTGACAGAAACTCAACCCTAACGTCTTAAGTAAAAAAAAGAAAGTTTTGGTTTGCATAACTAAAATGTACAGAGTAAATACTGGTTTCAGCAACTCAAACAATATTATCAGATCCAATTTCTCTCCATCTCTCAGCTCTTTCCTATACTGAGTTGGCTCCATTCTCAGTCATGCTTGTCCTTCATCAAGGCAAAATCGCTGCAGTTAAAAGAAAGACCTCATTGCTGATAATTCTAAAAGTTCTAGTGTTGAATCTTATTAGCTCTGATTGACCTGAACTGGGTCATGTGTTCTTCCCAGAATTAACTGTGGCATCAGGAATGGCATCCACTGATGGCTCGGCATGAGGGTCGGATCATGTCTTGGAGCCAGGAGTGGAGTCAGGGTCACACGAAACACACAGGCTGAAAGCAGCAAAGGAGCAGTTAGTTTCCCACAGCAAAGTCAGAGAATTTGTATAAGAAGAGGGAATGAGAGTTGGGAGGAAAACAAAGATATTCTCCACGTGTGGAGAACCTGCCATGTGTTCTTCCTCAGTGAGATTTCAATCCAAAATGTTTTGTTTGATTGTTTGTGTCTTTTGTTGCAGTTATTGTTAATACCAAACAATTAGCTCATGTTGTAGAGCTTTGTTCACTAAACGCCATACATGAGCCTGTTTTGTTTCTCTAACTACACTGGAAACTCCTTCTGGACTAAGAGCATGGCATGTTCTCCTTTTGTGTTTCTCTCTCATTGGCATTCAATAAATAATTAACTTTGTGCTAGGCATTGTATCTTGAAAAATTCATTGGCAGAGATGTTTGGTAAGCAATATTAGTCCTGCTGCACAACTCAGAATATACAGTCTACATTATTTAATGATCTCTTGGATGATATTTAGCAACATTTCTCTCCAAAAGCCACCATCAACCAACAACAAACCAACCAAACAAACAAAACAAGATTCTTTCTCTCCCTCGCTCTCAACCTCTTTCTCTCCCTTTGTGAGTTCTTCTCCACCTCAATTTCATCTTTAAAAAGCAGCAGAGGATATGGCTCCAGGCCAGTGGTCCAGGTAATCAGCTCACAGTTCTGCCCCTCAGAGTTCCCAGTCTCATTCCAAGTCCCCATTGGGAATCACTTTGCCCACATATTGGGAATTGGACGGTATTGAGAATATTTGAAAGTGAAGCTGGGTCCTGGCTGCCTAAAAAGACATTGTTTTCTATATTAACCACTTTCTTGAATCCAGTATTCATCCAGTGTCAGTATATTTCCAGTTTCTGGTATTTCCATTAAATAGAAAAAGCAGACAATTGAGGCCAAAGTGCGTTCTCTCTCTCTCTCTCTCTCTCTCTCTCTCTCTCTCTCTCTCTCTCTCTCTCTCCTCTTTTCTACAACTAAAATATTTATGCTAGTTTTCGCAATACTACATTTTGTTGAGCAATAGGAAAAAACTATTAAATTGGTTGGAGATTACAAGAAATCCCAGGTGCCTAATAGCTTGAGTGATCAGATGAGGGATTCAGGTCCCATTGCACCTCCTTAATCTTACTGGAATCTTGAAAATACTATTTAAATGTGTTAAGCTGCTTACCTAAGTGTTAATGATGATAGATAGGGGCTCAAGTTGCAGGTTGAGAAATGAGAGATTTGGAGATTTAAAAATGAAGAATAATCTCATATGTATTCCTTTTTAATCATTCAGCAAATATTTATTGAATTCCTGCTGTGTGTTAGGCATTGTGCTAAGATCTGGGGGTATAACAGAGAACCAGTCAGACATGATGGGTTGCCCAGATAGTAAAGGTTTTATCCAGAGAGCTCTAAAAAAACAGGACGCATTCTCCTACTCCCCTGTGGGCTTGAGCTAAACCTTAACGTTAACCTCTCAGATTCTTGCTGGCGCTATGATTCTGAAGTGGCCACACACCCACCCCGTGTTCCGATCCATCATAGTACTGTATTAAAGAGACTCCTCTGAGATCATACAACGGCCTCAATGACTTATGGTTTCTTTCCAAGTTTTCAAGGGTGACATCTTCAGTTTCAAATCAAACAAGGTCAACCAGTATGAGACTTATTAGAGGAGTCAGCTTGCAATTTTCTTAAGGACTTGCCTCACTGCTAAAATAATATCTGGTAAGCATATTATTGTCTTCAGAAGAAAAGTTGGCAATATAAATGCCAAACTTCAGGTGTGTTTTTTTTTCCGTTGTCTGTATTCTAACTTTTTGAATTGTCATTCTTAGACTCTTTTGATTTGCAGGATCCTGCATTCTTCCAATTGGCATTTAATCTGTCTGCAGAGTTGGGAGGGAGGAGGGCACACTTTTGCCATAAGGCAAGGGTCTGAATGCTCTAAGCTTCAAGATTCCTTCTAGCTCCATAATTTGATGAGGAGCAGACTGGATTTGGGGAATTACATGTAGCTACAGCATTCTCTCATGACATCTGATGAGGGAGATCTTTTCCCTCAAGGGGGGTAATGTGGCCCAGCATAATGCCAGTGGGGCTCTAGGCTCCAGGCCTTTATCCTGCCAATGGGAACACCAAGCCACAAAGCATACGATGAGTCCAAATCCCACCCAAGGAGATGGATCAAAACCAGGAAAGTATCACAAAAAGACAAATACTGTATGATTCCACTTATATGAGGTACATAGAGGTGTCAAATTCACTAAGACAGAAAGTAGAAAGGTAATTGCCAGGGGCTGGGTGGGGGGGTGCGGGGGGTTACTGTTTAATGGGTATAGAGTTTCACTTCTGCAAGATGAAGCATTCTGGAGATTGGTTGCACAACAATGTGAATGTACTTATCACCGCTGAACAGTACACTTACAAATGGTTGAGATGGTAAACTTTATGTTATGTATTTTTTAACCACAATTGAAAAACAAAACAGGAAAGCTAAGTATGATGATATATCAAAAATGTGTTAGTGAGGACAGAAATAGAAAGCACAGCCCCCAGTCAGGATTAGAGCAGACATTGGCTCTGAGCATGGCATGCAGTGAAGGGACAGTGCCCACGACTGTTTCTGAAATCAGGGTTTTATAATAATCAAAATTTGCTTTTGTTGGAAGCTGACTGTGCAATACCATCTCGTTGTCCTGGTTTAGAGGCACCAGTCATGGTGGTCATAAGAGAGAGTGGTAAATGCCTCCCAGACTCCACTAGAGAGCAGAGGCATGCACCTCAAAGATATATAGTCCTGAACCTTTAGAGCCAGCTTAAGAACAGAGCAAAACTTTTCAAATTGTCCTTAACACATTGTTCCTTTGGAGCTCACCAAATTGGTCAGGAACCTCAGAAAGAAAAGTATTCTTTCCTTGGCTAATGGCCTTTGAGAAGCAGAAAGAGGAGAAGGAAAGGATTAAAATAGCAAGGGAAGAAAGAATCAGCAAAAAATATTGAGTGTTATACTGTATCATAAAAATTTTACTGTTTGTTTAGAAAGTCTTTGCAATGGTCACAATTTTGCCATTCAAAAATAATCTGGTCACTCCAAATTTAGAGCAGGCAATATTTTCAGGCTGCAACCCATTATGCCACCCTGTGTGGAGTGCCAGATTCATATTTCCAACTGCCTGATGGCTATTGCCACACAGATGTGCTCTCTGGACTTCAAGCTGAACATTTGCAAAACTGAAGACAGAACAAATATGCTTGTCCTCCTGAGTTCCTTCAGCCATGGCACCAGCACCCTCACAGTCACCCAGGCTTAAACTTTGGAATCAAAGAAATTCTCCTCAACCCACATCAATTTGGTTGCCAAAGCCCTTCAACTATACCTCAGCGATATTTGCCATACCCATCTCCTTCTCTCCCCTGCCTCTGCCATTGCCCTGATCCAGCTCTGAGCATTAGACTTGAGTTGCTGGGGTTTCCACTGCTCCGAGCTTGCACTCACTCATTTCCTATCCACTCCAACTTTCAAATAGCCACCTGAGTTACATGCTTATACTCCTTCCTTAAATGCCGTCAGTGGCTCCCCAGTGTTCATAGATCAAAGTGCAAATTCCTCAGCCTCAATTTCAAGTTTCCAAACATCCTTTCCAAAACTTTCTCCTTAGCCCCATCTTCTACTACACCCGTGCTGTGCCATATCCAACTACTCACCATTGCCCTAACGTGCTAGGAAATTTTACATACCAATGCTTTGATTATGTTATTCCCTCAACTATACTGCTTTTACTACCTCCCCACACATTTTCACTTATTGAAATTTTACCCGTCTTTTACACTTCAGCCCAAATATCATGTCCTCCATGAAACTTACCATAGCTTTCCCATTGGAATGAATCATTTCTTGTTCATACCCAACTGTTATTAAATACCACCAATACTATGTGTTGGGTACAAAGCCACAGATCCTGTTCTCACATGGTTTACAGTGATCTGTAAAGAAAACATGCTGTAGTTCTCATGTTATTCTTGTCTATATTTTGTTTATATTTCATCACCCCAGCAAGATTATAAATTTCTTGATGGTAGAAATCATCTCATTAATCTTCTTAACCACAATTTATAGTAGGTGCTCAGTAGAAGTCAACTGATTCAATGATAAAAATAAGTAAATAAAAGAATTGAATAATTTATATTTACATGCCAATTTACTATATCACTACATTCTAGCTTTTAAAAGCAACAAAATTTCAAATATTTTTACCCTTGAATTTCATTCTCAAGCAGGAACTCAAAGTTTCTCCTTTTCACATTTTTAAAAGCCAGTGGATTTGCCAAGTTATATTGGAAATCAAGCCACCTATGCATGCCCAAAATGTCATATACCTTTCTAAAAGGTTCTTTTTATTTTTTTTTAACACAAGTGTTAGTAGGATTATTTGCCATCTGTAGAATGTTGCATGCATCCATTTGGTACTGACATTTCTAAAAATAATGCAGAAAAAAATTGTTCCCCTCCCTAATGTTCAATTATATTTTAATCTGGCTTCTATGGAGAGGATGAATATGTAGGTATTAACAGCAGAATCTACTGCTAATATATACCTTTTTCTTTTTTTTTTTTACATAGGTAACTGTATAGCTTTGAAGAAAGACAGTGCAAGAGATAATTCCCCAAGATCCATCAGAAAATCCTCTATCATTGTTAACATTTCCCTTAACCAATATTCAAAAGATAACAGAAGAAGAAATGCAGGACCATATTTGGTGGGTGTGATAGATTATTGTTCAGAAATAGTCATATACGTTTTTTGCCTAGTCTTGGCCATGTGACTTGTTTTGGCCAACAGAACATTATAGGGTGTGACATGACCAGAAGCTTGAAAAACACTTGCACAATTGACCTTGCTCCCTTGCATTTCTGCCATCTCTCTGAGAAGAGCATCTATGGGTGGGCTTGATGGTCCCAGGAGGAAGAGAAACACACAGAAAAAGCTAGTCTAGCCAGACTACCCCAACTGGGCCCAATAGACACCAAAGCTAAATAAATGCTTATTGCCATATGCCACTTGGATTTTGTGGCTATTTGCAATGCAACAATAATACAGTGAGCTAATAACTCCTTTCCTCACATCCCTCTAGTCTGGCAAACAACCATCTTCATCCTCACATTTGGACTCTGTCCCATACCTGACATCTTGTGCTGGACATCCTTTATTTGCCCCACCACCAGATCCACTCCGCATCATTTTCCTTCCTGCTTTCTGCCCTGGGACACTGACCTGGGTCAATTGCATCAACAGGCTTCCTTTTTTCAGACTTCCATTTTGGATCAGCCAATGGGGAACCACAAAAAATTGCTGGTGGGGAGGAAAGTGAGGTCAGGATATTTATTTCACTGACTCCCTTCCTTACAGTGTCCCTTGACCAAGGGTCACTTCTCTCAGGTCACTTCACTCCTCTACATGACTCTTTCTGGGTTCTGGGAATAGTTTCCTCGCTTGTCTATTTAGGCCTAGGGTGGTAATAGTCCAATTGGTACTAATCCCAGGTTACTGCACAGTATCCTGTGGTGCTCTACACTCCAGAACATTCACATTCACAGATAGTCCCTTTGTAAATAAATCTTCCTGGAAATGTCCTAGTTTGAGTGTTTCATCTCTGTTCTGTTAGGGTTCTGGCTGATATATGTCCGTTCTTGACCTCTTACACCTTCTGCCAAGCATCATTTTTCTGAGGAGTCTTACCTATTGGATCCATCACCAGCTGTCCATCATTTAGACCCATGCTTTATCAATCTATCTCACCTGATTTAAGATCTCTGGTCTTGGACATGGTCAAGGAGTCAGTCATTGAACAACTTGGATAGAGTGTGTACCAAGTGTTACGAGGCACTAGAGATACAGAAGTCCCTGCTTAAGGACTTTATCACCTAGTGGGAGAGGCAGACAAATCAAATTCAAATTCAGTGTGGCAAGAACAATGATAGGGATATGCACAGAACACTATTGAAGCCATAAGAAGGAGTATATAACACCGGACATTCAGAAAAAAATAGGAACAGTGGCAGGAATGAAGAGAGAGAGAATATAATAATCTATATGTATAGCAGAATCAACTACCAGTCAGGGAAATGCAAGGCTGGGTATTTCCAAATGTGTATCTTTTACCGGAAGAGTTCAGCTTTTGTTTTATACATTGGGCTTCCATAAAAACAATTCTCTTGAACAGAAATTTGAAGACTTTGAAATGTGAAAGCCTCTAAGTCACAGAAAAAGTGAAAAACAAGTTGGAAAATGGAAATGCTAAAAAGCTATGAATAAGAGAATAAAATCAGATAGACAAGAAAGCGGAACAGGGAACAGTAAATACTGGTGTTGCTTGGAACTAATAACATTAACTAAACTAGCTGCAGAACCTAAAAGAGTAGCTTTCAGCAACATGTACACCAAAGGGCAGAGGCAAAGGCAAAGAGAAGTTCTATTGTTGTTTTTAATTGGGAATGCATGTGGTTTGATAAAATATCTACTCTAACTACATCTGTTAAAATGTACTAGAGCTCCAAGACAATGGAGTAGATAAACACTGTGCATGCTTCCTTCTGCAAACAAATGAAAACTACAACTAAATTATAGAACAATCAAACTGGAGAACCTGAAGTCTGGCTGAACAGAAGTTTTATAACTAAGGATATAAAGAAGCTACGTCAAGACTGGTAGGAGGGTGGCAATGCAAAACTGGCTAACTCCAAACCTCTGTGTGGTGGTTGAGAACTAGGAGGGATATCTTGGCCACAGAGGTTCTCCCCAGAGGATCGACAGACACCAGCTCCACACCAGCCTTCCCAGCCCAGAGTTTTGGTGCTGGGAAGAAAAACCCCCAAAAGAACTGGCTGTAAAAAACAGTGCAGATTCTGACCATTGGGGAGGGATGGAAGGCAGCAGGAAACCCACCCGTTCCCTTAAAGGGCCCACACACAGACTTTCTTACTCCCAGGCACTCACCTTGGGCTCCAGCAGAGGGACAGTAACTCAGGGGTATCAGACATACAAGGGGCAGACTGAGTTTCTTCAGGTTGAAGGCTGGAGGACAGTTGCCATTTCCCTGTGAGGCCCTCCTCCCTTGCAGCTGGCAGGTGAGCACCATCTTTCCTGTGTTAAACCTGCCCCCTCATGGCCACATCTGAATCTGATTGGTCTGGTGAGCTCTGTAGCTCCAACCTGCTGACTCACTGAGACCCCGCCCCATCCAACTTCCCCAACACTGAAGACGCTTTCTCCAAGAACAGCCATCCTGCCAGCATTGCACTCTTTCTTGGAAAACAATCATAGTCCAACAGACCCCAAGTGGCTGGCAACTGACCTCAGAGTGCTCTGAGACTCTTGTTGAGTAGCTTTAGGCTCAGCACCAGCACCAAACCAGGATTTACATTAACCTGGTGACCACAACTAGTGGTCACCCATTCTAGTGATTCCCTGAGATCTTACCTCACCCAACTTGTATACCACATGAAGCTTTAACAGTGGCTGAACCTTAGGGAAGCTGGCAGGTGGCAGCAGGCCTTAGGGTGTCCTAGCATTTTGAGGAGCTACCTCAGGCCTGGTATTGATGTCCTCGGTTTGCAGTGTGGCTTCTCCCACATGCCTCCAGGGTTAGGAGAGGTAGTGAACAACCACAGATCGCTTTGTAGCTCTAACCAGGTAGTCCCTGGCCAGTCACAGACAGTGGGTGACTTGGGCCTGCACCGGAGCCCCTTGCAAGAGGCCCCAGAACCAACATACTTAGAGGTTGGCTTCAGACCACAGCAGAGCACCACACAATTAGCCCCACAAGCAGCTGTGGGGACAGAGTCCCAGAGAGCAGTTTCCAAGTTCTCTACCTCATGTGGAAAGGTGCTGACTCGATAATTAGATGGCCATCAGCTGTAGAAAGATGGCCATCTGCTGTGGTTGGGTGACCATCAGCTGTTACCAGTTAGCCATTAGCCACTGATATAACTGCCATGACTATGCTGGGGGGTTGGTTGGTGGGTTGGTTGGCAGAGAAGCAGACAGCAGATTGTGGCTCCTGCTTCCTGTATCTCCAACCCAGCCACCAGTGAGAAATAGTGGTATGAACTCCCCATCCATGGCTCCGTTCATGTTCCTTTTTGGCCTCACCACATCCTGTGTTGTGTGGAGAGCAGGAGCTGAGACCCTGCATGACAACAGCACACCCAAGAGCATTATTGACACCAGAGCCCACTGAGGCAAATACCACTCAGTGGGGTAAGCTCCCCACAGAGCAACCCATAAGTTGTGGATGTGAGCAAACCCTACAATCAATCAACTTGAGGGTCAGTCCCACCCACTGATGTGCCAATAGCTCAACTATAACAAGAGGGCACACACAACCCACACAAGGGACACTCCTGAAGCACTTGGTGCAAGTGACCAGGCAGGCTGTGCACTGGGCCCCACAGAGCACTTACTACATAAGTCCACCCAGCCAAGATGGGTTGACATAGCAGGTCTATATAATACACAGAAACAAACAGAGAGGCAACCAAAATGAGGAAACAAAGAAATACATCCCAAATGAAAGAACAGAAGAAAAATCCAGAAAATAACTAAACAAAATGGAGGCAAGCAACCTACCAGAGACAGAATTCTAAACAATGGTTATAAGGCTATTCAAGGAACTTAGTAATAACTTCAACAAAGAGATAGCAAGCATAAAAAAGGGCATAGAAACCATAAAAAGTTACTAGTCAGAGAAGCGGATGGCAGATTGTGGCTCCTTCTTCCTGTATCTCCAATAACTGAATATACAATATTCCTGTATATACAATAACTGAAATGAAGAAGCACGAATAGGAATCACCAGCAGACTAGATGAAGCAGAGGATCAAATAAATAATTTGGTAGTAACAAGTGTTGGAGAGGCTGTGGAGAAAAAGGAATCCTCATACACTGTTGGTGGGAATACAGACTGGTGCAGCCGTTATGGAAGGCAGTGTGGAGGTTCTAAAAAAAATTTCAAATAGAATTACCATATGACCCAGCAATCCCTCTCCTGGGTGTCTACCCAAAGAATTTGAAATCATTTATACATAAAGACACGTGTGCCCCAATGTTCATTGCAGCTTTGTTTACGGTGGCCAAGACATGGAAACAACCAAAATGTCCTTCAATAGATGAATGGATAAAGAAGTTGTGGTATATATACACAATGGAATACTATTAGGCGGTAAGGAAAGATGATATAGGAACATTTGTGACAACATGGATGGATCTTGAGTATAATGCTAAACGAAATAAGTCAGACAGAAAAAGCAGAGAACCCTATGATTTCACTGATATTTGGTATATAAACCAAAAACAACAAAAGAACAAGACAAACAAATGAGAAACAAAGACTCATAGACACAGACAATAGTTTAGTGGTTACCAGGGGGCAAGGGGGGTGGGGGGAGGGAAATGAGGGTAAGGGGCATCAAATATACGGTGATGGAAGGAGAACTGACTCTGGGTGGTGAACACACAATGGGATTTATAGATGATGTAATACAGAATTGTACACCTCAAATTATGTAATTTCATTAACAATTGTCACCCCAATAAATTAAAAATAAATAAATAAATAAATAAATAAATATAAATAAATAATTTGGAAGACAGGGTAGCATAAAACACCCAATAGAAACAGCAAAAAAGAAAAAAGAATTCAAAAAAATTAGGATAGTTTAAGAGACCTCTGGGACAATATCAAGTGTAACAACATTCACATGATAGGGGTACCAGAAACAAAAGAGAGAAAGCAAGAGATTGAGAACCTATTTGAAGAAATAATGACTGAAAGCTTTTTAACCTGGTGAAAGAAATAAACATACAAGTTCAAGAAGTGCAGAGTCCCAAACAAGATGAACTCAAACAAGCCCACACAAAGACACATTATAATTAAAATGGCAAAGGTTAAAGACAAAGAGAGTATCCTAAGGCAACAAGAGAAAGGCAACTAGTAACTTATAAGGAGCTCCCATTAGATTGTCAGCTGATTTCTCAACAGAAACTTTGCAGGCCAGAAGGAATTGGCACAAAATATTCAACGTGATGGAAAGCCAGGAACTACAACCATGATTACCATGATTACTCTACCCAGCAAAGCTATCATTTAGAATAAAAGGACAGGTAAAGAGTTTCCCAGACAAAAAAAAAAAAAAAAAAACAAGCTAAAAAATTTATCATCACCAAACCAGTATTACAAGGAATGTTAGAGGGACTTCTTTAAGATAAAAAATAAAAAATAAAAATTATGAGTAATAAAATGACAATAGTTACATATCTATCAACAATTACTTTCAATGTAAATGGATTAAATGCTCCACTCAAAACACATAGGAAGACTGAATGCATAAGAAAAGACCCTTACATATGCTGTCTACAAGAGACTCACTTCAGATTAAAAGATACACACAGACAGAAAATAAAGAACTGGAAAAAGATATTTTATGAAAATGGAAATAAAAATAAAAGGCTGGGGTAGCAATACTTATACCAGACAAAATAGACTTTAAAACAAAGACTATAACAAGAAACAAAGAAGTACCCAGTGATCCCACTTCAGGGTATTTATCTGAAGAAACCCAAATGCTACTTCAAGGGGACATGTGCATACATATGTTCACTGAAGCATTATTTACAATGGCCAACATGTGGAGGCAGCCTGGATGTCATTCAATGGAAGAATGGATAAAGAGGAGATGGTACATATGTACAATGGAATATGCTGAGTGGAGTATGTCAGACACAGAAAGACAGAGGCCATGTGATTTTGCTTATACATGGAATCTAAAAAACAAAATAAACAAAACAGAAACAAACTCATGGATACATACAGAGAACATACTGATGGTTGCAAGATGGGAGGGGAGTTGGGGGTGAGTAAAAAAGGGGAAGGGATTAAGAAGTACAAATTGGTTGTTATACAGTAATCTTGGGGATGTAGGGTATAGCATAAGGAATATAGTTAATAATATTGTAATAACTATATGGTGCAGATGGGTACTAGATTTGTTGGGGTGACAGATGGGATGGATTGGGGGCCCTGATAAAAAAGGTGAAAGAATTAAGAAGTGCAAACTGATCGTTTCAAAGTAGTCATGGGGATGTAAAGTAAAGCACAGGGAATATAGTCAATAATATGGTAATAACTATGCAAAGTGTCAGGTGGGTACTCAGAGGGATTATTTCTTAAATTATACAATCATTTCTTAAACTATACAAATGTCTAACCACTATGCCGTACACCTAAAATTAATATAAAATAACATTGATGTTAACTGTAATTGAAAAATTTTAAAGGTGGCGGGGGAGGTGAAGGGGAATAAGAGATCCAAATTTCCAGATATAAAACAAATAAGTCATTGAGATGTAATGTACAGCATGGGGAATGTAGTCTACGATACTGTGATAACAGGGTACAGTGTCACATGGTTGCTGGACTTATAGTGATCACTTCTTTATGAATATAAATGTTGAATAACTATGGTGTACCCCTGAAGCTAATATAATATTGCTATATTTTAATAAAACTTTTTTAAAAATAAAATAAAATGGAAAAAATGTAAATCAGACTGGAAAAAACAGATGTACTACAAAAAAAAAAAAGCTCTTCATTTCAAAGACTATACCATACATACAAACATAACTAATACATTTAAAAAAAACTATCCAAAAGATTAATTAGGAGGTTATGCTTCTGTCATTTGGATAATTGGGGAGGGAGTGTATAGAACCAGTGGCAGTTTTGAGGAACGGGTCTAAAATTACCTGTATCTTAAGGAGAACCAGTCCTCAGCAGAGATGGGGAAAGTGGCAGGACTCAATTAACTATCATTAACTGAGCTCCTAGTCTTTGAGGCTTTATGCTATACACTAATTCTTATTCATAATCAGAGCTAACATTTACTGAGTCTTATTATGTCCCAGGAGTTATGCTACAGGTTTATTAATTATGGTAATTAATAAAATCATACAAAAATGATAGTTTTGTTAATAAAAATAAACAAAAATAATTAGTAATATTAAAAGATAATTATTGAACACTTACTATGTGCCAGGCATCGTGCCAAGGATTTTATATACTTATTTAATTTCATCCTTGCAATATCCATAGGGGGATATCATTCATTCAACAAATATTTTACTTTTCTCCATGTATGTCTATATTGCGTGAATTGTTTAAAAGAACATTGTGAATTTTGTAAACAAACCAAAAAAGATGTAGATATATACAATGTTTCCTATATTCCAGTGCCTATGCTCAAACTGGAGATACAGCCAGAAACAAAATAGTCTTACATCATCTGTATACCTGAAATTTATGTAACTTTACTAACAATTGTCACCCCAATAAATTTAATTTAAAAAATTAGACAAGGTCACTATTCTCAAGAAGACTTAGAAAGAGAGACAGACAATTCTAAATAAACAAGTAAATACATAATATATCTGATGGTAGTAAGTCATGAAGTGTAGAATAATGGAGAGCAGGAAAGATGATGAAGATAATGGTACGGAGAGGGATTGAGGGACTCTTTTATATAAGGTGGTAGGAAAGGGCTCTCTGAAAAGGAGATATTTTAGTAGACACCTGAAAGAGGTGAGAGTAGAATTGTTCCAAGAAGAGGTAACAGGTAAATACCATAATTAGACCCATCCTAGAAACGAGGAGTCCGGATCCACAGAGGGTGGCACACACAGTAAAGTTCACCAAGAACTTCATTTGTTCTCCCACATTTCCCTTTCTCCTTTCAGTTAAGCAACATAATGATGAGATTGGGAAAAGTTTACAATATAATATGTAAAATTTGAGTCATTTGTGTTTACTTTACAGAATTCTATGTCCATTATTGCAAAATTAATAATTTTTTGTAAACCAAACAATATAGAGATATGTTAAAAATAAAAAGGTAAAAGTATCCCTTAATCCCACTTTCCAAAGGGTAGCAACATTAATGTGTGTATGCTTCTAAACATCTTATTATACTTATTACATCTTATATAAACATCTTATTATAGCTTATTGCATATTATTACGTAGCAATAAGGAGGGTAATTTCATATCTATTAAAATTAAGTGTGAATATCATTTGACTGACCAATACCACTAGTCTGAAGTATAAGTATATGAAGTATAGATGAAGTATAAGAAAAAATGATGTGTGTCACTTCCAGGGTGAGGCAGTAAGAAGCCAACACTGAGTTCTCTCGTTTCTCTCTTCCCCAGCTACTGAAAGTATGGAACCTCCGTGTTCCAGATGCAGCTACAAGACTGTAGACACAGTCTACTTGACTGTATGGAGCAGAGCCCTCCTCTCCCCATCCCTGACTGGCATTATGAGTGAGAAATAAAATTCATTATGTTAAGTCTTTAAGGCCTGGAGATTGCTTGTCATTGCAGCAGTTATTGCATCAAATAATACAGAGAGGTAAAGAAAATTGCCCAAGTTTTCCTAGCTAGCAAGTAGATGGGCTAGATTCAAACCTAAGTTTCAGTGGAGAGGCCCCACTCTTACACTGCTCTCCATAAATGTCATATTGACCTTAATAAGCTATCTGGCAAGAGAGGTATTACTAGTCTCATTTTACAGAGGAGAAAACTGAGATTTACAGATAATGTAATGTAGGTGTTCAGCTCGCTCAGTCAGTAGAGCATGAGACTGTTAGAGATAAGGTCATTCTTTGATGATCACACAGCTGGCAAGTAGCATAGCTAAGATACAAACTGTCTACATCCACAGCTCATACTCTCCTTTCCTCCACACTGAAAATGAAGGCTCATCCTACTTATGAATTAACTCACAAGCTGGTATACTCATTTATTTCAGTAATCAATACAGTAAAAAAAATTAAATAATGGACCCTCACCCCATTTACCTTCTGTGGTGGACCATTGCAAAAAGCTTTTTGTCAATATTATCAATATTACCAAGAACCAATAGTGGGCAGTACACCTGCACTTCAATTTATATGTTAATTTATACACTTTTGAAATAAAGTAGTGAAAACATCTCATCAAAAATCTACCTACACACCATTTTCAAAATTGTGTGTGTTAGACCAACAACCCAAACATCCCCCTCTCCCACATCAGTGTAGTTCAGAAGCACTGTGAGTTGACTAACAGTGCATCGTGTAATAACACTCCCAACATGATCTGAGGAAATTTCCCAGCCAGTGTCCACCAATCCAGACTCCACCAGACACAGAAGCAGTAAAGGCTGTTGGTAATGGATTCAAAAGAAAGGGTATCCATTACATAGAAAAAAGCAAGAGGATCAGTGACATTTCTGCATGTGTCCTCTTAGGAAAAGCACAGTCAGAAAAAGCATTGTCATCAGGATAAAGAGAACACCAAACCTGAAACATCAAGGAGTAGGACAGTAATGTTTTCTGCAATCTCGCCTACACGAAAATAGATGGAGATTGTTAGCTAACAGCTTAGGGTAGTCATGTTACCTCACAGAAATAATTTATTATCTCTCAGTGTTCAGTGGGTTACTCAACTCAAAATTTAGCATGGGCCAGAATCACCTGGAAAGCTTCATAAAACACAGATTCCTGGGCCCCATCCTTAAAGATTCTGATTCAGCAGGTCTGGGCCTGGGATGAGGTCAAGAATTCCCATTTCTAACAGGTTCCCAAGTAGTGCTTGGGAGTACCAGTTTGAGTTCCACATCTTAGGGATTTTAGGGAGGATTGAGTTGAAGGAGGAGAAATAATTATAAAGGAAATCAAAGAAATAAAATAGATTTCTTTTCTGACCTAACAAAAAATTTCAGTGTTCAGTATGAAAGAGCACACTAGTAATCAGAAGATGTATTGAAAGAAAATCCATCTAAAATATGCCCTAATAAGATTTCTGAATTTCAAAATACATTACATTACTTGGGCAAAAGGGACTTTGCAGATGTGATTAAGGGTATGAACCTTAAGGTGGGGAGATTATCCTGTATTATCTAGGTGTGCCTACTCTAATGAATTATATGAGTACTTCAAAATAGAAAAACTTTCTCAGCGCCAGAGAAACAGAGATGGTAGCATGAGAAGGAATTGGCTTGTCATTGCAAGCTGAAAGATGGAGGAAGGAGCTAGGAACAAAAGAATACAGGTGGCCTCTGGAAGCTGGAAAAGGCAAGCAAATATATTCTCCCCTAGAGACTCCAGAAAGGAATATAGCACTGTTGACATTGATTTTAGCCCAACGAGACCTATGTTTGATTTACGGTCTACAGAACTGTAAGATAATAGACTTACATTGTTTAAGCCATATTATCTGTGGCGATTTGTTATAGCAGCAATAAGAAACTAATACAGGCATGAATACCAGGAGGGAGATCATCATTGATCACCAGGTACACACCTGACCTATAAGAGTCCTTTCCTAAGAATTTAAAATTAGAACTAAAAATCAACAACTCTCTTAGATGAAAGAGATCTAAATCCAGAAATTGCTGGTTGTAACCCATTTTCTAACATGTGCTCAGAATACACAATTTATAATTTTAAAAATAAATTAATGATATCAACACTAATTGGAAAGTAAAAAAAAATCCCAGACACTTAACCTTCTGTATTTCTTGTGTTGTGCAAAAGAGGTTTGACTGATTTACTTAAATAATCAGTCTATTTACTCCAACAATAAAATCATTTAAGCTTAGAAACAGTCATTTTGCCTTAACTAAGTTCCCTGGGTAAGAAAGGAATGTATATATATATATGACTTGGTAGATATGAAATACTCAAATATAACTAATCTTACATAGGACCTAGATTGTGTGAAGCTGAATATCTTGAGGGGAGTTTAAGAGATTAAGAAGTTAGGCATCTGAGTTGCCTACCTAACTGGAAGGCAACCTGTCTGTGCCAACAAACTGGAGATAACTAGTCAGAGAGAAAATAAACATTCAGGAGTTTCTAGTACAAGTTTTTATACGCTTCACATGTCAAGTCTGGTTATAGGATAATGAAGTGGAAATTATCCAAAGTCTCAATAATATCTACTTGCTTTCCCTTCTTCAATGGTTCTGTTATTTACACAAGCAAAAAACTGAAATACAAAGAGTGTGGGATTGTCCAGTCTGCAGCTATTACTTTACTCTTCTCCTTTCTACTCACCAACATTCACTTCTCCAGAAAAATCTGTAATGAGATGTTTGGCCAAGTTTGTGCTAATGGAACATTGTATTTCTAACCTGTTTAGAATAAAAATAATGTTTAACATAGATATCAAAGAACTGAGCCAGAGTTCTTCCTTTGATAGCAACAAAATTTTGGTGAATGAAGGAAAACTCATGCTTTTAAATGTTCATGTCTTTGTCTTTTTTAGGCAGGGGACAGAAATAGAAGTGCCGAGAAAATGTCAGAATTATACAGTTGACTTCTTGTTTTTATTTTACCTTCATAAGAAAAACAAATACATTCTAAGAATCCCTTCATCTATTTTATATTATCTTACCGTGTTTCCCCGAAAATAAGACCTAGATGGACAATCAGCTCTAATGTGTTTTTTGGATCAAAAATTAATGTAACACCCAGTCTTATTTTACTATAAGACCAGGTCTATAATATAATATAATATAATATAATATAATATAATATAATATAATATAATATAATATAATATAATATAATACTATACAATACAATATAATATAATACCAGGTCTTATATTAATGTTTGCTCCAAAAGACACATTAGAGCTGACTGTCCCACTAAGTCTTATTTACGGGGAAACATGGTAGTTCTATTATTCTAAGAATAAATGTTTTACAGATTACTTTTCTGCTTTACTCCATCAAAAATATTATATAGATAGCTGAAAAACATATTATCAGTTCATTTCAAGAAATAATCTCTTCCCTATGACTCCTGTGACCAATAACTGCAAATACAAACAAACAAAATAGCAAATCAGGTTGGTCCCTGTTCTTTCTTATTTCAGTGAATTGCATGGGATAATCTCATTCATCAGAACTAGAAGTCTCAGAGGCAAGAACTAGTGACTACTCTTCTTTTACCCTCCACCCCCCACCACAGCCAACTGCACACATTCGATCTGGGCCTCCCTTTCCATTCCCACATTTCAGGTTCTTGTTACCTCTGTCCCCTGAACTATCTTAAGAGCCTCCCAACTATCCTCTGTCTCTTTATCTTCTACAAGCCGTGAGGGTTGAGTTAGATTCCTAAAACCCGTTCCTTGCTCACCTCCTGTCCTGAAGTCTGTTGCCCACAGAATAAAATCCAAACGCTGTGTAATAGGTTACCATTCTTAACTTGATAAATTCTAAATTCATTTCAACCACAAAAAGTATACCCAGTAGCTACTGATGAGGCAAAAGAAAAGTGAATCTCTAAACAAAAGGGTTAATGACAAAACTAATTCTACTCTTTTCATAATTTTTATTTCAAAAATCTTGTTCTATTCTCCTGGGACTTTTCCAAGTAAAAGTTGGAAGACTGGCTGGAACTGAGTCATGGTGTCCACATGCTTTATCTTTAGCACACTGTCCAGAGCAGCATGGACCAGAATTATCCATGCATATGCCAATAGCTACAGAGAGCCTACCTGTGACTCACCTGCCATGAGCCCATAGTCTGAGTGAGTAGGGGATAAGAGGAGCTGAGGTCACCACATGACCATGTGGGTGGTTTGTCACCACCAGCATTCCAAGAATAGCATGCAGGAAACTGATTCTATTTATTAGTATCCTGACTTATAACTCTAGCTGTATAACCCTGGGAAAGTTACTAAACCTATCTGTGCCTCAGTTTCCCACCTCTTCAAAGGTAGCTACCCTTCATTTTCCCCACTATTGTAAATGGTATATTGCTTAATTTATATATGTAAAATATAATTACTGGCCAGAGTAAGCACACTCAATAAGTATTAGTTTTAAATAAAACTAAAAATAGTTTTCACTATTATTATCATTGTTTTAATGAAAATACATATAAAAGACAGCATAGCTGAATTTAACAATATAAAGAAGACAACAGACAGCATAATTTATGCTTTCAATGGGAACATCTGCACACATAATCCTGAAGAACCAAGCAAAAGTAATAAAATCCAGATCTGCACTCATCAGATTCATCTGGCAAAAGTTCCAAGTATCTTTATTCATGAAAGTTAATATATGACTTTTCATCTCATCCCCCAAGGATAGCACTTCAACATTTCATTGTTCCTAATATTTTCATTCTATTCTCCATCAAACCCTGGATAGGCTGATTAATGTGATACCAACTGTCGGCCTAGCACATTAGCCTTCCTCTCCCAACAGTCTTTTAGGTAAGAAATGAAGAGGTGAGAGAGGAAGATAGGGACTCTTTATTAGTGGTAAATATGGGCAAAAGATAAACACCCCAAACCAGGCAACACATCAAATAACTGTCATCTGATGACCATCACTTTCTCAGTAATTGTGCATTGATTTTAGTGAACAACAAAATGAAAATGCATTTGAAATTATATGTTTTCAGTAGCACAGCTTAAGAAGTGATTTGAATTTGGTGTAGTTGCATTTCTACAGCTCTTGAGACTATATCTCTATCCCCAAATGGTAAAATAATCAGCAAATTCCATAAAATAGTATTACAAGAAGTCATTTGATTTCTAGCAAAAAAATAAATAAATTCTTGGCTTTCATAGGGTATTTGGAAAACTGTTTCAGAATAAATTTTATTAGCCTGAAAAAAGACAGTAAATGAGCATCCCAGCTGTTATTCCATGGAATAAAGCAATGTGATTGTCTTTCTTGAGGTTTTTTTTTCCTCCATCATTACATATACTTAACTATCAAATACCAACTAGTCCTTCCCTAAAGTCAATTTTAAAACTATGTTAACTTTAAAGAGTTGGATTTGAAGGGAAAGTGTTCCTAAAGAGAAAAGATACACTAATATATTTTATTAACTGTCTCAGCATGTTTAACTTTCAAAACTATCATTTTTCCATTTCTGGAATTTGTATCAAAATGTATGTATCTTCTTAAGAAAATTATTTTTTTAAGTACAATCAAGAAAATGTCTGTTGATTTTCTAGGTGTCTCATACTGATGTTGGGTCCTCTGCAGAGAAATGAACAATAAAGTGAATTGTTTGGGTCATTTAGAGATGAAAGTCTTCAGTTAAGACATGACCAACACTTGAAAGCTCGTAGCCCACGTTTGGTACATTGTCAGGCCCTTATAACTTCATCTGAGCAAATCATAGGAATACGGATCATTAAGGAAATTGTGCTCAATAATTTCATTATTACTGAAGAGGATATTAATTATATTTCATCCTCATAAATGTAACATAAGATGATATAGCAAGTTTTGAGGTGTGTGCTAGGACATAGATTTTCTCCACGTCTCCTTACATTTGGGACTTCCTCATACTCTCTTCATCAAGCCCCACTATATTAGAAAAAGTTGGATTCCAGGGTGTTTGAACAATGGTAAACATTAAGTACCTTAAAAACAGTGAGAATTGAAAACTCATTAACTTGTTTTCTAACTTTTTAATGTCTAACAATATGAAATTGAGCAATTTATTTACGCTTGTCTGGGTGCCTTACATTTCCCAGAAGATATTAGGAAAGGTTGTGAGACCTAATAAAAATGTGACACTGTACTTGAAAATGTTCATGAACCATCCATTCTATAAACACAAAAATTATAATCACATCAGACTCAACTTGTACATTGCACAAAACAATGAAAATATCTTGAAATTAATATCAATTTGTGAATATTTTCTTAAAAATAAGCAGCTTACATACGACTATAATGGTGGCCAAATGAGTTTGTGGTTGTGAATTTTGTCAGCAAATACTTCAGAATAGTCTGGGGCCAGAATGTTCACCACAAATGACCTCATATTCTCTTCCTTATTTCTAAGAACCCAACATATGTGTGTGTGTGTACATGTTCAGGGCCACAATACAGAACTATCAGGACAGGAAACTGACTGAGCTTTCTTAGTTTTGCTAAAAGATGATGATCATCCCAAAAAAAAGATAAGGAAGAGAATATGGAATTCAATTTTACCATTGATTTTCTTGTTAAACATCAAAGCTATTCTGTATTAGAACTTTATGTTCCCTCATGAGCTAATAAACTCTTCCAAAGATGTGGCAATCACTCTGCAAAGCATACTGTGAAACAATTTCCAAGGTGAAGTAGTAAAGATATTTCAATAACTCAACATCCTTAGCTACTTCTAATGGAAAATATAATTGGAAAAGTCAAGACCCAGTACTGCCAGACTTTACACATGGATTTAAACCCTTGTTCTAATGTGAGAGCTATTTATTGAAGCTATGGAAGGAAAATGAAACACATTTCCTATTTATATTCAGTGAATCATGTACATGTACCTAATGGTGAAGATTCTAAATATTGTGAAATGTAAATTCCCACCCAAAATTTAAGAGAGGTATATCTAAAAACTACCTTGTTTGATATGTATGATTTAATGTATAATCATTTCACATAGCAATTCTATGTAAAACACAGTACTGAGTAGTAATAGGCAAGAAATAAAATATATATTTTGTAACCTCAATTACTATGCTTTTGTTTCATTCAAATTGTATTTGTATTGAATTCTAAAACACTTCTAGAATTGGAAAAAAAAAACTTTCAGAAAAAAAATCTTTTAGGCCTTAATAGATATTTTGTAAATAAATGAATGACTAAATAAAATCTAAAAATAAAACCTAAAATTTTTAAATAAAATCTTTCTATTTGTTAAACTAGTTAAGAAAGATGTTACAATAACCTATTAATATATCTCATAAATTTCTTCAGTCTCTCTCCAGAGACTGTGGGGGAACTGAAATTAGGTTACAGTCCAGAAGGTGTGTATCAATTTATAATCTACCCCAACCTTCATGAAATTGGACGATGTCCCTAAAAGCTTACTTTAAGGTTACAACTGATACAGAGTAAAAAGTAAACTATAGAAAAGTTTAGAAAGCCTTGGAAATAGTATTTCAATTAAGATACTGCCAAAATTTAATTAATGAACACTTAATAAAGACATAGTATTTTAAAGTTCGTCGTTAGGATACTCTTTTAATTGGATAAGAGGAGAAGGAGCACCTTGTGCATTTCAAACAACTGTGACTTGATTTAAAGGAAATCTTCGTCTACGCTTCAATAGAAAATTCTTTTCGACAAGCGCTTCTCAAATGTTAATGCATTTCCTAATCATTAAGGAATCTCATTAAAACTCAGATTCTTTTTTTTTTCTTAATTTATTGGGGTGACAATTGTTAGTGAAATTACATAGATTTCAGGTGTACAATTCTGTATTACATCATCTATAAATCCCATTGTGTGTTCACCACCCAGAGTCAGTTCTCCTTCCATCACCTTATATTTGATCCCCCTTACCCTCATCACCCACCCCCCACCCACTTACCCTCTGGTAACCACTAAACTATTGTCTGTGTCTATGAGTTTTTGTTTCTCATTTGTTTGTCTTGTTCTTTTGTTGTTTTTGGTTTATATACCACATATCAGTGAAATCATAGGGTTCTCTGCTTTTTCTGTCTGACTTATTTCACTTAGCATTATACTCTCAAGATCCATCCATGTTGTCACAAATGTTCCTATATCATCTTTTCGTACCGCCGAATAGTATTCCATTGTGTATATATACCACAACTTCTTTATCCATTCTTCTTTGAAAGTCTGGAGAAGAACCTGAGATTTTTTCTTTTGAACAAGTTCCTGGTCACGGTAATGATAATGGTCTTTGGACCACACTTTGTGTGGCAAGATCCTAGATGACTTTGAATAGCTGACAAACCACTTTAGCATCTGTTTTTTGTTTGTTTGTTTATTTGTTTGTTTGTTTTTTACTTTAGCAGCTCTTAAAATCACCAATGTCTCTCAAAACTCTTACTTCATACTCAAGATCCTACTTTCTCAAGTAAGGGATCTAAATTTTTTATTTCCGATAACATCAGATTTATTTTATAAAACTCTACTTATGTAAACTTCCAGAAGACAGGCCTAAGACCTTCAGCAGTTTTTCTATTTTAAAAAATTTGTTAAGTAAAACACATATTATATTCAGCTTCTTCTAATTGATCCTACCTAGAAATTTCTATGGCCCACAGTATTATCACAGAAAAATTAAAATGCAATGCTATAATCTATGTGTTTATTTTTACGTAGCAAGGAATGAGGGTGTCATACTCATTCCCTGGATGGCATCCATGGCCAGTTGGCTAAGCTTACGAAATTCTGAACACTAGTCTTGCCAGAATTCTGCCCCCACAACCCAGCTGACAGCTTTATCAACAACCCGAGAGAGAGAACAGGCCCCAGCCTGGCTTCCCCTCTCTGTAGTGCCAACTGTAGTCTGAATGTTTGAGCTTCAGCAGGAACAGAAGCAGACAGGCCTTAAAGATCTAAAGTGAGCAGATGTTGCTTTTACTAACAACAACAATGAAAAAAAATTTGCTGACATTCAGAATGTGCATGCACTTTTAAGGCAATGATGGCTTAAGCAACAACATTGCAAATTCCTCAGTGATACTTACTAATAGTATACTCAAAATATCAATAATTGCATTTGTAAATAAAATTCACTTTTATTAAAGAAATACACATTCCAACTTTCTAGAGGACAATCGATAGCAAAAAGAACAAAACAATGAACAGAGCAATGGGTCAGGCCAGATATGTCAAATCCCTGTTCACCTACATGGATAGTCAAAGCTGAATAAGAAGACACGCTAGAGAAATATCCTATAAAGTTGATGGGAAATTGTGTCCCTTAACTGTTTTGGTTGAATGAAGTTGTGCTAGTGGTTCCAAATTGTCCAACAACTTCTCTCTTATTCACCCGTCAGTTTCCTAAAGAGGTTGACTGGAGGTGACAAGGGGAAAATGACATCAATAAACACCTCCAAAAAGATAGTTAAGTAGCTCAGTCTTGGCAGTTTTGTTCCAGGGACAAGTATGTTCCAGAAGCAAGGCTGAGTAGAAAGATGAAACTAGCTCCTCATAGGGGCGAGTTAGTAAGTAGTAAAATATTATTAACTTTATTAATATTTAAAAATGAGACTTGTGAAAAAAAATAGCTAAGATACCCATTAGGATGGTAATAATAAAAAAAGCAGACAATAACAAACATTGGCAAGGATGTGGAGAAATTGAAATCCTTGTGCCCTGCATTGCTAATGGAAATGTAAAATGGCATAGCCACTGTGGAAAAGAGTATGGTGCTTCCTCAAAAACGTTAAATATAGAATCACCAACAAGTCCACTTCTGGGTATAGACACAAAAAAAATGGAAAACAAGGACTCAAACAGATACTTGTACACCAATGTTTATAGCAGCTTTATTCACAATAGCCAAAATGTGAAAACAACCCAAATGACCAACAGATGAACAAATAAAACAAATATGGTGTGTATATATATATATATATAATGGAATATTATTGACCTTTAAAGACGAATGAAATCCTGATACGTTCTACAACCTGGAAGAAATTTGCAAGCCTTATGCTAAGTGAAATAAGCCAGACACAAAAGGACAAATATTGTACGATTCAACATATGTGAGATACATAGTCAAACTCATAGAAACTGAAAGTAGAAGTTACCAGGAGCTAGGGTAAGAGGGATGGGGAGACGTCATTTAATGGATACAGATTTTCTGTCTGGGGTTATGAAAAAGTTCTGGAAATAGACAGTGATGATGTTTGTGTAACAATGTGAATATACTTAAGGCCACTGAAATGTACACTTAAAAATGGTTCAAATGATAAATTTTATGTGATATATATATTTTACCACAAAAAAAAAATAGAAAAACACAATCCATTAAATACTTAAAGAACTGACTAAAAACTCTCCTTTTTTATTCTTCTCCACAAATTAAATGTGGACAATTGTCAAAAAACAAATCTAAGAAAGTAGATCTCAGAAGTTAAGCACATGCACCTGGAATCATTTTCTTTGTTTTCTTTGCTCTAGTTGATTATTGCATGAGCTTATGCAAGGGATCAGACTCAGGCAAATCAAGATATTATTCAGTATCAAGCTTTCATAAAGATGTAAACGATTTATGTCATCCAGGGGTGCAGATAAAGCAAAGAGAAGTCTGGGACAATGAGGGTGGCTTCCCCAGTCCTTTCTTCTATGATGACACACTCTCTGGCCCAGAGTGATAGATGAGCTTTCCAATGAGGTACTTACAGGGTGGTTTCACACAGTAAGGGAACATTTCATTCATGAAACATGTTTGTTTTATAACCCAGCTTTCATGTCAATTTTCAAGGACATCTTGCTAAGAGCATTCCATAGAGAACACTTTCTTGCTAGCATTTATTATTAGTGCATTTACCTGAAGGTCCAGAAACATATTGACTAGGAGATTAGATGAGATTACCTGCCTTCTTCCCCTCATCCCATGTGGAGCATTCCTTGGCAGTCGGGAAAACTGGGTCAGCGTCCAGTTTCATTAACACCTTCTTCCTCATTGACCAACTCTTCTGATTGTACAAATGAACCAATATATGTGGACTTGTCATTAGAAATAATCATTTGATGTACAAATCTGGTATATTTCCATGGAAGTTTTCTACTCCTAAAATTTAATGTCTAGGCCTCTGTATTAGGAATATGCCCCCAAACAAGCACCAAAATATCACCTGGTGATGGTAGGAGGAGAAAAACAAGCTCCCTTTAAATGGGCCTCTCAGTCTTCATATAGTGCAAGTTCCCAGATCCAACAATTCAGATGTAAGGAGATATAGGTAATGAGAACCTAAGTAAAAAGAAAGTGGCTTTCCCATCAGTCACATTTCAGGCCAAAAGGAATTGAAGTGATCAGTGCATTACTGCCTCAGAAGGGCTCTCCAGGCTACACCTAGCTTACTCCATCTTTCCTGTTCTCTGGCATTAACCTTTCAACTCAGAGTTCTTACCTTCCACCAACTCACTTGTACTGCAGGATTCAGACAATTCTTTGTATCCCTAGTCAGCCTAGCCTTTAACAAGAATGTAAATTGCTCTTTGCCCCAAATCCTTAGTTTGGCCTCAGCCCATTCCATCCAGGTCCCATCTCTTGAGAACTGAGGCTGGGTTAGAGGGCCAGTTCTCCCACAAATGCAGGAGGAAAAGTTGGATAAAATTCCCAAAGCCCCAGGACTGTGGTGGTGGCAGCAGCTACCCCAGCCTGACCACCATGCAGAAGACTTGCCCTTTCATCACCACTCACCCTCAGAACATGGCTTCCTCCTACTGAAGCAACTCCCTGCAAAAGAGCAGTCGCAGGAAGACGCCTAGGTCCTGGAGTCCTACCACTCTCCTTAAAGTTCCCTGGTGGTGCTGGTGAGCCTGGATTCTACCATTGCTACCTAAAATTCTGAGATTAACAGTGGAGCAAGGGAGCCACGGGAATGGAACCAAAGTTGGTGCCTCAGTCATGAGAATATATTGTCCTTAATTAATGCCACCTGGCTTCATACAATTATCTAAGCAGAAGTGCCTTTGACATTATTTGAATCACAAGTTTAGTTTTGGCTTCTGTTGTTAGTTCCAGAGACCTTTCTTCAAAGCAGCAGCATTGCAAGCACAGGAATAATTTTTTCCTTATAGACTTATACCCTAGACAAGAGACATCTGCTCAGTGAAATACAACCAGAAACATAATCAATAAGCACTAAAAAAAAAAAAAAAAAAAAAATTCTTACTGTAAATAGTGCCAAATGAAATTTTCAAAAACTTGGAAAGCATGGCAGTTTAAATATGAATGATATGTCACAGCTGACAAAGTATTTCCACCAAGTTTCCCATTTGAAAAGAAAATAGGGAGTAAATTGTCACAACAACTTTAAATTAAAAACAACGGAAGAGACATAAGCCTTGTTATATAGGCTTTTCAGAAACTCATAATACTAGGTAATGCACTCCTGGGAAGAAAACCATTTGGTTTAAGCTACAGAATGTGTTTTCAAGAGCTACTATGTCATGATCACACCCATCCTTTATAATCTTTACATTTCAGGCTCTGAAGAAAGCAAAATAGAATTTTCACCTCATTTATATGCATCAGAGAAGTGCAAGAAAACGTTTCCATGAAACTGACTGTGGCAGACAATCTGCTTAATTGCAGCAATGTGTTTGATGTGGGCTCTGGACACAAAGCAAATCCCCCAGATTGGAAATGACAACTGATGCCTTTGCCAAAGCCTGTCAGCAGCTGGTGACCATGACTTGCTTAATCCTGAGTGCTTGTCTTCTAGTGGTCATTTCCTCTGTGTGTGTGTGTGTGTGTGTGTGTGTGTGTGTGTGTGTGTGCGCGCGTGCATAAGCATGCGTGTGCCCCACCAGAGTTCTCTGGGTGAGTGGTTTATGAAATGTTTGGAATTTATGGCCGACCGACCTTGCCCACATTCTCTTAGGCAAACACCCCAAATGCTATCCCTTGCTGTCTGATTATAGAGTGGTACCTAGTTTATTCTCCCCAGAATCAAATCAAATGCTAAAAATGCTATGAAATCCTCATTATTATTAGCATGACTCTTTTGTTAGTGAGGGGAAAAATTGCCAACACATGCAACATATCCTTCAGAGTCAGTGAGAAAAAGGAATCATTCTTTGCCAATTCCTTGGGAAAGGACAAACATGGATTCTATTCTGTAAGTCCATAGATAGCTTCTCTTTTCTGCTAGAGTTTCATTCTCTGTCCAGAGTTCTATTGTATACCAAATCACTGTGCACACTATTTCTCGAACTTTTAATGACAGTCAACATTTCAAAGCAAAAACTATCTATTATTGAAAAAGAAATCTTTCCCCTATCATGAAAATGATGATTCAAAAGTCATCATCCCTTTAATTTAGAAAATGTAATACCCCTGCTCTGGAGAGCCACCCTCCTTCCCTGAGGAGCTGCCCCCAACAACAGGACAGTGACAGGGACCCACCAGCTTCCTCTGATCTGCTCAGTGTCCTCAAAGCCTTTCTTTCTTATCCCATTTCATTACATGACTTCTCTGATTTGTTTGTTTTTAATGCAGAGCTAATGCAGAGCTACCTTCTTGAGTTCACACACTGTATCGATTGCTGAGTGGTGAAAAACAATTCCTGCCCTTTTTGTAAGTCAGACTATTAAATGTTCAGGCCTTCTCCCTGCGACTTAGAGATTGAAACTAGTTTCTGGAACATTGCCAAATGATTAAAGCTTAAAGATTCCTTCCTCAACCCATCTCCTATAGAGCGTTTTAAAAATAAAAATGACACCCTTGGAGAGTTTGTTTCAACAAGTCTCAGGTAGGCCCCAGAGAGCTGTTTGTTTTAATCACACTGGTCGTTCAGAGGTGCACCTGAGTTTAAGAGCATTGCCCGTGATAACACGCGTACTGCAGTAACTTTGCACAATTCAAGTTTTTCTTCACGTGTACATTTTCCAGCCTTCTTCTAGATATACAGTGTTTCCCCAAAAATAAGATCTAGCTGGACCATCAACTCTAATGTGTCTCTTGGAGCAAAAATTAACATAAGACCTGGTCTTATGTTATATTATATAAGACCCAGTATTATATTATATTATATTATATTATATTATATTATATTATATTGTATTGTATTATATTATATTATACTATACTATATTATATTATATTATACCGGGTCTTATATTATAGTAAAATAAGATCGGGTCTTATATTAATTTTTGCTCCAAAAGAAGCATTAGAGTTTATGGTCTGTCTAGGTCTTATTTTCGAGGAAACAAGGTAGTATAGTTGAAGACAGACTTGATGGAAAGGTTTATGAAGCAAGTGTTCTTTAAATACTTAAAGCAGAACCTGAAGTTCATTACTTTCTTTTGATTAAATTTCCACTAAATAATCCAGAAAACAGAATATACTGCTGAAGTACTGTTTGAGTCCTTCAGTACTCCAGACTTACTCAGAGCCATGCAGGCTGTTCTTGCATTAATGGCATCCTGAGCATTAAAGCAAGCAGGAAAACTGCTAAAACTGCTAGTGACTGCTGTAGTACCAGATAGTGAAGATGGTCATGCCTGTCCTTCCTGTGGCTAAAGGACATGTGATTGGCAGCTCTGCTCAGTGAATGCCAATCACAGGGTGAGCCGTAACATATTTCATTCAGCAACTGCTGACACCAAGAAGTAGGAATCCCTCCAGAGCTATCCCTGGAAACAACTATGGAAGTCAAGGAGAGCTATAGTTATGTCTGCTCAGATTTAGTAAAATATTTTAACAAGAATTACACGTGTGGGCCAAGTGGATTAAACAGTATACTGGAATCAGGCAATCTCAAAGAAAGAATTTTCCATTGACATTGGTTATGACAGATGCTGAAAACCCTTCAGCCAGAATTTGTTAATCCAGATTTCACACCACCTACCTGAGAAGTAGTAGATGAAGTAATTCAAAAATAACTTATTGATGTCAGACTTTTCTTTATAAGAATATTGACCTCACTGAACTGGATATACAGGGCAGTTTGAGAGTCACTTTTATGTTTTGAAGGAAAAAAGTGACCAAGTAAAAGATAAATTTCAAAACACAACCTCATACACACATCATGAATGTATTTAATGTCACAGAACTGTACATTTTTAAATGGCTAAAATTGTAACTTTATCCTGTGTGTATATTACCACAATAAAAGAAATAAATAAAAAATTTAAAGTAGCCTCATGACTTTTTCCATTACTCATTCATAGGACAAGGGAGTCCAATGATTATGAATTGCTACCATTTTCCCCAAAAGAAAATTGTTTTTTGTTGCAAGTGCTTTTAGAACAAAGAAGCTAATATACTGGATTGTCTAATTACTTGCATTCTTTCACTTGCTAAAAAAAAAAAATTCTTTTAAAGTAAAGACACAACTGTTGGACCAGTTTTTTAAAAAAGCAATGCTCACAACATTCAGGTGTGGCCACACCGATTTCAGCCTCTGCTTATTGAGATGTCTTCCTGTTTTGTGTGTCTAAGCTGGTGACACTGATGTCAGGTGTGAGAAGCAAACACAGGGGAATACTGTGTGTGCTAACATTTAGTTGTCTGCTTCTAAGGGAGATGTTCTGATCTCTCTTATATATAATCTATCCTATGGCAGATGCTGAAAAGTTCAATCAAATCTCTATTAGCCAATTTGGATGGATTAACGGACCTGCTCACTCTATGCTTTTATTTTGCTTTTGTGTCAGTCTTCTTTCACTTAACATCATCCATGTGTAGCATGTATCAGTACTACATTCCTTTTTACAGCCTTACTCAGCTCAGGCTGCTATAACAAAATACCACAGACTGGGTGGCTTCAACCTCAGACCTTTATTTCTCATAGTTCTGGAGGCTGGGAAGTCCAAGATCAAGGTGCTGGCAGATTTGGTTTTTGATTTTTGGTTTTGGTTTTTGGAGGGCCCTCTTTCCCAACTGGCATATGGCCACCTTCTCACTATATCCTCACACGGAAGAGAGAGGAAGATCTAGAGTCTCATCCTTTTCTTATAGGGGTACTAATCCCATCATGGGGGTTCCACTCTCAGGACATAACCTAAATCTAATTACCTCCCAATAGCCCCATTCCTCATCATCACATTGTGGATAAGGGCCTCAACATGAATTTGGGGGGAGGGGCACAAACATTCAGTCCATAACACAACCCAATAATATTCCATTGTATGGATATACTACATTTTATTATCCATTTATTAGTTGGCAGGCATTTGGATTGTTTTGACTGTTTGCTATTATGAATAATGCTGCAGTTGAACACTTGTGTACAACTTTTGTGTGGACACCTGTTTTCAATTCTCTTCAGTATATACCTAAGAGTGGAATTGCTAGCCCATATGATAACTCTACATTTAACCTCTCAAGAAACTGCAAATCTGATTTCCCAAGTGGCTGTACCATTTTACAATCCTACCAATGATACGTAGGGTTCCAATTTTTACAAATCCTCACCAACACTTGTTATTGTCTGTCTTTTTTATTATAACAATCCATCCTAGTGCTATCTTATTCTGATTTTGATTTGTATTTCTTTGAAACTAATGATGTTGAGCATCTTTTCATGTGCTTATAGGTTACTTGTATATCTTCTTTGGAGAAATGTCTATTTAAATCCATTGCCCATATTTTAATCTGGTTATTTGTCTTTTTATTGTTGGTGGTAAGGGCTCCTTATATATTCTGGATATAAGTCCCTTTGAGATATATGACTTGCAAATATTTTCTGTCCATATTTGGGTTGTCTTTTTACTTTCTTGATAGCATCCTTTGAAGCACAAATGTGGGGGGTTTTGTTTGTTTGTTTGTTTCTATATTGAAGATAAATTGCATTTTTAAAAAGCCTCTGGAGATCTGGATCCAGAATGTTTTCCTAATATATAATGAATACTTTCATGGAATTTTATAGCAGGTGGAACAGTAATTCAGGAATATATTACAAGAAAAACAAGAAAATCTAATTGATAATTAAAAAATATTTTGATGGTTAGGAAATTAAATTTCACATAGGCGATATATAAGAATAGAGGCTCTGTAGTATATTTTGGCTTCTTTCATATGTGTGAATGCACATAAAGCAGATTGCACGAAGTTGTTTTACAAAACAAGCCAGAGAAAAATCTGTGCTTACCCGTAAACCCGACAAAGTGGAACTGAGAGAATAGAGTTGAATACTCAGGTTAATGAGATGGTGTCTATAAATGACAAATGGTTATATTAAAGAAGTTATTAAGTTTACATACAGAACTATACTAACAATATTTTCGTTAATAAGAGTTTCTCTTGAAATAAAATTTTCTGGTTAATTTCTCCCCTCTCTTTGCAATCTTTGGTAGCAAAACAAAGCAACTAAATCCAATACACATTTGAAACTTTTACAACAGTTCATGCATAGCATACAAAGTTAACAGCTTATATATTCTCCTTACCTCAAGAAAGAAAATGAGCATAAGAAACTAAACCACTTTTGTGTTCACCCCTGCTAAAATACTTCTCCAGTATACTTTGGGCTATTCATTTCTTTCTTTTTCATTTGAGATATAATTAATATATAACATTATATTGGTTTCAGGTATACAATATAACGGTATAATATTTTTATATATTCCAAAATGATCATCATAATAAGTCTAGTTAACATCCATCTCCACACATAGTTACCAATATTTTTTCTTGTGATAAGAACTTTTAAGATCTATTCTCTTAGCAACTTTCAAATCTGTAATACAGATTTTCTGGTTAAGATGGAGTAGATAAATACTGTGCTAATCTTCTCTCATGACTACATCAAAACTACAACTATACTACAAAACATCCAGTCTTATTGAACTGAAGCTTTAAAACTAAGGACATACAGAAGAAGCCACCTCAAGACTGGTAGGAGGGACATAGTCACAGAACAGGCTGGTCCTTCTCCCGCATGTGACCATTAAAAATTAGGAGTGAAATCTTGGCTGTAGAGGTCCTCCCACCCTGGAAAAGCAAGGTGTTCCAGAGCTGCACCAGGCTCACCATCCCAGGGTTCCAGTGCCAGGGAGAAGAGTCTCCATAATTTCTGGTTGTGAATACCAGAGGAGATTATGGCTGAGTAGGATAGAGGACGAGTACAGTCTGAGGGGTTCCTCTTGGAGGGCCCATGCAAGGACTTACACACTGATGGACTCACTCTTTCTGATCTCTAGCAATAGGGCAGCAGCTCAAAGGCAAAAGGGACATACGTGGAGGAACTGAGTTGTCTGCCTACAGTGTGAGGGCTGGAGGGGCAGATTACTCCTGGACCGAGGAACTGGCAAAAGCCTTTGTTTCTTTGTTGAGCCCTCCGCCTCCCTGTGTACAGACACAGGCAGCCACCATATTTGAGTGTCCATTAACCTGACTAATGTCATTCATTCACCTGGTCCTGGTGATTCTGAGACCATACCCTACCCAACTTTTGGGAACACATAAGCCACTTCTAGTGGCTTTTTCATACAAACCACCTGCCTTGGCTCATGCTACAGACTTTCCTAAAGTCTGTCAAAGGTTCACAAAACCCAAACAAGCAGCATCTGACTTCAGCATGTCCTGTACCTCAGGCTGAGCATCCCCAAACCCGGAACTAGTGGCAGCCAGCCTTGGATTGTGACTTGGCCTCTGAAGGCACTTCCAAGCACAATGCAGGTGGTGGCCATCTGTGGATTGCTTAGTGGCTCGTGGCAGGTGGCCCCAGGCAGGAAACAGGCTGCGGTTGAACTTGGCCTACAGCAAGTCCCCTCCCAAGTGGCCCTGGGGCTGGCATGTCCAGTGGTCAGCTTCGAACCAAGCTGGAGCATTACACTGCCTCCAAGTATGACACATCCAAAGGGCACACTGGCCAGGCACATGAGACCGGCTAAAGCAAATTGTGATCCATAGGGTCAGTCCCTCCACAACATCTTCTTTACTGTAGTCACAACCACTACTCACAATCAATCAGCCCAAAAGTCAGTCCTTCCCACTGATGTACAAACATCAACCAAGGCTCACCTGTAACAGGAGGACACACCCAACCCACACAAGAAACACACCTGGTGCACCCAGCTCTAGTGACCAGAGTGACTGTGCCACTGGTCATCTACTATATAAAGCCACTCTACTAAGACCAGGAGACATATCAGCCCTACCTATTATATAGAAACAAACAAAGGGAGGCAGCCACAGTGGAGAAACAAAGAAACATGTCCCAAATAAAAGAACAAAACAAGGCTCCAGAAAAAGAACTAAACAAAATGGAGACAGGCAACTTACTAGAGGCAGAGTTCAAAACACTAGTTATAAGTATGCTCAATGACCTCAGGGAGAACTTCAACAAAGAAATAAGAAACATAAAAATGGAGATAGAAAACATAAAGAAGAACCAGTCAGAAATGAAGAATACAATAACTGAAATAAAGAATACATTACAGTAGAATACTGTATACAGTACAGTAGAACACATTACAGGGAATCAATAGTAAATTAGATAAAGCAGAGGATTGAATCAGTGATTTAGAAGAAAAGGTAACACAAAACATTCAAACATAATAGCAAAAAGAATCCAAAAAAATGAGGACAGTTTAAGGGGCCTCTGGAAAAATATCAAGCATACCAATATTTACATAATAGGGGTACCAGACGAAGAGAGAGAGCAAGGAATTGAAAACCTATTTGAAGAAATAATAACAGAAAACTTCCCTAACCTGGTAAAGGAAATGGACATACAAGCTCAGGAAGCACAGACAGTACCAAACAAAATGAACCCAAAGAGGTCCACACCAAGACACTTCATAATTAAAATGCCAAAATTTAAAGACAAAGAAAGAATCTTAAAAGCAGCAAGAAAAAAAGCAGCTAGTTACCTATACAAGGGAGCTCCCATTAAACTGTCAGCTGATTTCTCAACAGTAACTTTGCAGGCCAGAAGGGATTGGCAGGAAATATTCAAAGTGATTAAAACCAAAGACCTACAACAAGCATTACCCAGCAAAGCTATCATTTAGAATCGGACAGATAAAGAGCTTCCCAGACAAGAAAAAGCTAAAGTTCCTCACCATCAAATCAGTATTACAAGGAAACCTAGAGGAACTTCTTTAAGACGATAAAAAGAAGATCAAAATTATGAATAATAAATTGGCAATAACTACACATCTATCAACAATTACTTTAAATGTAAATAGATTAAATGCTCCAATCAAAAGACATAGGGTGGCTGAATGGATAAGCAAACAGGTCCCATATATGCTGCCTACAAGACACTAACTTCAGGTCAAAAGACACTGAAAGTAAAGGGATGGAAAAGTTATTTCATGAAAATGAAAACAAACAAAAAAAGTAAGAAAGCTGAGGTAGCAATACTTATACTAGATAAAGTTTATAACAAGAGACAAAGAAACATCCAGTAATCCCACTTCTGGGTATTTATCTGAACAAACCCAAAATGCTACTTGGAGAGGACATCTGCATCCATATGTCCATTGCAGCATTGTTTACAACTGCCAAGATATGAAGGCAACCTGGGTGTCTCTGAATCGATGAATGGATAAAGAAGAGGTGGTACATATGTACAATAGAATATTACTCAGCCATTAGAAATAATGAAATCTTGCCATCTGTGACAACATGGATGGACCTAGAAGGTATTGTGCTGAATGTAGTAAGTCAGATAGCGAAAGACAAATGTCATATGATTTCACTTATAAGTGGAATATAAAGAACAAAATAAACCAACAAATAAAACAGAAACAAATTCATAGATAACAGAGAACATTTTGATGGTTGCCAGGTGGAGGGGGTTGGAGTGGGTGAAAAAGGGGAAGGAATTAAGAAGTACAAGTTGGTTGTTACAAAGTAGTCATCGGGATGTAAGGTATAGCATAAGAAATATAGTCAATAATATTGTAATAACTATGTAGAGTGTCAGATGGGTACTAGATCTATTGGGGTGATAGATGAGAGGGGGTTTGGTGGCAGGGTGAAAAAAGTGAAGGCATTAAGAAATACAAATTGGAAGTTACAAAATAGTCAATGGGATGTAAAGTAAAGCACAGGGAATATAATCAATTATATGATAATAACTATGTATAGTATCAGGTGGGTACTAGACTAGTTAGGGGGATCACTTCTTAAATTACATAAATGTCTAACTACTACGCTGTACACCTGATGTAACGTGCAGGACAGGGAATATAGTCAGTTATATTGTGATAGCATCGTACAGTGTCAAATGATTGCTGGACTTATGGTGATCACTTCTTTAGGTGTAGGTAAATGTTGAATAACTATGGTGTACACCTAAAACTAATATAATATTGTGTGTTAGCTGTATTTTAATAAAAATCTTTTTAAAAATCTACAATACAGTATTATCTACATTACAGTCATCATGCTGCGCGTTACATCTCCAGGACTTACTTATTTTATAACTGGAAGTTTTTAATTTATAACCACTTTCAGTCATTTTGCCCACCCTGTACCCCTTGCCTCTGGCAACTACCAATCTGTTCTCTGTATTTATGAGTTCATTTTTGCTTATTTGTTAGTTTTTTTAGATTCCACATATAAGTGAGGTCATATGGGATTGTCTTTGTCTGACTTATTTCACTTAGCATAATGCCCACAATTTCCATCCATGTTGTCGCAAATAGCAAGAGTTCATTCTTTTTTACATCTGAATAATAATATTCCAATGTGTTTGTGTGTGTGTGTATCATATTTTCTTTATTTATCCATTGATGAACATTTAGGTTGATTCCATGTCATGGCTATTAAAATAATGCTGCAATGAACATGGAGATGCCGATATTTTTTCAAGTTAGTGGTTTTGATCCTTCAGATAAATACCTAGACTGGTAATTCCTGGATCATATGATAGTTCTATTTTTAATTTTTTTAGAAACCTCCATACTGTTTTCCATAGTGACTGCACCAATTTGCATATTCACCAGCAGTAAACAAGTTTTCTTTTTTCCCCAGTCTCACCAACACTTGTTATTTCTTATCTTTTTTATAATAGTCATCCTAGTAGGTGTGAGGTGATATCTCGTGGTTTTGATTTGCATTTATGTGATCGTTAGTGACATTCATGTACCTGTTGGGCATTTGTATATTTTTTTTGAAAAATGTCTATTCAAAATCCTTTGATCATTTTTTAATTAAAATGTTTGCTATTTTGCCATTGAGTTTTATGAGTTCTTTATATATTTTGGACATTAACCCTTTATCAGATACAGGCACATCTCATTTTCCTGTGCATCTCTTTATTGCCTTTTGCAGGTATTGTGTTTTTTTACAAATTAAAGGTTTGTGGCAACCCTGCATTAAGCAACTCTATTGCTGCCATTTTCCCAGAAGCATTTGCTCAATTAGTGTCTGTCACATTTTAGCAATTCTTACAACATTTTAAACTTTTCATTATTATTATATTTGTTATGGTGATCAGTGATCTTTGATGTTACTATTGTATTTGCTTTGGGGTGCCATGTACTGCACCAATGTAAGACAGTAACTTAATCAATAAATGTGTGTATTCTGACTGCTCCTCATATCTCTCTCTCTCCTCAGGCCTCCCTATCCCCTGAGACTCAACAATAGTGAATTTCAGCCAATTAATAACCTTACAGTATTCAAGAGAAAGGAAGATTCACATGTCTCTCACTTTAAATCAAAAGCTAGAAATGATTAAGCTTAATGAGGAAGGCACGGTGAAAGCCAGGATAGGCTAAAAGCTAGGCCTCTTGTCCCAAAGAGTTAGCCAAGTTCTGAATGCAAAGGAAAAGTTCTTAAAAAAAATGAGAAGTGCTACTGCAGTGACCACACGAATGATAAGAAAGTAAAACAGCCTTACTGTTGATATGGAGAGTTTCAGTGGTTTGGATAGAAGATCAAAGCAGCCACAACATTCCCTTCAGCCAAAGCTTAATCCAAAGTAAGGCCCCAACTTTCTTCAATTCTGTGAAGGCTGAGAGAGATGAGGAAACTGCAGAAGAAAAGTCTGAAGCTAACAGAAGTCAGTTCATGAAGTATAAGGAAAGAAACCATCTCCCTGTCATGAAAGTGCGAGGTGAATCATTAAGTACTGATGAGAAGCTGCAACAAGTTATCTAGAAGATCTAGCTAAGGTAATTAATGAAGGTGGTTACACTAAACAGCAGGTATTCCACGTAGAAAAAAACAACCTTCTATTGGAATAAGATGCCATCTAGGACTTTCACAGCTAGAGAGAAGTCAATTTGTGGCTTCAAAGCTTCAAAGGACAGGCTGTCTCTTTTGTTAGGTGCTAATGCATCTGGTGACTAAGTTGAAGCCAATGCTCATTTACCATTCCAAAAATCCTAGTGCCTGTAAGAATTATGCTAAATCTATTCTGCCTGTGCTCTATAAATGGAACAACAAAGTGTGAATCACAGCCCACTTGTTTACAACAACATGCTTTATTGAATATTTTAAGCCCACAGTTGAGACCTACTGCTCAGAAAAAAAGATGTCTTTTAAATATTCCTGCTCATCGACAATGCACCTGGTCAACCAAGAGCTCTGGCGGAGATGTACAATGAGATTAATGTTATTTTCATGCCTGCTAACATGCCATCTATTCTGTAACCCATGGATCAAGGAGTAATTTTGACTTTCAAGTCTTATTTCAGAAATGTATTTTGTAAGGTGATAGCTGCCATAGATAGTGATTCCTCTGATGGGTCTCAGCAAAGTAAATTGGAAACCTCTGGAAAGGATTCATCGTTCTAGATGCCATTAAGAACATTTGTGATTCATGAGAAGAGATCAAAAGACCAACATTAACAGGAGTTTGGAAGAAGTTGATTGAACCCTTAGGATGACTTTGAGGGGTTCAAGACTTCAGTGGAGGAAATAACTGAAGTTATGATAGAAATAACAAGAGAATTAGAATTAGAAGTAGAGCCTGAAGATATGACTGAATTGCTGCAATCTCCTGATAAAAGTCTAATGGATGAGGAGTTGCTTCTTACGGATGAGCAAAGCAAGTGGTTTCTTGAGACAGAAACTACTCCTGGTAATGATGCTGTTCAGATAGTTGAAATGACAGCAAACTATTTGAATATCACATAAACTTAGTTGGTAAAACAGTGGCAGGGTTTGAGAGGACCGACTCCAGTTTTGAAAGGAGTTCTATGTGGGTAAAATGCTATCAAAGAGCATCATGTGTTACAGAGAGATCATTCATGAAAGGAAGGGTCAATCGATGTGGCAAAATTTATTGTCTTATTTTAAGAAATTGCGACAGCCACCCCAGCCTTCAGCCACCATCACCATAATAAGTCAGCATCATCACCACTGAGGCAAGACCCTCCACCAGCAAGATTATGACTTGCTGAAGGCTCAGTTGTTGGTTAGCATTTTTTTTTAGCAATGAAGTATTTTTTAATTAAGGCATATATATTGTTTTTTTTAGGCATAATGCTATTGCATATTTAATGGACTACAGTATAGTGTAAACATAACTTTTATATGCACTAGGAAACAAAAAAATTCATATGACTTGCTTTATTATGATATTCACTTTATTGCAGTGGTCTAGAACTAAACCCACAATATCTCTGAGGTATGCCTGTACATGATTGCAGATATTTTCTCCCATTTAGTAGGCTGACTTTTCATTTTGTTGGTAGTTTCATTTGGTATGCTCTTTTATGGGAATATTAAACAAGATGGTACTATTTATGGGCAAATATTTTTCATAGTAATTCTGAAAGTATCATTTATATTGTTTCATTGTTGCAATATTATGAAATTTATCTTTTTTAAAGAAGATGCACTCAGATTTTGGTGGTACTTTCATAAAAACATTAGTTCTCAAAACAATTTGTTGTTTCTATTTTTTTTCTCAAGGAAAATGCTGGAACATAAAATGAATCTAAATGTTAAGGCCTCCATGCAAAGACTCATGCTAAGCCTCAGCTCTAATGAACGTAGAGCCACATCACACACAATCTGTATATCCTCCATTCTCCAGTTGCTTTTCAAAATAATGGAAGAGCTTCTAGGTAACGCCCTTTAGTGAGTGAATTTTAATGCTCTCATTGGATCTCACTTTCCTACCCAGACTCCTGACTCCATCAAGTCAACAATAGTTTATGTGGTCAGTAGTCTATGCCCAGAAATTCTGGAGCAATAAAAAGCCCACAGTAGACATGTCATTCTTCCACTTGAGAGAAAAAAACCTCCTGCACCATCATTGATATACATAGTTTAGATGCACTTGTGTTGCTTTTTTATTGTTCTGAAAAGAATAAAAAGCCAGAAGATGACAAGGCAAATTGGTGGTCTGTTTCCATCAAGCAAGCAAGCATTTATTAAATATGTGTGTGTGCCCAGCATTGTACTAAAGGGATATTAACCTAAAACATGGTCACTGTCCTCAAGGAGATTGCAACACAGTTGGGAAGGCAAGATATGCACACAGAAAAACTTTTAGCAGGAAGAAGCAGGCCTCAAGAAGGATATGGTGTAGTGTCTCCTGACTTAGCACACTGTATGGCTTCACCTCTATGCCAACCATGTGTGCTCTTAAACGTTGGCCACATTAATTCCAGGTCCTCCCTGATTTTAACTCTCAGCTAACTGAGGAGAAATCTTTTGTCCCTGTTGCTTCCGAAGCACCATGCTGTATTACTGGGTGCTCTGAAAATCTAAAGGCACTAGTCCATCCGCCTACATTATGCTGGGTGGCAACAGAGTGCTGCCTTGTGACCACAATTCTGTGCCCATTTCACGCTGACTCTAGTTGAAGGTCCTGGTAGGGGTCCAGGAGGGTTAACCTAGAGGCCAATCTGATAAAATCACCCCATGATATACTCAAATTACCCCTTACCACTGAGGGTGCCCTACAGTCCTTAGACCAAGCGTATTCATCGTATCAGTAGAGTTCTCCAGAGAAACAGAATCAATAAGAGATTTATTAGGAGGAATTGACTCATGTGATTATGAAAACTGAAAAGTCCCAACATCTGCTACCTGCAAGTTGGAGACCCAGGAAAGATGGTGGTATAAATACAGTGCAAAGAAAGAAGACCAGTGTTCCAGCTCAATCAGGCAGGCAAAAAGAAAACAGAATGAATTCCCCAATTCTTCACTTTTCATTGTATTCAAGCCCTCAGTGGATTGAACAACAATGCCTACCCACATTAGGAAAGGCAATCTACTTCACTGAGTCCACCAATTCAAATGCTAATCTCATCTAGAAACACCCTCAAGGACACATCCAGAAGTAATGTTTAATCTGGATACCCCATGTGCAGCCAAGTTGACACAGAAAATTAAATCATCACACGTACCTTCTTTCCTTCATAATAATCACACGTACCTTCTTTCCTTCATAATAATTTCTCCTCAGTCCTCAATGCAAATGAGCCCACTCCACAATCTTTCCACTAAACATGTCTATCTTTGACTGATAACTGAGATCTTTACACCGTTTACACTGGAATCCTCACCACATCATTTAAAAAAATGCAGGACCTGCCCCAATCAGACCTCTCTATTTATCCAACCTTTACTATATATATATATATAGTAGGTTGATAGTGTCCCCGATAAAAGATAAGCTTAAATCCTAACCACTGGAACCTGTGAAGGTGACCTTATTTGGAAATAGGGTCTTTACAGATATAACTAAGAATCTCTGGGTAAGATTACTCTGAATTTAGGGTGAGCCTTAAATCCAATGACTGGTGTCCTTATAAGAGAAAGGAGAGTAAACTTTAAAACATGGAGACACAGAGGAGAAGGCACGTAAAGACAGAGGCAGGGATTGGAGTGATGTGTCTACAAGCTAAGGGACAACGAAGATTGCTGACAGCCACCAGAAGCTAGGAGAGAGGGATGGAATGACTTCTTTCTCAGAACCTCAAGAAGAATCCAACTCTGCCAATACCTTCATTTCAGACTTCTACGCTTCAGCATTGTGAGAGATAAATTTCTGTTGTTTAAAACCACCAGGTTTGTGGTAATTTGTTACAGCAACCTTAGGGAATGAACACTCCAGCTAATAGTTTCACCATTGTCCCTGAAATATATCATCCTCTTTCTGACCCTCTATATCTTTGCTAAACTATTTTCGGACCCAAAAAGGCATACACTCACCTTTTTACTTATCCTTCCTAGCCTTTGGAATCTCTCTCAATCTCATTTAGCCAAGCGATTTTCTCCAGCTGTTCCTAATCACTTATGTTCTTAATTATTTGTCTTATATATTATATCACATAGTGTCTTCCCCCACTATGTTAGGTTCTGTGTCTTGTTTCCCTAAGGAAATGGAAAGTTCCATGAGTGCAGATTCTTATGAGACACCTCATAGAATCTTAAACTAGTAACAAAGACATATTTAATTACTACATATCTTTGGGTAACCCAAGAGAATGGGCTTCACAGCTAGAGCACCACTGATACTAAAAACCAAATCTCAGTGATCTCACTGCAGACTCCCCAGATTTTACACACCACAGGCTGAATCTGATATAGTCCAACTAGAATGAAAGGAACGAAACCCCAGGTCACTCCCTTGAGGTGTTGCTCAAGGCTGAAATTCTACCCCAAAAGATGTTACTGTCACCCTATCATTATTTTTGTGAAATTAAATAGGGGACCTACGGGAGATTCCCACAGCAAGACTGTATAATTCCTGCAGTGTTACAGAAATTAGTGACATTGAAGATAATTGATGTATTTAGGTTGCAGAGGTCTGAAGCTGCTAAGGCTCGTTAGTAATTAAATGGAAGACATAGTAAAATAAGATGAATAAAACAGACCGCAAGAAAAATCTTCAATCTTCCTTTGTGATCCAAGCATGAATGAAACATTTTCTCAGAGTGGAACTGCTTTAAATGTATACTTAAAAATTATCTTTTCTACTGGACTTATCAAGGGGTAAGTCTTGATAAGTCTTAGTCTTATCGAGACTAAGATTGTGTAGATGCATGACCAATGCACTGTATAACTGAAGCTGAAGAAGAATGATATTGTATGTCAACTATAAGAAAAAATATATATGTATAGTCATGGGAGGTGGAGTATAGCATAAGGAAGTCAATGGTATTGTAACAACTATATAAGATGTCAGAGGGGTAGTAGCTTGTGGGAGGGAGGTTATCACTTTGTGAGTGATAAATGTCTAACTGTTATGTTGCTTTGTACACCTGAAACTAATAAAAAAAATATTTACCGAAAACAAACAAACAAAAATTATCTTTCTTTTTCTTCCTTCTTTGGTTCCAATCGATGGCTTTAGACAAACTCTGTTATCTCTTGCCTACATATTTTCTGGACTCTGAAACAGGAACCCATGACCCAATTCCTTGTAAAATGTAGGTAACCGGAGGTATTCAGGTGCAAATCTAACCTTTCGGCAGGGAAGGACTTAGAATGAGTTAGAGACCCTGTCATTAGGGACTAGATGCCATTAAGACAAGATCACAGCACACACTTCTCTCGCTGGCCTCTCTTGTTAAAATAATCTGAGTTGTAACGTGACTAAGTGCATGGGATTGAAAGAAAACTGCAGAAGTTACATTATGAAGACAAAATCTTCATGTAAGTTTCCCTCTTTGAGTCAGCCTTAGGCAAGGACATTGCCTGCCTCCCATGGTATAGTAGAATCTGTATGATCAAAAAAAAAAATCATAACAACTAAGACTGAAAGGACAACAACTTCACTTGGAAAAAAGTCCTGGAAGTACACACTGTTCCCCAATAAAGTCCTGTACCCCTTCCCCAATAAAAAAAAATCTTTTTAAAAAAAAATCTTAGAGAGTCTCCAAGCCAAGAAGTCATTGCCTTCCCTAAATTATCCCAGAATCCAAAGGGCAATGGCTGCTAGGTCTTAGCGATACAACTCTTATAGTTACCACCAAGACTAGCTAAGCAAAGATTTCACACCTAGGCTCCACAAGCCGCATAGAGAGAACTCCACCACTTATTAGCCCACATCCACTGGACTCCCCACCATGACCTGCCACAGCCACTGGAGCTGTGGCACGGTGATCTGCCGTGGTGATCTCAACTGATTCATCTAGGTGACCATGCTTCTTCAAATTAGGAATTTTTCCTCTCTATTTTATACTTAGAATAGGTTCTCAGAAAAATTGGATCTGAAGACCCTTTCTGGGTCTTCAGGCCTTTGTAGTAAATGGTCTTAGTATGAGGCCTAGAGTCTTTTTCTTAACTCTGGCCTCTATTGTCACCACGATGGGTCTCCAAATAATTTTGTACATTCTAAAATAGTGGTTCTCAACCTGAGCACATAGAATCACCTGGGAAATTTTATTGCAAAGGTGATGCCTGCCCACCTAGAGATTCTAGTTTAATTGGTGGGGGAGAGTGCTCTAGGATCAGTGGATTAAAAGTCCTCAAGAGACTATGCTGTATAGCTTAGGTCAAGAGAACCTGGGGAGAAGAAAGTGGGTTAGAGTTTCCAGATGGCCCACAGCCTGTATGTAAATTCATATTTGCAACTAGATTTAGGAAGAACTTGAGATGCTAAGTCCTTTTAACCCTCCATCTGCCCACCTATTACAACTATTTCCCTTTCAATCATAGCCAAAAACAAATGTAAAAGTTTTTGTTGTGAGCAACATTTTTTTCTCCTTCCATTTACTACCTCAGTAGGAAGATATAAATGTTGGCATTGTATTAGATAGTCAAAAGGGAAAAAACACTGTTCCCAGGGCCATCAGAATGTGTGCATCATATAATCTTGTCATTCATTCAATCATTTTTATCCAAATTCAAAGGTGGAAAAAGGGTCATAACTTTCCTATTTTGTGCAACTGTGGGCTATTTTAATTAGAAGCAAGCATAGATAATTATCTGAAGCGTCTTCTTTTATTATAAGAAGCAAATAATTTCTCCTAAAAATACTAGTAAATAACACCCTTACATGGCATATGGTCACAACCCTGCTTCCAGTGAGGACAAGTCCAGTTTATTAGATTTTCCTCTGCCTCATAAAATTTTCTGCTCCTTCAAGGCTTTCAATTTAATTACAAAGAGAAACTGTAAACGACCCTGTGCATGAGGAAGAATTAACCATCATCTTTATTTATGAGTGTTCTAAACAAAGAAACTAGCAAATACGGACACAGTGGATGTCTCCCAGACCACACGAACCGGGAGGTAAAAATAAGGTCACCATATGTTATAAACAGGACCTCTTGGCTTTGTTCTCCATCAACCCTGCCAAAACTCTGGTCCCTCTTAGAGAATGCTCAAAGAATTCTGGGAACCTTCAGTGGGTACAGAAAATAATGCTTGAATTTGCCACGAATGTCTGCCCATTTCCTCTGTCTTTCTCAAGCTCACTGAAGTAACAGTGTCTGTTTCAAAGGACTCCAGAGCTGTGAGCTACACCATTGCTACCTTCACACCTTTATGCCTAGCGCAGTTGCTATTACACAGCGAATGATGACTGATGCAGTTAACCCCCCTGGATGCTCTAGCAGAATGGCTATTTCTCTTTTGACTCTTTCTTGGAGTCGCCTTGCCCTGGGACTTAAGCATGACACAATGGAGTTGGGGCCAGAGAACAATATGGTTGAAAGGTATTTGCTCCATTTAAAAATCATCTCTCTCCTTTGGTTTTGCTCTGTGCCCCCAGAATCAATCATGCTTGTCTTCATTTTCTCTTATGAAAATTTTTATTGAAGACTCTTCATTTCATCTATTCACTCCTCTCCACCCCCAGACATCCAGGCATATTCATTCATTCATTCATTCATTCATTCATTCATTCATTCAGAGATATGCTAGACATTGGTGAGAATACAATAGACTGAATGCCATGAGCAGGATCTCCGGTGGGGAAGTTCTGGATGCTGTGAGCATACAGAAGATGGGCACATCCTCCTCATATTTGTGTAGTCAAGGAAAGGTTCTCAGAGGAAAGAAATGGCCTCCAAACTGAAACTAAAAGAAGTAGGAGCTATGCAGGCAAGGCAGAGCAAGAAGCAGGGTTCAGAGAGACAGAGGGTTGGCAGTTGAGAGGAGAAGGGGCAACTCCAGACATAAGGAACATCAGGTACCAAGCCCAAAGGTTAGATAGAGCATACCAAATTCCAAAGATAATCCCAAAAGACTCACTTCCACCAGAAATTTTAACTTTCTGCACCAACTTGTAACCACAAAGGGGACAAAATGGCTGACTTGGCTTGCTCTCCTAAGTTTTTCTTTGAAAAGGAGTTCATTAAATTAATCTGAGCTCAGATGAAAATAGAGTTGCCAGATAAACTACAGAATTCCCAGTTAAATTTGAATTTCAGATAAACAGTGATAATTTTTTAGTATAAATGTGTCTCAGATATTGCATGGGATATACTTATATTAAAAATTATTTGCTGTTTATCTGGAATTCTAATTTAATTGCATTACTGTATTTTTATTGGCTAAATCTGGCAACTCTAGATCATGAAAATGACCACAAACTTGGTCACATTCACTGGAAAATCAATTGGAAAAAGAAGAGATAAGATTACAAAAGCAGACATCAATGGTGAAAACTTAAAAAATACAACTCACAGAAAAAAAGACTACAACAGGCCAAGCAAATTTCCTTGTCTGAATTCTAAATAACTAAAACCCGTGGAGAATGCTGTACAATAGAAAGTAGAGGGTTCTTTGCCAGAAGCACTTCATAAGAGCAGGATTGCAGAGGAAGGACCCTTAAGACCGAGTCTCAAACTTGCCAAAATCATCAGCTTGGCAATGAACCTAATGTCAACAGAAAAGAGACCTGCAGTCATTGAACAATAGGGCGTGCCATCCCTGGGTTCCTGGTCATGCACAGCCAAGGTGGTGACTACATCGTAGTTCTTGAGAATTCTGCCTGGTAGAAGCACATATAAATACATGTGTGTGTGTCTTCTGGCATCTCATTACAAGAAAACCCGGTGCCTATGTCTTATGGCCCAGTCTCAGAATGCAGGCCCCACCTCTGCCTCAGAGGATGAAAATCAGCATATCTACTGGGAGAAAGAAAGTTTACAGAAGCAGCAAACAAACAAACAAAACAGACTGAAAATGGGGAGGGGGAAGATGTTTTGCTTTCTTAGTGCTGATCTGAAGAACAGTAATGTTTGTTGAAAAAAATTAAATTGGAAGCAGCGGAGTCATAAATAAAATTTTCATAGATAGGGTTGTAACAAATCTGGGTCTTTAATGTCTCCATAAGGCTGGCTTTAGGGGTGTGTGGGGGCGTGGGGCTGAGACAGAGAGACAGAGAAAGACAGTGAGTTTAAAAGACTAACATGATGGATACAGAGAAAGATTGAATAAAAGTAATATTTTTATTATGTTACAACTTCCGTGAAGTTGTTGACCTTAAATGCACTAAATATGAGGACAGATGAAAACAAAACCAATAAACTTCATAGGACTGTAGTGAACAACAGATGTTGAAAGAAAGTCTTACCAGACCAGACGTCTGCTTTTATCTGTAACAGACAAGAGATATATATATAATATACACACACACCAAGGGTGCCAAAAAAATATACACACATTTTAAGAGATGTTATCTATGCTCAAGCAGTAGTTTGTCAATATATATTGAGTATTACAATTTTAATACAGTTTTCCTTTCTTAAAATGTGTATACATTTTTTTGGTACCCTATACATTTAAGAAAGGAAAAAGCTATGTTAATATATACCAATAACAAAAGATGAATACAAGTCACATTTGACTTCTGCAATTATAAAAGGTGCTCAAAGTGGTTGCCATCAGTGTCCAAACATTTCGGATTATGACGAACTACTGCTTGAGCAAGGCTGACCAAAGTGTCCACTGGTATACACCCCCAGTGTGTGTGTGTGTGTGTGTGTGTGTGTGTGTGTGTGTGTGCATGTATTTATTAAATATATATGTATATATATATATGTATACATATATATATATATATATATATATCATTATATGTCACAGAAACAAGTAGCATTACAGATGACAAAGTGCAAATGCACAGCCCCAGATGTCAAATCAGGAGGCAGCCTCATGGTCCATTGTCCATATATTCCTCACCCCCCAGTCTTCTGCTCGAGACCCCTGAGCTTCCACAAGGATCCATTGGTCTCAGTTCTTTCACATTTAATCCTAATCTGAAATTATGTTTTGGGGACCATCTTTGAACTACCCAAAGCTGAAACACCTAGTAACACCCCCTTTCCAATTCCTCACCCACTTCAATCCACCCTCCCTCCAATAAACCTAAGTATACTCATGCCTAGTTCCAGATGGGTACAGCCTCTTCCTTCCAGAAATGGGCAGAGCAGTGGGGTGGGTCACGCAGGTTGATTTTTCCACCCAGTTCTTTATATCACATTAAAGTAAAAAATAGGTTTTGCTTATGAGATTCATATGGTACATTAGACTTGAGTATATTATGCTTTTATTAATTTTAAAAAATTACAATTTTCCTGGAGACATTCAGAAAAAATATAATCAAGAAACAGGAAAGCTACGCTTTGCTTATATGAAATAATATACAATAGAGGTGAGCCATATTAAAAATTATCTCAGATGGATGGTCTAATGAACCAAAGTTGCCATATGCTTTCAGATCAAATTGTCTGTTGCAAAGTGAACATGGACTTAAAGCTGGTAGTTATTTCTTATCCTTTTTTTTTAAGAAATATTTTTATTTCAAAACCAATATTAAAACTTTGGGAAACCAAAAGCACAGAGAAGAAAATTCAAATCACCCATAATCCTACCACTTAAAAGTAACCACTCTTAATTAACATTTTGGTGTTTAGCCACTTAGTCTTTGTTCTGTATTTATACAATGTTATTATAAAAATGAGGTCATCCTTTTGTTTACTGTTTAGTAACAATGTTACCAATAAACAACATACAGACAACATTTCACATTATTAAATATTCTTCTAAAACACATAGATCATTTTTGAGCATTGAAAAATATTTCATTGCTGACCTTCAGTGGAAAACACTAAATTTGAGGACAGATGATAACAAACCAAATAAATTGGTTTTGTTTTGTGGATGTGCCTTAATTTATTTAACCAATCTTCCCAAATTACTGAGAATTTATATTATTCCCTATCACCAGTTCTCTGGCTCACTTTCTCCCTTCTCCTCCATCAGCAACGATAAATATAATATACTTGTAGCTAAGTCTTTTTGCACATCTAGTTATTCTTTGAGACAAATTCCTAGAAGTGTAATTGCTGGGTCAAAGAAAATTTACTATGATTTCTGAACCAAACGTTTTTTTCTTCTGAAATTTTCTAGAATTTCAGAAGCAACAACTCCACATGAGCCTTTTCAGTGATATACACAGTTTATATGCATGTCTCTTCTTGCACAATTCATTTACAATTTCTAATTTTATTCTGCCAGGTGGCAGATGTTAAGCATATGTGTATTTAATTATTTATTAAAATATCAGAGTCATTGCAACTCTTGTGCTGACAGCTCCAGCTTTTTCCAGCTCATTAAACTATATCACGAAATTAAATCTATTCGTAAAAAGCAACTTTACATTGTAAAACCAAGAGGAAGCTAATTTCTGTCCAAAGTAGCATGGAGAACTATATTATTCTTAAATCTAAAGTGAATGAACTGCAGGCACACACAACAACGTGAATGAACGTCACAACCATTATGTGGAGCAGAAGAAGCCAGACGCCAAAGAGCACATATTGATGATTATGTGAAATTCAAAAATAAACAGAACTGACAGAGAGTGATAGAAGTCAAAATAGTGCTGTGTTTCCCCGAAAATAAAACCTAGCCGTACAGTCAGCTCTTGCGTCTTTTGGAGCAAAAATTAATATAAGACCCGGTCTTATATTAATATAATTAGTGTTAAATTATTAAATTAATATAAGTCTTAAATTAATATAAGACCGGTCTTATACTATTTTACTATAGTATAAGTAAAATAGTCTTAAATTAATATAAGACCGGTCTTATACTATTTTACTATAGTATAAGACCAGGTCTTAGATGATAATATAATATAATATAATATATATAATATAACATAACGCAATACCAGGTCTTATATTAATTGTTGCTCCAAAAGACGCATTAGAGCTGATTGTCTGGCTAGGTTTTATTTTTAGGGAAACATGGTGGTTACCTCTTAGAGGTTAAGGAAAATGATATTGACTGGGAAGCAGCCCAAGGAAGCCTTCTTGGGTCCTAGAGATAGTTTATCTGTTAATCTGGGTGGCAATTACCCATGTATACGTAAGAAACTATTGAAATGTACATATAAAATATTGAGCAAAACACTTAAAATGTGTGCACTTTCATTTTTGAACTGTATTGTTGTATGTTATACCTCAAGTTTTAAAAAATATTTTTAAAAAAAACCCTAAATCAATGGTTTATGTACGAGTGTCCTAGGGCTCCTATAACTAAGTGCCACAAACTTGGTGGCTTAAAACACAGAAATGTATTTCCTCACGGTCCTGCAGGCCACAAGTCTGAAATCAAGATGTCAAGCAGGACACGCTCCCTTTGACAACTGAAGGGGAGAATCCTTCCTTGCCTCTTCCTTGTTTCTGGTGTTTGCCAGCAATCTTTGGCATTTCTTGGCTCATAGATACATCACCCCAATATTCTACCTTCTCATGGCATCTTCCTTGCGTCTCTGTCTTCACATGGCCACATTCACATAAGGACACCAGTCGTATCGAATTAGGGGCCCACTCTATTCCCATATAACCTCATCCTAACTAATTACGTCTGCAACAACCCTACTTTCAAATAAGGTCACATTCTGAGGTATTGGGGGTTAGGACTTCAACATATATTTTCGGGGGACACAATTCAACCCATAAAAGTTTACAATCTTGTTTTTAACTTTTTTTCAAAACAAATTTTTTCATTATTATTATATTATCTATGTTTTTGAACCAATGTAACTTTACTAACAATTGTCACCCCAATAAACTTTAATTCAAAAAAAATTTAAGTTTTGTAGAAAGAACCAAAATGAAGCAAATGGTGTCTTTAAGGATTTATAACAGAGTCAGTGGTAAATAGACTCTGTCTGCAAGGAGATTTCTCAGGAAAGCCTCAGTCAGAACTGCAGATTTGCTCTTAGTTTCCAGAATATGTATTTGATGGAGAAAAGACACATATAAGAAAATTACATGAGAGAAATTTGAAATATCAAGAGATAGCTCCCAAAGAGGCAATGCGGTGTAGTACTTCTGAGACATTAAGGTATGTTATGCTCATTGTTTTTCCAGTATCCAGCCAGCTGACTGCCTCAAGGGAAGCTTTTGACAGGGCAGAAAACAGAAGTAGGGAGAGAGCCTCTCTAGATTTGGTGTTCCCGAGTGGGGAGGAGATTAGCTGTGTAGAGACATCTTGGGCAAAAATTTGGAGGCAGAATCTCATACGTACCTCTTACATGTCAGAAAGATTCCTTCAGCCTTGAGGAAAAGAGAAAGGATGCCAGAGAGGGAATAACTGCAGCGGAAGGGACCACAGACAGCCTCACAGACGTTTCTGGGCCCCATGTACAGCATAGAATCAGGAGAGAGAGTCTCAGGGGCTGGGGGCCATGTGGACAGATAAGGGTCACCTCAACAGAGACCTATAAAAGCCAATGGTGGGGCAGCCGGTTAGCTCAGTTGGTTAGAGCACAGTGCTCGTAAAAACAAGGTGGCCGGTTCAGTCCTCACATGGGCCACTGTGAGCTGTAACCTCCACAACTAGATTGAAACAACTACTTGACTTGGAGCTGATGGGTCCTGGAAAAACACACTTAAATAAATTTAAAAAGTTATTTAAAAAAGAAAAAAGCCAATGGTCGCATATGCCCCTTACCCACAATACAGGAAAAAAAAAATCATTAAATTGGAAACTAAATCCAAGTCCCCATTTATAAGACATTAGACATTTTAAATAAATAAATGCAAAAATCAGAAAACATATATATCCCTTGTCAGATCACACATTTCAACTTTTGATTCAGCCATCATGGTCACCTAAAAATTCCGCCATAAGGAAAAAACCTTCAGTCATTCTAAGAGCACCAAGAGGGATAGGAACAAAATTAGACTAAAACTGGAACCTGGAACCAATGATTTGGCTTTTATCAACTTCTCAGTTCTGATCTAAAAAATAAATTAAAAGTATTTGACATGCTTTCCAGGATATAAGACCATGAAAGGAACTCAGACCAACAATGGCTGGTGAAGGCTTGCTCCTAAAAATCAACACAGAAAAAGAAAGCAATAGATGAGAAGCAAAGAGAGATGCTGTGAAAAGAATTCCAATGGGAAGTAGGACATGTCTTGCCGCTTCTCGTAAATCCATCTGCCAACATTACCTTAACCATGAGTGGATCCCCAGCTGTAAAAAATGTACTCTGCTACCAAAACCACTTTTAGAAAAACATCAATTAAAAGCAGCCATATTTATGCAGGCTTATACAAACTGAGGCTCCATTTGCAGACAGGACTGGCCTGGATCCATCTGCTTTGTTCATTCTTAAGTTCTACCTACCCATTTTAGCACCACTAAGTGTATTTGCCTTTTGCCTGACCTTTAGATGACCTTGATTTTTGAACCAAAATTTGGAAAGTCTGATCTGACAAGAGAGTCCTTTTTTCTGATTTGTGAATTTATTTATGTTATATATAGTATTATAAATGAGGATCGATTGTGTCAGATTTCGTTACAGATTTAATTAGTCATTTTATTGAAAAGCATAAAATTACACAAAATTGAGTCTCAGCTAGAAAATCCAGGACATGTGGCCATCATACCAGGAAAACTGAGCTCTATGGAGGGAACAGCATTCATCTGGAAATTGTCCCTTGCTTCTGGCAGCACAGGAATTTGCCTCAGGAAAATTGATCACTCTGTGAGTACAGGGTCCAGCTAAGCCAAGGAAGACCTAACTATCATCTGGTGATGATAATGAGGAAAAAACGATTCCACAGACTGAATGAAGCAAAGCATTTATCAGGATCCAATTTCCTTCAACTGCATTTGTACAATCCCAGATCTGCTGTCAGCAGTTCCGTATGTGCTCCTTTCCATCCTAAGCACACTTACGCTGTTCCAAAGACGTCTGAGGCTTCTTTCCAACACACCTAACCACAAGATGGCCTTTTCTGCCTGTTCTTCAATTCTGTTATTAGGTTGGTGCAAAAGTAATTTCAGTTTAAAAGATTAAAAATAATTGCAAAATCTGCAATCACTTTTGCACCAACCTAATAGTTACGTCTTCTGTCCTGTATCTCAAATTAATTCATCAGCAGATGAACATTTTGGCCAGAGCAGATAGTGAATATTTCTAAAATAGCAGAAATAATTACAGAAAAATAAATGTTATTTCCATTTATTGATTACTATCTCTCATGTACCTTATGTACCTAATTTTTTTTAATTAAAGTTTATTGGGGTGGCAATTGCTAGTAAAATTACATAGGTTTCAGGTGTACAATTCTGTAATACATCATCTACATATCACATTGTGTGTTCATCACCCAGAGTCAGTTCTCCTTCCATCACCATATATTTGATCCCCTTTACCCTCATCTACCACCCCCCTTACCCTACCCTCTGGTAACCACTAAACTATTGTCTGTGTCTATAAATAAAAACTGTGTCTGAGTTTTTATTTCCTCATTTGTTTATCTTGTTCTTTTGTTGTTTTCAATTTTATATCCCACATATCAGTGAAATCATATGGTTCTTGACTTTTTCTGTCTGACTTACTTCACTTAGCATAATAATCTCAAGACTCATCGATGTTGTCACAAACGGTACTATTTTATCATTTCTTAAGGCAGAATAGTATCCCATTGTGTATATATACCACATCTTCTTTATCCAATCATCTATCGAAGGATTTTATGAATTTGACTTCAAAGGCAAGGGAAGTAAAAGCTAAAGTAAATGAATGGGACTATATCAAACCAAAAAGCTTCTGCACAGCAAAAGAAACCATCAACAAAATAGAGGCAACCAACCAAATAGGAGAAGATTTTTGCAAACAACACCTCTAATAAGAGGCTAATATCTAAAAAATGTAAGGAACAATAAAAAACAAACAATCCAATTAAAAAATGGGCAGAGGACCTGAAGAGACATTTCTCCAAAGAGGACATACAAATGGCCAATAGACATATGAAAAGATGCTCAACATCACTAATCATCAGAGAAATGCAAATAAAAACCACAACGAGATATCATGTCATACCAGTTAGAATGGCTATCATCAACAAGACAAATAGTAACAAGTGTTGGAGAGGCTGTGGAGAAAAAGGAACCCTCATACACTGTTGGTGGGAATGCAGACTGGTGCAGCCGCTATGGAAGGCAGTGTGGAGGTTCCTCAAAAAATTACGAATAGAATTACCGTATGACCCAGCAATCCCTTTCCTGGGTATCTACCCCAAAATTCTGAAAACATTTATCTGTAAAGATATATGTGCTCCAATGTTCATTGCAGCTTTATTTACGGTGGCCAAGACATGGAAACAACCAAAATGTACCTAATTTTTAAAATAAAAAAATAAGCTGATTTCTTGGTTGTGGGTAAAATTATGACACTTTCAAAAAATTACCTATATAGTGTCTTTTATTTTCAATTACAGTTGACATTCACTATTATATTTGTTTCAGGTGTACAGCATAGTGGTTAGACATTTATATAACTTACAAAGTGATCCCCCTGATAAGTGTAGTACCTACCTGGCACCACACAGTTATTATAATATTATTGACTATATTCCCTGTGCTGTACTTTACGTCTCCATGAGTATTTTGTAACTACCAATTGCACTTTTTAGCCTCTTCACCTTTCACCCAGCTCCCCAAACCCCCTCTCATCTGGCAACCATCAGTTTGTTCTCTGTATCTATGATTTTGCATCTGTTTTGTTTATTTTGTTTTACAGTTCCCACATATAAGTGAAATCATGTGGTATTTGTCTTTCTCTGTCTGACTTATTTCACTTAACATAATACTGTTTAGGCCTATTCGTGTTGAAAATTATGACACTTCTTAAATCATGAAAAAATAATTGAAATGTATCACTTCGGCATTATAAAGGAGACCTGACAACATCTAATAAAACCCACTCATTTATGGATGAGGAATTTGAGTCACAAAAAGCTTAAGGCAGCAGGTCTCAAACTTGAGTGTGCATCAGAATCACCTAGGATGTGCGGACAAATGAAACTCCGTTACTCCAGCATCAGAGGTTGTTTCAGTGGCTCTGCCCGTAGAAGAGTGTAACCTACATACTTAACAATCACCTCAGCAGATTCTGATGCAGGTGGTGATTAGACTGCACTATGAAAATGTATTGAAACCACCCCCACGATCACACAGACAGAAACTGCAGAGTATCAGACTTTCAGGACTGAGATGAGGGGCAAGGAAGCTTGGGCCTGACTCTCCCTCCTCTGCCCTGCTCTAAACACTCGCCCTGAAAGCCACCTAAGTTAATGATTACATTGGAATTAAAATTTGAATGGCACGTTGTAAACTATACCTCAACATACACCATTAGATTTTTCGATCCCCATAATAACTATTAATTTTATAATATTCATTTCACAAGATATTGAAATAAGGCTCAAAATGGTTAACCTGTCCAAAATCACATAGCAAGAAAAGACAAGAGCTGTACACAAACGCACACTTTGGGCATATAAACCCACTGCTTCCCTGAAGAATCCAAGTGTGATGAAGCAGCTTTTCCTACTTGAAATTTTGCCACCGTCAAGTACATCCAACTTTTCTCATCGTCCTGTTAGTCCGTGACATTTATTTGGCACCCACTGTGTACAGAAGGCGAAACAGGAACTAAAACAGAGGTCCACAATTGCTCTTACAGGAGCTCAGGATATTCTCAGGCATGAAGGACTTTTTATTTGCACCACTTTGCTTTTTCACTTCTTCAGGAGCACATCTGGCCTTCTGAATAGAGTTAACAGTGGGTTATAATAAAGCATTTTCCAAATTGCTTCCTGATTTGTATTCAATTTTTATAGCTCATCGTGATTTGGGATGGTATTTCACTCATACTAAAAACAGAACCAGAAATTCTCTTGAAAATAGAACTTTCCCTTGTAATTTAACCCCCTTTGCAAAACCCAGAGCCTTTTCAACTGAATATTGAGTGGCCTCAAACTTGAGAAAAGAGATATTCAGTATCCCTGAGACACAAACACCCTCTCCAGAGCCAATCCTGCTGTTAACAGCCACCATCCCAGTACCTCTCCCTTCCTAGTCAGTAGAAAAAGACACAAAAACAAACAAACAAAAAAAAAAGGTTGTTGGGAGGGGCCAGTATTTTCCAGAAGTCTGTGTAGAGTTGTTTGGCTTTTCCCACTCCTTCATAAGAGGGAAAAGCAGTATTGCTAAGGGAGAATCTCATGTGATATGAGGATTTACCCTGGCAGTCTTCACACTGCAGACACCTGACTTTCTCCCAAACACTTTCACGAAGTCAAAACTTGTTTCATAAGAATCCTAAGACATTATCTGCCTTCTGAGTGTAAGGACATTTGTACTGACAGTGCAAAAACAACACAAAGTGAAACCACTAGTGCTTTAGCATGAACCAAGGCTGTGGCACCAAACTTACTAGTAGTCACTACATCCTTTCCCCTCCACACATTCACAGTAAGAAGGGGAAAAAAGGTTCACATAAGAATGTCCTTGATGAAGTAGTAAAGACTATTAATTTTATTACAACTTTCACTTGACTGCATATCTTTTTAATATTCTATGAGAAAATGAGTGGGACTACACGGAAAGCATTTCAGACGCACACTGAAGTGACATAATACTTTCAGGAAAGTATTGTGTGATCATTTGAGTTATGAACTGCAGTGCTGCTGTTATTCAAGGAATACTGTACTCATTTCCTATTGCTGCTATAAGAAAATGCCACACACTTGGTAGCTTAAAACAACACAAATTTTAGCTTACATTTCTGGAGGTCAGTAGTCTGACATAAATCTCACTGAACAAAAATCATGGTATCAGCAGTAAGTTCTTTCTGGAAGGTCTAAGGAAAAATCCATTTTTTCTCTCTTTTACCTTTTGTAGTTTCTAGAATCCATGTGCATTCTTTGGCTAGTGGTTTCTTTCTCTATGTTCAAAGTCAGCAGAATAGCATCTTCAAATCTGCTTCATCTTTATAAGGACTTTGATTACATTGGGCCTACCCTGATAATCCAGGATAGTCTCCCTATTTTATAATCCTTAACAGAATCACATCTTCAGTGTCTCTTTTGCCATGTCAAGTAACATATTCACAAGTTCCAGAGATTAATGCACAGACATCTTTGGGGGCAATTATTCTACTTCCTGCAAACATCATTTTTACTTGAAAGAGTGAGTAATAGACGAACTTTGATTATTCAGACATGGGTATTTGGCAGACATTTGTTCAAATCAACAAAATAAGACCGCCACTTCTTGGAAAACAGTTCATAGTATTTGTTACCAGAGATAAAATTCAACTTTTCAAGTGAAATCTCAAATTGAGATTTTGGAGAACTTGTGTTCACCACAATGAACTTCACAGCTTCCTATACTTAAGGACTTTTCTAATAAGATTGGTGGTATGATTCTTTTTTTTCCATTGAACAATGAAACATGTTCACGTTTAAAAGATCTGATTAGCTAAGAGAAACAATATTTTTCAAGTGACCACTGCATGCTATTATAAAATTATGCATGGGTAAATGATTATTGCACATTATTCTGTGTGCAGAAAGGATCATTAAGAAGACATCATCAAAATGGTGGCGTGAGGTGAGCCTCTGAAAATATCCTCTGGAATTTACAACTAATCGAACTATAACTCCACAAAGGACACCCTGCACAGCAGACAGGCAAGACAAAAAGACTCACAACTGAATTCACCTAAAGGTGGGCGAATTGTACGACCGGGGGAGGAGGGAAGGGAGAAGTGCGGAGACGGAGAAGCGCCGGTGAGGGACACAGAGCTAGCTCAGTGCTCCGAGCTCGCTGCATCCCGGAACTACCGCAGCTGTGGGAGAGGGAAGAAGTCAAACTGCTAGGGCTCCATTTATGGCCCACAGGGTTGAGGGGGCAGCATATAACATGGCTGAACCCAACGCTCACGGCAGAGACCTCAGAGGGAAGACTGAAGGAGGAAGGCTGAACACGGTGGTTTAAGCCCTCACTGCCAAGCAGAGAACAGAAGCCTTGGGCACTGGGACTAACCAACCCCTCCCTACTATCCCAGAGCTCGCCCAGCCCCCACCTGCCTGGTGCTAGAAGCGGAACAGTAGCAGTGTCAGATCAAAAGAACAGAATATTTGCTTTTCTGAGAACTGTGGACCACAGACACAGATTCCCAGCCCAGCTAGTTCCGGCAAAGGGGAAAAAGCTGTGGAAGCGGGACTGGCTGTGGTGGTGGTCACTGCCATTGCTCTGGGCCACCTCTCACAACTCAACCCGCCCCTGGCCACACCTATCTGGGCAGATCCCTGCAGGAGTGAACAGAACTGCTGAAACATACGGGCTCTGAATCTGGTGCAGGAGGAGCTTTGGAACTTCAAAAGCTCTCCACATACCCACAAGGACACTGCGCCCTGTGACCCAGGTGAACTATTAACAGAGGAGAAGCCCATTCCCAGGGAATCCCCCCATTGTGTGAGAAGGGGAATAGTGCAGAGAATACATAGCACTACCGTGTGAGAGAGAGAAAAAAGGTTGCAGTCGGAGAGAAAATAAATCATTCTACCAACAAGTAATGGAAAACAAAAGAAAGACCTCTTCCTATCAACCTGTTGCAGAAGCCACTCCAATACATGTCTAGGAAGAGAAATAATAAATCAGTAATTGCCATGAATAACCAAGGCAACAAGACAACTCAGAAATAAAGTGAAAAGTCTCCAGAAAAGGAACTTAAAGATATGAAAATACTTGACTTAAATGACAGAGAATTCAAGATTGCAGTTCTGAAAAAACTCAACAAAATGCAAGAAAACACAGAAAGGCAGTTTAATGAACTCAGAAACACAATCAAAGAAAAACATGAGCATTTTTCGAAAGATATTGAAATTTTAAAAAAGAACCAAAGAGAATTTCTGGAGATTAAGAACTCAACAGAAGAAATTAAGAATGAAATAACCAGCTTAGGTAATACAGTTGATCAGATGGAGGAAAGTATCAGTGACATCAAAGATAGAAACCTGGAAATGACAAGGATGGAAGAAGAAAGAGACTTGAGACTTAAAAGAAATGAAAGAACTCTACAAGAACTTTCTGACTCCATCAGAAAGAGCAATATAAGAATAATGGACACACCAGAAATAGAAGAAAGAGAGAAGGGAACAGAGAATATATTCAAACAAATCGTCGATGAGAACGTCCCAAACCTGTGGCCAGAACTGGATCTTCGAATCCAAGAAACAAATAGAACACCTAATTACCTCAATCCCAAAAGGCCTTCTCAAACGCACATTGTATTGAAGCTGTCTAAAATCAACAACAAAGAAAGAATCCTCAACACAACCAGGGAAAAGAAGACGGTAACCTACAAAGGAAAGCCCATTAGATTATGATCAGATTTCTCAGCAGAAACTCTACAAGCCAGGAGGGAGTAGAACCAAATATTCAAACTATTGAAAGAGAGAAATTATGAGCCAAGAATAATATATCCAGCAAAGATATCCTTTAGATATGAAGGAGGAATAAAGACTTTCCAGACATATAGAAGCTGAGGGAATTTTCTAACACACGACATGCACTACAAGAAATACTAAAAGAGGCTATTCGACCACCATCAACAGGAACAATCTGTGGCAACCAAAACATAAAAGGGGGCAGAGTAAAGGTCTGAACTGGAATATGGGAACTGAGAAAGTAAGCATGCTGGGCCGGCCCGGTGGCTCAGGCGGTTAGAGCTCCATGCTCCTAACTGTGAAGGCTGCCGGTTCGATTCCCACATGGGCCAGTGGGCTCTCAACAACA